>NC_034599.1:51651080-51681236 GCF_900095145.1 Mus pahari | reverse complement strand
TGACACAGCTGGAGTTATCACAGAGAAAGGAGCTTTACTTGAGAAAATGCCTACATGAGATCCAGCTGTAAGGTATTTTCTCAATTAATGTTCAAGGGGGGAGGGCCCCTTGTGGGTGGTGCCATTTCTGGGCTGGTAGTCTTGGGTTCTATAAGAGAGCAAGCTGAGCAAGCCAGAGGAAGCAAGCCAGTAAAGAACATCCCTCCAATGGCTTCTGCATCAGCTCCTGCTTTCTGACCTGCTTGAGTTTCAGTCCTGCATCCTTTGGTGATCAACAGCAGTGTGGAAATGTAAGCTGAATAAACCCTTTCCTCCCCAACTTGCTTCTTGGTCATGATGTTTGTACAGAAATAGAAACCCTGACTAAGACAATCCCCTTCCGGCCTCCCTTTCTGCCTGGCCATCTCCAGCTCATGCTCTGATGGATCCACCACCACCTCCTCTAGGAAGTTTTCTGGGCTCTCCTGCCACCCCCAACAGTTCTATTATACCACCTGCTTCCTCGTTTTCTGTTAGATGGAAGTGTCTGATACTACTGTACCTAGCAGAAGTTGGGGGCAAAAAACTATATGCCTAGGGACCAGCTGGGTGAAATCAACAATGTTCTGCAGAATTGGGCAGCAGGAACCATGAACAGGAAAGTCCAGGGAGATGTTGTTTTGTAGAGTGCTGTGGCATAGTAGATCCCTGTTCTGCTCACCTTTGCCTTTCCCGTTTGGATGAGATGGGAAAAGAGTCAGAACAAGAGACAGGGCAACCAGGACCTGAAGAGGTTGGACTCCAGGACCCCGATGTCCTCAGAGAAGCTAGCATATCAGAGCTGGACAAGGCGCTAGAGATGATGGAAGCCCATGTCTTTCTTAGGTAAAGTGAGGCTCAAAGAAGTGTAAACATCTGCCCAAGGTCACATAGTAAGACAGGGAGTCCACCTTGGGCCAGGCGCCCTGTCCTTAACTGCTTAACAGGTGTCTTCAGCTGGGGTGGGTTAATGTCCGGACAACTATCTTCCAAATTCTTCCTCCCAGGACCCCATAGTCCTGGAAGTCCAGCCTACACTCTCCCCAGATCCCTGTCGGCCCTCAGGCTTAGAGCAACAATCGCTGAGCGCCCCCTGGATGGTGTGGTCTGGGAGGCTGTCCTTCTCCTTGACTCACCTCCAGCCCCAGAGGGCTGGACTTAAGCTCCGCGGACCCGGCCCCAACTGCACCACAGCCCGGGCTTGCTCCTGCTCTGCGAGGCCGCTCTCCTCGGAGCCCCGGGTGGGGCAGGTAGAGCCGTGTGCACTATGCCTTTAAGTCCCGGCGAGATGAGCGCTGTGAGTCGCAGCCGAGGCTAGCGCGGGACGTCGCCATCAGCCCAGCTCAGGCCAAGAGCAGAGGGACAGCGGGGACCCTCGCCGCCCACTGCGCGCCCGTAGCCGGGGCTCAGCGAGCGGCGGGCGGCGCTCGGTGTGATGCGGAAAATGTGAGAGGCAGCGCAGGGCAGTGGGGAGGTGGACGCGGAAAAGGGCGGCGGCAAGGCAGAAGGAGAGGCAGCAGGAGAGGCCGGAGACTGGTCGGGGACAGGTGGAAGACAAGAGCAGCGACCGAAAGGATCAAGAGCACACGGCTGTGGGCGGGAGTGCGGGGGAAGCCGCAGGAGCGCGGCAGCTGGGCCCGGGCTGGGGTTGTTGGCGCGGCCACGGCGGGGCAGGGCACAGCGGAGGAGCGGGAACGCCCGCGGGGTGTCCTCTGGGAGCAGCGAGGGACGTGAGGCGCGGTCGGCCCAGGAAGGGTCGCGCGGAGAGGTCGTTGTGGCAGCGGGGAGCCTTGATGAGCTCCCCAGGAGGGCGAGAACCCAAAGTGCAGAGTCGGGTGTGCACTGGCGGGGGTGTGTGCGCGCCCGGGTGTGCGCGAGTGTGAGCGCACGGTCGGGTGGGAGCGCGCGTTAGGGATTCTGCTGGCATCGCAGCGTGGAGAGCAGGAGGCAGGAGCTGGGCGCGCAGGGGAGCGCGGGGGCTCTGCCGCGCACACGTCGTGCGCGCTCTCTTGTGCACATACACTCTTTTGCACACACACATACACACGCACACACGCCCTTTCTGCTTCGTTGGTTGCTGCTGCCACCATCTCGGAGCTGAGTGAGCCCTGCGGAGAGAGAACCCAAGCTGGAGCTGGGATCCGAGGCGAGCCCAGCCTGGTGATGCCGGCCCAGAGCAGAGCCCCGCGCGGACGGCTGGCTCTGATGGTGAGTGTGGCTGGGTCTGGATGCTGCGGCTGGGCCGGGGCCGCAGGGGTGCAGGCGGGGAGCTAGGTTGTCAGCCCGCCGGCAGAGCCGCGTGCGCAGCCTCTGATTGGGCTGGAACCTCGGGGGCAGCCGTGGGGGTGGGGTGTCGAGTGCGCGTCCGTGAACGGGCGTGCACGCTCAGCACCCCCTCGGCGTGACCGCGCTCCCCTCCCGCTGCGCAGCTCTACCAAACCATCACCTGGCTCGGAAATCATCCAGGCTTGGAGCAACTTTGCGGAGCATTACCGGGCGTGGTGGGCCTGGAGGCAGTGGGGGTGGAGGTGCTTTAATGGTATAACTTTGGCTTTTCTTTCACGAGGAGAAAACAAGAGGGAGAGTGGGATGGGGGCTCTGTTGGACCCCTGAGGAATCGAGGGTTGCCTCTCTGACACTGCATCAGGTCAACCATGGGCTATCTGGGACGCCTATCAAGCCCAGCAGTGCCCCTGGAGTTGTCCCCATACTGGATTCCTGTGACCCTGCCAGGGTCAGGCGGGACCGCGTACTGACAGCTCCTCAAGGGCCAAGAGATGTCTTTGCAACTATCATGAAGGTGCGGGAGTGGGAAGCATGCAGATGTGTGACCGTGAGTGTGTCCCTGGGTGCATCCTGCTTGGTGGACTGGCTGCTAGGAGAAAGGAACTCCCTGCCAATGGAAACAACTGTGTTTGAGTTGTGCCACTTGGGGAACCGGCACTCAAGAGGCTGGGGATTGATGGGAGGGGCATAACCAGGCCCACTAGCCAGGCATCTCCATTCCACCTTTTGGGCAATGTATGTCAAGCCTGTCTCACTCGGGGTTGCCCCTTTCCCATGAGTCTCTGCTGGGCCTGTACTGGCTGCTTCAGGAAACATTCCAGAGTTCCCTTGCTAAGTCTTTATCTTCAGCACAGGTCCTTCCTCCTCGAGGAAGCAACTTTTGGCAGCTGATTGATCTTGAATCCTTCCAGTTCTCTTCTGTACAGATGAGGCCCATATAGGTCATATATTGCTTTCCCCTGGCATTCAAAGTACAAACTTTTGGGCTTTGAAGCCTTGATCTTAGCTTGGATGTTGCTTGGAGGGGCCAGCCAGCATCTAGCTGGATTTTCTAGGATGGCAACCTCTATTTGTGTCTAGCTTTCAGATGTAACACTTCCTTCCACCTCCATTATCTCCCTGGAGTCTGTCAGCCACCTCAGGAGAAGGCAGGATCCTCAGGGAGGCTTTCTGTCCACAGGAGGGTGCTGAAGCAGAAACTGAGCTAAGAGAACACCTCTCTCCTGACTCAGGACAGTCCCTTGCCTCTCTGATGGGATGCTCTGATCTTGGCCGTGGAGAAGCAAGGAGAGACAGACAGGGTAATTGGGTATTGTACATTGACCTGGAACCCTAGAGGTCTGTTGCTGGAGTCACCCCAGGACAGCTCTCTGCTGTCAGTCACCAACATCTTTCCCAGATGGGATAGCCACTCAGCCTGAAGCTGTTTCGCCAAGGCACTTTGTCTCTGACTTGATCCATGAGACCGGTTGAGCTTGTGCTGCCTAGATTTGGGACCAGAGCCTGTTTGTGCTCTATGATAGTTTGTAGCCTGGTCAGCTTGCTATACTCTGCCCAGCTCTGGCATGTCAGTATTATTTCAGGATCAGAGCTATGGTGAGCCTTGGCATTACTGGTCTGTGCGGGCCCCCTGGGCCAAAGAGTTCATCCTTCAGCAAGTAATTTTGCCATTGAGAGTTAAAAGCATCTGTTAAGGGGAGGAGAGGGATCTTGATGGCTGCTGGGCCAGTTCCTCCTCAAGGGGCCCAACTCAAACATGGGAGGCCAGAGCTGTAAGCCTGAGGTCTTTGACTCCTCAGGCCCATTCAGGCCTTTGGATGTGGCTCAGGAATGACCGGGCCTCACCTTGGGTGTGGTGATTGTGCCTGCAGGATGGGTGCAGCTTCAGCTTCCTCAGCCTCTGTTGGCATCCCTTCCCAGGCAGCCTCTCTCCTCTCCTTTCTCCTGTGCTGGTTGTGGCTGATTCTCTGACTCCTGCTGACTTGCCGTGTCTCGCCAAGGCTTTTCTGTTTCCTTTCAGCTATGCCCCCTCTCCTCCCACATCTCCCTAAGCTAGGCTTCCGTTTTGTTCTGAGGTGCTGGAAATCCAACTGAGGGCCTACATGTTAGGCAGGGCTCTCTCCTGGAGCCCTGGGATTTTGTTTCTTGGGTGTGGATCAATGTTCTAGGTGGCTGGAGAGTGGCCTAATGCCTGGCATGGCCCAACTTTTGTCATCCAGGCCTTTTTGAATTCCTGCCCTAGTCTTCTGCTCTAGAGATGGCTGTGCTCCATGCTTCTAGCTGGTTCTGGCAAAAGAGTCCTTCCTCAGTATCTTGCTAAGCTGGGGAAAGGGCAGGTCACCTCTTTGGGCCTTTGTGCTGCTGGGATACAAATCCTCCTGAGTCCCACTGACTCCCCCTTAGGGGGACAGTCACTCCACTCCAGCCACAGGACTGTGGCCCCCGGATGCTCTCCCTAGCTAAGGATCTGGCCCACCCCCTTTTTGTCTGGGGTTTAAATTGTTACATTCAAATTCAGTTACCTAAGAAAGTTGCTGGGTAGACTGGATCATGGGGTGATTCCCATGATCCAGACATTGTCTCTGACCATTTTGGGGTACCTTTAGAGGTAAAGGGTCATTCTGGCCAGCGTAATCTTTTTCATGATTTCCTAGGGCTGAATACCTGCCCACCCCCAACCATCTCTTGGACCTTTCTCTACTTCCTTGAATCCTGCACTTAGGGCTCACCGTTATTTCTGGAATGTCTGGCTTGGAACCTGGGGTGTTGTCAGTCCAGCTGCCCACATGGGATAATGATGATCTTGCTAGCCCCCCTTGGATGAGCTGTAAAGGGGAGCATGCTTGCCCCTATGGCCCTGAGTCTGAGCTGAGCAGGCTGAGTGAACACAGAAGTGCATGGATTGGGGGCCGAGAGGGGGCAGTGCAGAGGGCACTGAGAGCCGGGAGGGATTCGGGACTGTTGAGATGTTTCAGACACGTGGTGGATGCTCAATAAATCTTTGTTGAATCAATGAATGACTGGAGAATGTGGATGTGGGTGAGGGCTTTCCAGGAGATGGCCCAGCAGTAGCAAAGGCAAGGGTGTGGGAAGCACCCGGTGTGGGTAGAGTGTGTTTGCTATGGAGTAGCTCACTCGGGAGAATGACAGGCTATAAGCAAGATGACATAAAGAGAGTCTCAGTGTTCAGAGAAGGAGTGTGTGCTGATGCCAGATACAGGCAGGGGCCAAGGGTGAAATTCTCAAGGGACAAAATTAGATTTGTGATTTAAACCACGCCTGATGCTGATGATGGGGACCTTTGGCCAGAGAGGCCGTGAGATGGTCCTGATGCTGGGGGTGGGGGGTGGGGGGTGGGTGGAGTCCAGGCTTGTGGCAAAGGCAGCATCAGGGGCAGAAGCTCTTCCTGGGAATTCAAATGGTCTCTTCCCGGGAAGGACAAGTGTCAAAGAAAGACTTTTATCTTCCCGAGTTGGGACATGAGTGGGTCACAAGCGTAGGCCGAGGGCTCAGGCTATCTCCAGTCTATCTCCAGTCTCACTTATGAGACATGTAGACATAGCAAGTACCCTGAGTCACAGATGCCTGCGAGTGAGCCACTGAGCCCTTGGGCCTCAGTGTCTCTCTATAAAGTGGACGAGATTGTCTCCCTGGATAACCGGATGAGTTTGGGTGATTTATAATCTTAGGGGTCGAGGTCAGCAGATGAAGAGATTGAGCTCCAGAGGGGCTGTGGCTGGTGAAGGGCATAAAGTTCGGGGGTGCAGCATTCCAGCCTAGGGCTTCCCTGGCTCTTCCCAGGGCCTGCTGGGCAGAGGTGGGTGGGGTGGTGAGGCCTCAGGGGCTCTAAGGAGGCAGTTGCTTCTGCAGCCCAGCCGTCAGAGAGCATATGGGGCCATATGGCCACGTCCGGGGAGGCGCTGGCTGCTGGAAGAGAGATAGTGGCTGTCACCGTGTCCGTCTGGGTCTACTGGGCACTTCCAGCCACCAGGGCCAGGGCAGGCAGAGGCCAAAATGGAACCTTGATGTCCAGGTTGGTTTGGACACGGAGGTTGGGTCTTGGCAGGTGGCCCACTTGTGGCACCCATCTGCCAGGGCATCTGGACGCGCAGCTTTGTATCTGGGACTTATCTAGTTCGCTTAAGGCCAGCTGGGACAGCCACCTTGTTCTCATATGCCCCACACAGCTCTGATGGCCCTGTGGACCACAAGCCATGGGGAGCCAGTCTCAGGCCTCAGGGGAGTCCTTGTGTGTACGTGTGTATTCCCTCACACTGAGGGCTGATTCTGTCTCTGAGAGTTTTGGTGTGGACAGGCTTCTTAAATCAACCAGGCATGGTCAAAATGGCCTGTGGTGTGGATGCCAGGTGGAACTGGGTTTTTTAAAAAAAAAAATATTTATTTATTTATTTATTTATTTATTATATGTAAGTACATCATAGCTGTCATCCAGAAGAGGGTGTCAGATCTCATTACAGATGGTTTTGAGCCATCATGTGGTTGCTGGGATTTGAACTCAGGATCTTTGGAAGAGCAGTCAGTGCCCTTAACTGCTGAGCCATCTCTCCAGCCCCTGGGTTTTAATTCTTATTCAGCTGCTGCCAAGCCTGGTGAACTTGGATAAATCATATTCCCCCCCCCTTGAAATTCAGTTTCTTTACTTGTATCATGGAGAGATTGATATTAGCTTAGTAGAAATGTCACCACCACACTTTGAAAACATCCCATTCAGGCAATGATAGCTCATTTTGTGCCTTCTGCAGGGGGGAGGTAGAGGAGGAGTGTTGAGTCCTGTTGGTTTCAATGTCCTGACTGAAGCAAAGAAGAGCCTTGGTATTACCTCCTAGAACAAAATTTTCTACATGATTTTCATATACATTTAGGAGTGGTAATAGGACCTCCTACGGCTCAGGCTGGCCTTAAACTCACTATCCAGCAGAGGCTGACCCTGAACTCCTGATCCTTCTGCCTCTACCTACAAAGTGCTGGGATCACAAGCGTGTGTCGCCACATTTGGATTCATATATATGTGTAGGTTGTCATATGTATATATACACATATTGTGAAGTCTTTATTATTTTAATTTTAGGTGTATGAGGTTTTGCCTTCATCATGTAAGTGCCCAGATGCATACAGTTTCTAATCAGGTCAGCAGAGGCTGTTGGATCCTCTGCAACTGGTGTTAGAGATGGTTGTGAGCCATCAAGAGGGAGCTGGGAACTGAGCCTGGATCCTTTGCAACCAGAACTCTTAACTGCAGAGCCATTTCTCCTGCTCCTTTCTTGCATGTCTATGCTCATGTTTAATCCCAAAGGCTGTTGTATACTGTGGGCAGAGCATTACCTCATTCCACAGGGAAGAAAACAGAAGTGTCAGGGAAATGAATGCTGGATTGGGACATATGTCTGGTCTCCCAGTCCAGTGTTCTCGCTCCAGGATTAGATTCTCCAGACTTCTGGGGTAGAAACTGGGAACAACTTTGTCTTCTGTCTCCTCCAAGCTTGGGGACTCTGGAAACTACTGGTCAGCATTGTTTCCACTAAAACAGGAGTAAATGGTGACCAGCCCCAGTCACAGTAGCTGCTACCTGGGATGTTCAAAGCATTGCCTGTGTCTTGATATTTTTCCAAGTGGTCAAGGGGCTAAGTGTGGGTAGCCCCCTGGCACAGCAGGGAAAGCAGCTGGGAGGCTCTAAGGGTTGCTTTCATATAGCTCTGGGCTACGCCAGAGTGAGTAGGGTTCAAGCTTTCAGGGGTGGGGTGGTGAATGAAGGTCCTGGACTTTGCCTATGACCTCCATGTGTCCCTAGAGAAGCCACTATTCCCCCCAAGTTCCATTTCTTTGTAGATTGCAGATAGTGATCTCTTAGCCTGTGTCCCAAGGCTGTGTTTGAGGCTCTGGTACAAATGTGTGTTTGTAAGTTGGTGGAGCATAAAGACATAATATTCCATGACAGTGAGCCCAGGAGTCTGCACCCTACAATTTAATGACCCTGCAAGCATTTGGTGATTCACTTGCTGGGTGCTTCCTTTGAGGCCAGCTGTGGGGACAGGGATGACTAAGACCAACTGCCCTGAAGCATGTGGCCCAGAGGTGATTGTGGATAGTCCCTCTCAGCACATGCTATCACTCAGCACCCTACAGGATTCCCTGTTCCCTCCTTAGCACTATGTATAGTCTGACTCCATGCTTCTAGCTGCTAGCCTCTCCCTGCTATTTGCCCATCCCTGTGCTGTGGTTTATCTATCTTGGGTAGCTGGCATGCTTGGGGGACAGATAAACTGATTGAGGCATGTGGTTCATCCCTCAGGGTCTCCATGACCCCTGCCACTTCCTCCCTGGGTGGCCCGAGGGCCCAGGATGTGGGCTGTGCCCAGTATATTGTTCGAGAAACTTATAGTTATGGGCAGCTTTTCTGCTGCATTGCTTACCACAGACATAGCCCACTCTGTCCCAGGAGGCTCCATCAGACTGGTGCGGGGGCGCCCAGTCACTGGCCACACATAACTCTTGCCGATGAATTGCATGGCATTCAGCAATTAGCGATTGATTATTTGGGGTACTGATAACTCTTCACGATCGACCAGTGGGGCAGGCCTGGCCAGCGCTGGTACGGGTCATCCGGGCCAGGCTGGAGGATTTCCATCAAGCCGTTCATCCCTGACCAGGAGGCTGGACAAAGGGGAGCTAGAGAACAGAGGTTCAGCACCTCCCTCCAGTCTAGGAACCGGGGTTGCGATGAGGGAAGAGGATTTTTTGGGGCACTCACTTCTTCTTTCCTCTGTGTTTTAATCTTCCCTACTCTGTTTCCAGTCTCTCCTATCTCTGGTCTCCTCTTTCCTGCCTGTTAAATGGGATGTCAGTCACGCTATGGGGCAGCACTTTGCCTTTGAATGATGAGCTTGCCCTCATTTCTTCCTAACATGCCTTGATTAGGAACATCTTGAGGTACAGAGATGGCTGGACCCAGGACCATGGTCGCTTCAGTGTGGACAGGAGATTGGAGGATGGAAGATCATGGCCACAGACATTAGTTATCGCTGTGAAGTGCTGGGTCTGGCTTCTAAACCTGGAGCCGGGCTACAGTGCATTGTGTGAGAAAGCAATTTCTAGGGAACCAATGCGAGGAGATGGCAGGGGGGGATGTTTAACCTACATACAAGACCCAGTTGCCTTTCAGGTCTGCCAGGGAGCTCAAGGCATTGTTTGTGGGCTTGGTCACGTGATCAGTGCTTTTTAACTTTCTGTTGAGAACATTTTCAGACACGTAGAAAGGCGGAGAGAGCAGTGCAGGAAACTCCCAGACACCCTTGACGGGATTTAACAATCTTTCTTTTCCCCTAAATTATTTTGAAGTATATCATAGACATCGTGACATTTCATCCCTAAACAGTTCAACATTTGTCTCTTAAAACAAGAGAAAATGCTCCTGTCTAACCTCAAAGGGTCATGTCTGCTCTCTCCATTTTATCCTTGCGGGATGAAGATGTTGACAAATGCGTAAGCCGAGGCTCCAGAAGTCATCTGTCCCAACCAAGGTCACATAGCAGAGGACAGAAAGGGGATTTAGGGGGTGACAGCCAGGCTTGGTGCCCACAGGAAGGACAAAGAGACTGAGGAGCCCTGGAGCTGGCAGGTGGCTGGACTAGGACCACCTCTGGGTGGGTCTTTGGGCACAGACTGGAGGTTGGCTCCCTGGGAGACAGGAAGTGACCTCTTTTGAATTAATTGTCTCCGTTCCCCTTGTTTGCAGTGAGATTAATAAGGAACCGCAGTGTCAGGAAAAAAAATCTAAAACAACTTCTTGTTTATTGTTTAATTTAGGAGAATGTTATCAGGCTCTGGCCATGAGGGTTCTAGAGAGCCTCTCTTGGCACCAGAGGTGTATCTGTCCACACTAGCTGCTTTGATGGGGCAACGCAGGTGAGGGAAATGGAGGCTGGACCCATAGAGGGTTTAGGACTCTAATCTGGACAAGCAGGAGTGGGCGGCGGTGTGTGTGTTTGTGTGTGTGTGTGTGTGTGTGTGTTTGAGAGAGAGACAGAGACAGAGACAGACAGAGGCAGAGACAGAGACACAGACAGAGACACAGACAGACAGACAGACAGACAGACAGACAGACAGACAGACAGACAGACAGAGTGAATACCTTTCTGGATATGACAGTGTAGTTTCTTACCAGCAGGGGAATGCATGTGCAGGCGAAGGAAGAATCCTCAGCGGGATGTCCTGAGTCTGGAATCATATTTCTTCCCCTGTCTCCAAAGAGAGCTCTGATTGGTATCAGGGTTGTTTGTGGAATTGGGGTAGGGGTGGGAAAGCCCCTGGGAGAGAGGTGACCAGGGGGAGCAAAGGACAGAGACAGCAAAACACTTTTTTTTTCATCCCTAGTCTGGGTCCCTGCAGACTCTCCATCAAACCTGGGTGTCTGTGACAGTCAGGGAAGGAAAGGATGGAAACTGGCCTGGAGCAGTGGCCCAGTGAGGGCTGGTGCCGGTCAGCGGCTATACTGGGTGGAGAACTGAGGGGGATGGGTCTCTTCTGCTCTGAGTGACGTGGGAGGGCTAGGCTGTGACTGCTGACTGGCCCTCAGGCCTGTCCCCTGCCTCACCAGGCCTTCTTCTGTTGTCCCAGTGTGTAGGGGCTGGCAGAGAGCACCATGCCCGCAGTCTGTGTATATCCCTGCACTGTCTACACTCTCTACAGGACCCCACGTGGGCGCTGAGAGGATCCTGCCCTCTCACGCTATGGCACAGAGAGCCCACCTACCTGGTCAGTGTGGAGTGGGGATTTGAGCCTAGGGCTGTCTGTTGGAACATGAGGCCTGGCTTCTGCTCTCTGCTTTATCCTCAATTGTTGCTCTCTTGGTGTTGGTTCCTGACTGCTTCCCATGGGCCTCAAGGAGGGGAGTTAAGCTAAAAGCTACACAGATCATCCCTGCTCTTGCTTTTCTTGTGCTAGAGGCTTCCCAGGGCTCAGAATGTGGGGTCCCCATAGTCCCAAGGATGTCTTTCTTGAGCTGTGGTATCACGGGCCCCAAAATCACTCACTAGGTCTCTGTGTGCACAAAACCTTCCACGGCTTTCTACACCATTGCTAACAGTTGTCACAGGTCTTCCTCACGAACACTTGTTGGGTGACTCTCCATGGTGGCCTGAGATCATATAGGTCATCCTGAGGCCTGGAGATTCATGCCTGGGAGTCAAGCATGGCTGGAAGCAGAATCTTAGTCATAGTGCCCATGACTCCCGATTACCTCGCTCGATCCTAACAGGCCCATGGGCTGTGGTTTGTTGCTATCCCTATGTAATAGTTGAAAGCTGGCTCAGAGAGACAGAGGGTCTTGCAGATCACACGCGGCATGAAGGTATACTTGCTCCTTTAGGAGGCTGTGGCTCTTCTAGGCAGGGGCTCAGTGTGGAGCTAGGCAGAGAGGCAAGGTCTCAGGAAGAGGCCCTGGGTTTGAAAGAGAATGTCAGCAGTCCTGTGAAGGTTCGGGGTGCAGGAGAGGCAGGGGTGGCCAATGCAGAGGCCCAGGGAGATCTGGACACATATGTAGGCCATCCCAATGGCTGGAGAGTCATGTCTGAGGTTCACGCACCAATGAAGGCCGAACAGTTAGTCACAGTAGAGCAGCAACTGGAGTTGCTGGTTTTCCTCAGGATTGGAAGGGCTGGGGTTTTCAGAGATGGCGTCTGTGGCTGTGGGTGTGGTAGTGGGAAACTGATAAGAGCAGGAGCCTCTAGGGGCGCCTCTCCCTTAGAAGCAGGCAGAAGTGTGGTTCTTCTCTTCACCCCATCAGACCCTTTACCTCCCTCAGTGTAGGGTGTGAGAGGGAAGCAGGGTCCTTGGCCCCTTCAGGACCTTCCCTCTGAGGCTGTAAATATTTTATCTTCACTATCTCTGCTGCTCAAAACTGTTGCCTTTAACACCTCCCCCAACCCCTTACTTGATTTGAAGGAATGCTGGAACCATTCCGTGCAGGCGCTCGCTTTCGCTTCTGCTCGTGCCCAGAGTCCCCTCCAAAAACTCTTAATTGCTTTTAAGCTGCGATAGTTGGCAGAATGCAATTTTCTTTACATTATGGAGAAAGGGCGGAAGAGCCTCCACATTTCCTTCCCTTTTTGACTCTAATGTTTCGTTTTGAGTTGCCCCCCCCCCCCCACGCTGCTGCTATAGTCCTGAGGAAGAATAGCAGAGGAGTGGGCTTGAAGCAGAAAGATCTATGGATGAGCATTATACCTCTCTGGGCCTTACTTCCCCCTTTACAAAGTGACCGTGTGTCCTTTAGCCTCCAATAGACATTTGCTGAGCATCTACACTGGAGACAACCGGAGGGCATGCACACCTTGGTTATCAGTTGCTGCATCCCAGTGGAACGTGACACATAGTATGTGCTCAGTTAAATCTCATTGCTTGGAGGAGTAGCCCTACTATGAGTCAGGTACTTTGCCTCACAATGGGAATGTCCAGAATGAGCTGGACAATGCTCCCATGCTGAGAGTGCACCACAGGAGGCACCACACGAACATAATTTTTGTGTTACTGAGTCCAGGGCAGGATGAGCCAGGGGAGTCAGAGAGAGTTACATAGATGAAAAATACTTGGGTTGGGCTTTGACAGGCGAGCTGAAGCCAAGGAGAAGGAACTTTTACACCAGAAGTGCCATTGTGAGGGCAAGGGTGACCTCGGAGGATTTAAGTGTGGCTGGACCTGGGTGGGTCTGAGCATCTGGAGAAGGCTTTACAGTAGCCCATGGGGAATTGGAGAGATGTAGAAAGGTTCTGAGAAGGAGATAGGTTCTGACAGGATCCCTCTGGGTTTGCAGTGGGGCTGGTGGGGTAGGGACGCTAGCTGGGGTCTACTGCGGTAGGTCTGGGGTTAGTTAAAAGCTATGCGTGTAAGATAGGGGGCTCACATACGACTGATTATCTACTGTCTATACAGTGGTCAGATGGGCCTAAGGTTTTAACCTGGACCCTGGCACGGGGTCCCCTGGTTTGGTGGGGTATCCAGATCATAGTTCGTTTCCCTGTGTTCTTCAAGGCACAGCCCTTTACAATTGTAAAGCCTACTTACCTCTGATTTTAAGCTGACCTGGACCATTCCCTTGAGATAGCAGAGATGGAGGATCGGGGACCAGTGTGTTTGACAGACATAGGCCCCACTGGGCTTCAGCTCCAGGTTTCAGGGCTCCCAGCCTATTGCCCACACTACCTCTGTTGAGCCTCACTCTCATCCAGTCTCCAGCACTCTCCTCCCGCCGCCCCTTCTACAGACAATGCTCCTTCCCTGTTTGCATAGTGTGTGGGGCTTTTCAAAAGCATTAATGATAGAGAGTAAATTGGAATTGGAGAGGAACCGTCGCTGGGCGTTCTCGGAGGGCTGCCTCTGCCCTTGCATCTCTCAGCCATATTGAAGCGGGTTGCCAGACCGGAATATGAATGAGTCTGGGACTGGCATTGGCCTTAATCTGCCAGGGAGTCCTGCCTGGCCAGAAGGTACTCATCAGTGGCAAAGTTGTTTGCAATGAGGTCTGTGCAACCACTGGCCATCACTAGCCAGGACTGGTTTCTAGGGACTGAGTTGTGTATAGTTCATGGCTATTGTGGAGAGAGGACAGGAGCCTGGAGCTCAGCTCTGCCCCCAAATCCTTATGAATGTTTCACAGATCTGCACATTTATGTGCAGGTAGGGTCAGGCGTATCTGGAACCACAGTGGCTCCTAAGGGGCTGGGGTCCTCATCTGGCTATCCTGGACCCCTTGTGTGAACTTGGTTGTCTCTGACCACTGTTTCTTTCTTACTGGGGTTTCCGTTTTTAAGCTGCTTGTGGTCTTTGGCACTTAGAGGGACCAGGTAGGTAATGAGAGGTTCTAGCAGGTGACATAACAGGGCGTGGTGGGCTCTGGGGTATTATAGAGGCTCAGGGATCTCCAGCTTGTAGCCTTTCTGTAGCTCTTCCACATGGCTGCACTGCCTTTGCTAGATGGACCGTGCTCATCTGCACGGTCAGAGTTTGGGTTTGACACCTGGCAGGCTCCCTGAAGCATCGTTCATGTTAACCCTTATGCTTCCATATGGGGAGACTAAAGCCCACAGATGAAAGTCAGAAAGTTCCCTTGCTCTGTTTGAAGCAGACTGTACCGCTAGGCCCTCATCAATCTCCACAACAGGATGGGGGGGGTCCTAGTTTTAGAGGGGAGGAAACCAAGGCCCAGGATGACTGGAATGGGGGCTTTTGCAGACCTAGGTTTGAGTCAGTTTGCTGCAACTCGAGCCCACCATTGCCTGCTTCTGGAGGGATCAGGAGGCCCTGAGACTTACACAGAGGCACTGAGGAGCACAGCATATTTGTATCAGAAGTGAACCAGCCAGGGCAGGGGGACCCTGGTCCAGATCTGTCATCTGATCCCAGTGTGACCAAGGCCAAGCTGAGGAAAACCCCTGGAGGAAGGATTGAGAGGACACTGAGGAAGGGACAACAGGTCATGTGGCCTTGACCTGCTTGCTCAGCGTCCCTGACTGGTCCTCAGCTCCTATTACCCTGCCCCTGTCATATGACAGCTCTCATTCCTTTGGCCCTTTTAATATGGGAGATGGTGACTGCAGTCTTTCGGGGGGACCTGGGGCTCAGCAAGGCCATTTAACACTCTAGGGCAGCCACTCTCTTACCCCAGTTAGGGCAACAGGAAGCTAAGCAATGAGAGATGCACACCACTGCTAAGTGGATAGTAAAGATTAGGCCTGCAACCTGCTGTGGAGGGGCGACCACACCCGCACACTCTCTCAGGATTCCCAAGGACCACCATATGTGACCAAGGACTTGAGTGGGGAAACCAAGGCCCGGAGAATTCAAGTGAGATTTGAGGTGTCCAGCCCCTCCTGATCTCTGCCTCATGCAGCCAGTGCGTCCCTTCATTGAAGTGAGGCTCACGGCATGCCATCTCCTTTCCATGTCCGGTGCTGCATACTCTCCCCATGGCTCCCACACCACCTTGTCTGTAACTGGTGCCTGACATGTAGGGGACACTGCAGACTTCAGCCTCCTCTATAGTGGGTCCAGCTTTACTCAACTCCTGCCTGGCAGTTCTCAATCACTTTGGGGTGTGGACACCCTCTATCTGAAGGGTCCTGATGTGTGTGTGTGTGCAGGAGCCCCCATTCCAGTGTATGTTCATATCCAGCTCTGTATTGTTTCAGTGCTCACAGGCTCCTGGCATCTGTACTGTTTCGGTTAGTGCCCACCTGCTGCCCATCCTGCTGACACAGGACAGGAAGGTGGGTATCCGTTGCCCAGGCCATGTCATTTCTGTTCCACCCTGCCACCTTACGAAGGTTCACCGTGTGCCTGGGTCAGGACCAGTGCTCTGATAGCCCATTAATTTATCTCACAGTCATCTGTCCCTGGTGTCTTCTCTGGATCAGGTCTGGGCTGGGCCTTGGGATGCAGAGAACCAGCTCCACCCCTGCCCTGGGGAAGTCAGAATTGTCATCAGCCACAGCAAGAGGAGTGAGAGAGGGACTCGGCAAAGGCAGGGACCAGGATGTGGTTCCCTGAGTCCATAGAAGCTTCTTGAAGGGCACTGGGAACTGACCAGGGGGGGATGGTGTTCTTGGCAGAGGGCACAGCAGGTGCAGGTCTGAGAAGCCTGGCTCTGTGGAGGGCAGGGCTCCCTCACTGAGTGAGGTTGAACTGGGAGGCCCTGGGACCTGGCTTGTGGCTGAGGGTCAGCTGGGAATCGGTTCCAAGGGGCCCGATGGGGCCTAATGAGTGAAAGCCATCTTCCAGCTGGAGAGTGTAGAGCAGGCCCTTCAGGTGGTTGGATACTTATTGTGGAATGTAGCCCTTGGCCCCCGCAGGTGAGATAGAAGACCCTCAGAAGGGGCTGGAGAGATGGTTCAGGACTCAGGAATGTGCACTGCTCTTACAGACTATTCTAGTTCAGTTCCCAGCTCCCATGTTGGGCAGCTCACAAACACCTAGAACTCTGGCTCTTGGGTGGGTCTGATGCCCTCTTCTCCATTGGCACTTGTACCCATGTGCACATACACAGATACACACATACACACACACACACACACACACACACAGAGAGAGAGAGAGAGAGAGAGAGAGAGAGAGAGAGAGAGAGAGAGAATCTCAAAAGTCTTTAGAGAAATCCTTGTGAAGTGGTGGGATGGACTAGGGTGGTGAGTGTCACTCACCCTAAGGACAAATCTGCCTCCCATTAACTCAACATTAACAACCCCAAGGGTATGTTAGGGGTCAGTGGGATATTAGTTCTGTAAATAAACGTTTAAGGGAGAGAAACCTTCTAGAGTTGCAGAGGCCTTGGTCTTCAAGGTGGTTTCCTCCGCTTTTGTGGGTGGGTTCACAGTGAGAGAGGTATGGACTCTTGGGGAGATCTACAGTGTGGGTGTTGGGGTTCACCACCTGCTCCTGGCCTCGGCAGACCTGTTTGTGCGCAAACATCCTAACATACATGTTCTCACACCCAGTGTCCCTGTAGGTAGAAGCCTTGGGGATAAGAACTGTCATACACACGGGGTTGGTGGGGGCAGGGGGAGAAAGCATGTGCACACAGTCTCCTCACTGATGGGAACTCTTAGAGACACACACAAGGCCTTGTGGGTTTCTTTCCCTTGAGACACACACACCATTTTTGCTGTCACCCAGGGAGTAACAACAGGCCCACACTCCCACAGACTACACAGACAGACATGCTACTGGGAGTGCACACACCCACGATGCTCCCCCCCCCCCATGCACACCTCTCACGTGTGTACACTGGTCTCTGCCCCCACGCACAGCTCTGCAGCCTCTTCTGTAGGGTAAAGAGAAAACACCCCCCTCTCTCCTCCCCAGACTCTCTGTATTCCCTCTCACTCTGAGCCTCAGCCCGGAGTTCCCCAGGGTGGTGACTTTTCTTTTTCAACCAGAGAATTCCCCTGCCCCTTACCAAGCACTCATAGGCTAGAATCCTGGGCCCAGGCCCCAGCCAGCCTGTGCACTTGGGGTGACCTTCTGCCCTTGTCATTTTGGCCCCATGTTCTCCAGCCAAGGTCTCAAATAGGTCCAAGAGTTCCAGCAGGGGCCTGGGGGGTCGGCGCCTGGGGCCCGGTGGGAGTGTGGACTCCTGCCTCTCAGCCAGAGAAGTGCTGTTTAGATCTGCATTTTATATTAGGGTCTGGGCAAGATTTTTTAAAAATCCATTAGCTCCCTATTGATTTTGTTTTTCTGATTACAAAAGAAAATCCAACTCTACATTCGTGGAATGCAGAAGCCACAGAAGCCCCCTTGTCTCACCTTGCCCCACCCCTCAGAGGTGCTCACCTGGAGGCCTGGCATCCTGGTCTCCAGGTCTCCATCCATAGATAGATAGGCTGTTGTTTGTAAACACAGTTGCTCTGAGGAACATCTTGATTCCCTCCTGTTGTCCTGCAGCTGTGCCCCATGCTGTCGACTGGTTGCAGGATGTTCCATAGTGTGGATGTGCTGTGCTTTACTCGAATGTTTCCTTATTGATAAACACTTAGGCCATTTCCAATTTCTTTCCTACTCTTACTGGCAACGCTGCTGTGAGCATCCTTGAGTATTTTATGTGTGTACATGCACTGTTTTTTTTTTTTCTTCCCCTCTGTAGATGATAGAAATGGGATTACTAGGTTGTAGGGTGTGTGGGTTTAAAATGTTAATCAATACTGCCAAATTACCCTTGCAGTGGTTGAGCCAACTTCTCTCCCTTCAATGGTCTGTGAGTGTTCATTTCCCATCATCCTTGCCAGCATTGCTTGTTATAAATCATTTTAATTTTTCCCAATCTGATGGGCAAAAAATGATATCGTGTCATTTTCATTTGCATTTGCCTGATTGCTAGTGAGACAGAACATGTTTTCATACATTTATTGGCCAATTTAGTTCTTCCTCTGCGGATTTCTAATTCACTCCCAATTTTTCTCTTTTGTCTTTTTTCTTATTGATTTGTAGGGGCTCTTTGCATATTAGTGGTATTTTCTTTCAGCGCCTTACTTGCATTTTAACATTGTTTATGGTGTCTTCTGCTGTACAGATGTTTTACATGTTTATGGAGTTGGATTTGTCAAATTTCCACTTTACAGCGTCTGGATTTAATGTTTGCCATAGGAAGGCTCTCCCCCACTGCACAAAGTCTCATTTCAAATCTGAGTTTTATTGCTGAAAAATCTTCTCAAAGCTGTGTTTGCAGGCTCCCTTCCAGCTGTCTGCTCCTCTCAGCAGCTGCAGAACCATCTCTGGCGGGAGTGAGGTGCAGTGGCCCCATCTGTCCACCCTTCAGCTCTGTCCTTTCCTATGTCTACCTAAGTCTGAGATCTGTCTTTGCACCTCCATTTCTTGGATGCTCTGCCCCACCCCTCTTCTGTCTCTCCTGGGATCTGCCCCAGCCATTTTCTCATTAGGCAGCAGTGACTAGGACTGCCTTGGTGGGATGGGGACAGGGTGGCCGCTGTCAGGGAATGTGCTCCCTTCTCCTTCTGTCTGCCAGTCTAGCTTCAAGTCATGTAGACAAATAGGCTTTGTCCCTGTTTTCTGAAAAAGTGTTCTTTCCGGAGGGCAGGCTCTGAGCCAGCCCTAGTCCCACCTCCACCAGAAAGTCCTCAGGACCTCTTTCCTTTTTTTCCAAAGTCTTGGGCTAGGCCCCACCCTTCTCTCCCTGATGCTTTCTTCCGCTCTTGCTGTCTGAGGGCTTCTTCTGGACTGGTTGCTACTTCTCAGGCCTTGCTTTTCACCCGTGTAACACAAGCCTAGGGAGGCGATGCTTGCTACTGTTAGACAGAGCCCATGAAGGATGGATGGACTCATGTCAACCCATGGAGCTGACAGACCCGCCAGCTAGGAATCACGGGGAGAGTACCTTGTTATACACAAGGGGCTCAAAGCATGTGCCTAGCTCCTGTCACTCCTGACAAGATCAAGTTCCTACAGAGGCTATTCCGTTCCTCACCCACCTGGGAACCTTGAACTTGCCGGGTGATGCTGTATTGGGCCTGAGGTCTGGAGAGAACGGCGTCTAACTGGCTATCTATGGACAGAACTCAAGTCCCCACTTCTTTCTCAGCCGCATGCAAATTCTCCTCACCACCCCTGTCTCTAGATAGTCACTGTACTCAGGATATGAAAGGGGACACTTTGCAAAGCCTATGATGACTATAACAAAATACCCCAAACAGCCATCTTATAGAGCAGTGGTTCTCAGTCTTCCTTTTTTTTTTTTTTTTGGTTTTCAAAACAGGGTTTCTCTGTATAGCCCTGGCTGTCCTGGGCTATAGACCAGGCTGGCCTCGAACTCAGAAATCTTCCTGCCTCTGCCTCCCAAGTGCTGGGATTAAAGGCGTGCGCCACCACGCCCGGCCGGTTCTCAGCCTTCCTAATGCTGTGACCCTTTAATAACAGTTCTTATGGGTGTGCTGACCCCCCCAACCATACAATTATTTTGTTGCTACTTCATAACTCTTATTTTGCTACTGTTATGAATCATAATGTAAAGATCTGACATGCAGGATATCTGATACGCGACCCCAGTGAAAGTGTCGTTTGACCACGAAGGAGTCATGACCCACAGGCTGAGTTTAGCTCACAGGTTTGCAGATCCTGCGGCATGACTGGTTAGCACCATTACACAGGCCTATAATCAGGTAGCCCAGCACGGTGGAAACATTGTCCAGCAAAGCACTTAGTGCCGAAGAGAGTGGGCCTCAATCTCCAATGAAAACACACCCTGGCGGACCTAAGGACCTCCCACTAGACCCTAGGCCTCCAGAGTTCAGTCTGCGTCTACAGTGCCTCCCTGGAGCCTATGTCTTTCATACATGAGCCCGTAGGAAACTTGCAAGCTCTGAACTACAGCAAGATGCTGGTGGGAAATGCTCCCCACAGCCTTCTAGAAACGAGGCCTCGGTGGGCTGTAGAGGACAGAGTGAGAGCTTGGGAGGCGAGTCAGGGGAACTGGAAGGTCTCTGAAGCATGACCCAAGTGCATCCCCTAAAACTCAAGGCCGCCGTCTCTGACTCACGAGTTCTGTGTTTCTGTCTGGGTCGTGATGGGTCATTTCCCTCCAATCACGATGGGTCATCTCTGTCTGTGTATCTCCTCTGCCCTGAGCATCTATCTCAGTCCCCAGGCTCCTAGTGGCTCCTTAACAGGAAGTGTGTAATGAGTGGGAGGCTGAGTGAATGGAAGACAGAGTGTTGTCAGAGGGATCAGGTTGGGGGGGTTGAGGAGGCAGGGTCTGGGTTGGCTGTGGGTTGCCAGTCCTTGCAGCTCTGTCTCCAGTCTGTATGATGGGAAACGTCTCAGACTCCACTTCTGTGAGGGGAAAATGACTTCTAGAACATGCTGTTTGTTGGTAGATTTCTCTTCCCTTCCTCCAGGGCTGCACCTACTTTGGCAGCATCCTGCAGTTGCTGCGGAAGGAACAGGCGCTGGATTTTCAGGGCTCTGTGCACTCTGCTGAGGGGCAGCGATCCAGCAGGGCAGCTTGGAAGGAACCTCTCCTTAGCAAAGCTCTCCCATCCTTTCCTGGGACTCAGCACATGGGCAGGCCCCGTGTCCAGGAGAGCACTGGCTCCTACTGCAGCTCCTCCCTGCCCCAAATCATTGTCATGCTCTGCCTGTGGTCCCATTTCCATAGCAACTTCTTGTGATGCCTCTGAGGAGAGCAGGAGCTTCTAAAAGGGTTGGGGGAAGGGAGCTGGAGACCCAGTCATTGTCTGGGAGCGTGGCAGCGGGGGCTTGAGATGCACTCATGGGGATGGCTTGGCCCGCCAGCTCAGGTAGAGATGGGCTCAGGGCTGCCAGCCAGGTGGTCTGGAGGCCTGCCAGGGACATGGCTGTCCTTGTTGGCCTGGCCCTGGCTGGCTCATGCCAGTCTACTGGGAGCCAGCTTGGGCAGGCATTGAGGGCACTCCTGCTTGGCTGGACCTGGCTTGGGAGACCCAGGCCTGATGAGTTGTTCAGGCTCTGGCTACTCACCTGGGCCAAGTGGGTACCGCCGTGTCCTTCCTGTCTTGATCTCCAGGATCTTCAGTCATTGAGAGACATCTTTAGGGCCATCTGAATTGGGACAGTTTAAGGCTGGAGGGCTGTGTGGCCAGTAGGTTGTTTCTTGTCTGGTCCTTTTGCGACAGTCCTGGGATAGAGCCAAGGTCCTGCTTGGCACCTAATTCTCTGCCTCCTTCTAGGAGGAGAAGCTGCAGCCTGGGAGGCAGGAAGAACCCACCTTCTAGACCTCACCCTCTCACTTGCCGCATGGCTGAAAGTTGCACTCACATCCTTGGCTTGCTAGAACACAAATTCTGGGAGGGGCTCTGAGCCTTTGGCATTTTCTGCCCTCATTGCATTCATCGTCTTGGGGCCCCATCCTTCCATCCATCAGTTCTTAAAGGTCTCTCAGAGGCTCTGGGGATCAGGCCTGTGCTGCATGGTCCCACATGGAAACACCAGAGAACTCGGGGGACTGCTCCCTGGGAAACGCAGGTGGAGGCTGCTGGGAGGGAGCTGGGTTTTCTAGGTACTTCCCCTCCTGTACTTCCCTCTGTGATCGTTGCCTTTTGTGGACTACTGTTTGAAGGAGGATTACCACGGTGCTCCCTGAGTCACACACCCGTGAAATCACGCCTGTGATGTGCCTGTCATGTTTTTCCCTAACACACAGAAAAATAAATGCAAGCCAATGAAAGTCAAAATGTTTGCATCCCGCTTAAATCCCCCCATGCAATCCAGAGACATGTATCTCTCTCCACTCTGAGAGAGACAGATCTGGGACCCCCTCCGTAATAACTCAGAAAGGGATTCAGGACTTTGAGAGGGTAAAGAAACTGAGGTAGAGAAGAAAAAAAAAAAAAAACAAAAAAACAAACCAACTTTGCTTAGGGCCACAGGATCACAAAGCAGGAGAGCTGGGAGTACCTGCCTTGTTTCTGGCCTCCTGGTACTGTCAGGTGAGAGACCCCAGGCTGGATCCCTTAGCATCTTTCCTGCTTCTGTCTGGGGAACCCTTGGAGGATGCTCGAAGAGGGAGTAAGGCAGGGAGAGGATGAGTTGGAGCTGCAGGGATCTTTGGGGACAGGAAGGGGTTCAGGCTGGGAGATGCTTCCTGGGCTCTGTCGACAGTACACTCTGGGTTAGCCTGGAACCTGCCTTAGCATCTGGTGGCTGAGGAGGAAGAGGCAAAATAGTGGTATTGATGGACACCTACTGTCCTCTGCTGTTCCTCTGCTCCCTTGGCAGAAGGAAGAAACCCTTGTTTCATGAGTGAGGGAAGTGAGACTTAGAGAGTTGACTGGTCCAAGATCACAGGGCCAGTTGTGAGGACAAGTAGCCAGACCCATCACCCTGATGCCAGATACCCATGTTCCCAGAGCCTTCCTGGTCCAGCTGGTGGCATGAATATGTAAGTGCACGTGTGCCATTGAGTAGAAAATGTGGTGTGTGTGTGTGTGTGTGTGTGTGTGTGTGTACAGTATTAATTGCCCATCTGGGTGCTCTCAGATCCATTTTCATGTTTACCCTTCATAGCATCCTGCTCATCCTTTCTGACAGCCACCTCCTCCTCTCTTCCCACAGCCTCCTGTTTCCATAGGTCCCAAGATTCTGATACCTATGGGCAAAAAGGCCAACTGAGCCAGGCCTAGGCTGATTCCAGCCCAGCTGCACCCAGCACTGCCCAGTCACAGGTAAGAGGCTATTTGTGGGTTAGTGGGGCTTCCAGGGAGGGTTGTCTCGGGGCCCTCTATCCACATGCTTCCATCTGTCCCTCTCCTCTGCAGTCCAACCCCAGGAGCCCTTGCCGTGGCCAGTCCTGGTCCGCAGCCAGGAAGCCTGGGGCACTTGTCCCAGCCACATGGTTTCACAGACAATGCTGGCTAATAGGTTCCCATTCGGCATGGGGGCGGGGTCTCTAAGGGCAAGCTGAAGTGCTCTGCCCTTAGTCCTGTCACATTGTTGACCAAATGTGTGCTTGACTCCAGGTCAGGAGGGAGTGGGAATGTGGGGACGGAGGTAGTCAATGTCCAAGACAGTGTCAAGAGGCAGCCTTGGCTCTGACGTGTGGAGTTAATGGGGCTCTGCTGTTGACATGTGGGTCCAGACACCCTCAGGGCAGGACAAGACCAGGTACTAGGTGTATGTATTTGTGATGAGCGCTGTCAACTAGACGACCTTGGCTTTCTGTGAACATAGCAGCTTGCCTCTTGGTCTGTACCACAAGGAACAGGGCAGCCACAGTGTGAGAGGGGACCGGCTCTCCCCACTCTGTGTCCCAAGTGAGGGAATGTGTGGAAGCTATGCTCTGACAGATGTGATGGGAGAAGAGCAGGCAGGACAGGAAAGGGACCTAGGGTACTACTTGGCTTGACTGTGACAGATAAGTCACCTCCCCCCCCCCGCCTGTTTTCTGATCCAGTGGTAAGACTACAATGGTACCTTGTTAAGTAGGAGCAGTGGTGCAGGCTAGACCATAGTGTCCTCTGTCCTAGGCTCAGTGGGAGTGTGGGCTCAGATGGTCCCTTCCTGGGCCTTGGGGACAGTTGTGTGGCTAGGAGAGAAAGTTGTTAGGTGTGGCAAGCAGCACACCCTGCTTTTCTTTTCCTGACAAGGGGTACACTGTGAAGTCCACTTACCCCACCAGAAACAGTCCTGATAGTTGGTTGGTCCTGGGTACATTGGTTCCCTGTAGTTACCGGGTGTTGGGCAAGAAGCTTGGACGGATTAGCACAGTGTGCTGAGTTCTGCCTCATCCTGGTCAGGAGGCTGCTGCAGTTCCGCCTCTGCCCTGCGGGCGGCAGCACTGACAGGTACAAGATGGGATCACTCCAGGAAGTGCAGGGCAGGGGGAGCCTGGCAGAGCTGGGGTCTGGCAAGGCTGGCTGAAGGAGATGATTCCAGGCCAAGGCTGGAAGCCTGTAGGGCCCTTTAAAAGCCATCTATTTTTTTTGTTATAAAATATAATGTGTGTTCTCAATAGAAACATGCAAGTGCTTGAGTGTTTTGCCCGTCAGTCTTTTACAAAATATGTATTTATGACATAATTGGGATCAAGCTGCACTTACTGTTTTCTAACCTGCGTTTTGCACTTAATACTACACCAAGATCATTTTACCATCATTAAATACTCTTCTATAATGTGATTTTTAATGGCAGCATAATGTTCCAGCCTGTGTTGCCGTGTCCCATTTAACTAGTTCTCTGTTGTGTATTTTGATGGTTTCCAGTGTTTTGTCACTATAATAGAGCCTGGGTGAACAAAGCATCGCACGGGGAGGGCGATGCTGGCAGGAAAGGGCTGAGGTGGGGAGGGCAGCCTAGGCTGTACTGTGGAGGTTGGGCACTTGGATGGCGTTTTTAGGCTCGGGGAGCTGGGGAGGGGGTTGGAGCCAGCTGTGCTGAGGGGCAGGCACCTGGCATAGTGACCCCCCTGAAATCCTGAAGAAGCCATGGTTTTCCTTTCTCTCCCGTGCCTCCTTGGCTGGTACTTCTTGAAGTGCTCCTGCGTTGGGGAAAGAATAGGGTAGCGGGCTGGAGGAAGTGCAGGTCAGGCTAGGTCCCAGGTATGGGGTGGGGTGGGCTTCTGTGGTGTTTCCGTGGGGTCCCTGGGTAGCTGGGGAGCCCTGTCCAGTTCTCTTCCTCACACTGATCCCATGGAGCCTGGGATGGCACATGGTTATGTGTCTGTGGGGATTCTCAGGGTGGACTGTCTCCTGCGTCACACATTAATCCTTATATGGTGTGTACTACGTGCTCTGCGTGCATTCTCTGGTGTCACCGTTAGCTCAGGGGCTCACTCCTTTCTCATTCTCCTATCTCTGGCTGAACACCCACTGTACACTGGGTGTGGCTCTTTGTGCCCAGCATCGCATGGTCTGGAGAACCACGTGTCCCTATCAGAGACAGGTCAGACAAACCCCGATCCTTGTAGATCTGACCTTCAAACAGGACAGACAGGGACATTTAGAGCAGTTCGGCAGACAGAGCAGGGAGTGATATGCGTTATGGAGGCAAGGAAAGCCGGAAAGAGGGATGCTGGGTGACAGGGGCGAGACTCATGGCAGAGGCTCCTCAGAGCAAAGACCAGGAGGGAGAGCAGAGACTTGAGGTCCTGAACAAAGTACACCCAGAGGTCACCCTTGGGGGGGGAGGGGGGCTCAGCTCCCAGATCCCTGCTAGAGACAAGGTGGGTGGGCCAGAGAGGCTGGAAGGCAAGTCTAAAGACCCAGCCTCATTTTGGACCAGTGACAGCAGGGTTTACCTGGGGGCTTTTGAAGGGGCATCTGCAGGATGTCTGTAGGCTATGGAAGAACAGACTCTGGGGATGTGTGTGGTGGGCACGGCTTACTCAGGGATTGGGAAGACTTGGAGGAGAAGACAGAAATGGGAGGTGTTTTAAAGCTGGGACAGGCAGGGTGGACCTGTGAACTGCAGCTGAGGCCACACACGTAGACACATGACTATTGTCAAGAGCCAGGTGGCTGGGAAACACTCAGAGCCTAGGCTAGAACATATACAGAGGAGTCTGGGGCTCACTGCCCAACAGGAATCCAGCCATTCGGGCTCCCTAGGGACAGCCTGGCCTTTTACTGCAGCTCTGCAGATGAGGGATTTCAGTCCGGAGAAATCCCTGCCAGGTCTCTCTCCCAGCCGTTCTTCTCCAGCACCCAATGCTTGGCACTTTCTATGGTATTTGTCAGGGCAGTGAGGTGTGCTGACTGCTGGTACTGGCCTCAATTCTATTACCCTCAATTCTATTACTTCCTGAGAGAGAGAGAGAGAGAGAGAGAGAGAGAGAGAGAGAGAGAGAGAGAGAGAGAGAGAGAGAGAGAAGAAGAGGAGGAGGAGGAGGAGGAGAGGAGAGGAAGAGAGGACAGAGAGAGAGAGGGAGAGAGGGACAGAGAGACAGAGAGACAGAGACAGAGACAGAGAGAGAGACAGACAGAGAGAGAGAGGGAGAGAGAGAGAGAGAGAGAGAGAGAGAGAGAGCATCTGGAGAGACTGCAGCTCAGGTCCCTCTGAGCACCGCACTCCCCTTTCTTCAGGCCACCCTCCCTCAGGAACCTGCAGTAGTTCCCTGTTTGCCTGGAGCTGAAGTCTGAAGTCCCTGTCCTGTTGATTCTGTCATGACCTGGCTAAGCCCCTCTTCTTTGCGATAGATGACTTGTTCACCTGGGTTCAGTCTCACTTCCCTCACCTCCTTCTGGAATGATTTTCTCACAACTAGCTAAGTCTCACCTCCCTAAGATGCCTTCTCTGACCCCACTACCTCTTGGCCCCTCCCACTAGCTGGTTGGTACTTTCTCCTGGTCCTCCCCAGACGGCTGGCTTATGGTGAGCTGACTTAACCTGTTGCATCATGTCAATTCATCAACGCCGTCATCATCCTCAACCTGCTGTCCTCGTGTCTCCTGTCTATGTGCCGTTCCCACCCCATACGTCATTGCCAAAGCTCTTCCCCAGCCACGGGACTCTGGGGTTTGGGGCACCCGAGCTGTGCTTGGCACTAGGTCACTGACGAGTCCCTTTCCTATTGCTGTGGTAAAACACCATGACCAAGGCAGCTAACAGGAGGAAAGATTTATGGGCTTATGGTTCCAGAGGGAGAGGAGTCCGTAATGGCCGAACGGTGGCATGGTGCAGGAGCAGGGGCTGAGAGGATATTTCTGGAACCCTAAGCAGGAATCAGACAGCTTGAACTCAAAATGACACGAGTCTTTTAACTCTCAAAGTTTGCTTCCAGTGACACACTTCCCCCAACAAGGCTACATCTTCTAAGCCTTCCCAAACAGCTCCATCTGCTGGGGATCAAACATTCAAATGCCTAAGATTATGGGGAGACTTCATTCAGACCACCACAGTCACCCAGGGAAGTTATTAGAGACAGGGGACCTCTGAGGTCCTGATCTGGATTTGCTAGGGAACACCAAGAATAATGTAGATGATGAGGGAGGCCCAATCACTTCGTGTGTGTGTGTGTGTGTGTGTGTGTGTGTGTGTGTGTGTAAACACCCACCTCAGGAGCTTGACGTGCAGTCTAGGCAGGCTACCAGGGGTTGTCTGTCTCCTCAGAACCTGTGTTATTAGCACATACCACCACTTTAGTTTTTAATTAAAAAAAAAAATTTGGTTCTGAGGTTGAACGCGGGTCTTTATGCTTGAGTTGCAAGTGCTTTACCCACAGAGCTATCTCCTTAGCCACCGCAGTCACCTCTTGATGGCTGTTCCCAGGGGAGTACAGGTGTCCATCTGACCTTTACTTACACAGCGGCAAGGCCGATGACCTCACTCTGCCCAGGACCTGGAACAGCTCTGCTGAGATCTTTCCTCTGAGCGCTGAATCTGTCTCCCTCAAGCGGGGTCCAGGCTCTGTGGGACAGAGGATGCACCTGGTACCCTGGATGTCTCCTCTCCCTTAGCAGAGCCCAGTGGGGAGGCCATCCTTGAAGGGACCTCAGCAGTGTCTTGGGTTTGATGGATATAACACTCCCTCCCTGAACCTCTTCCCACTTAGAGCCAGGGAGCAGCACAGGGGAGCTGAGACATGCATCTCTATGGCTGTCTGTGGATTCCGTGTCACAGCCCAACCCCCTGCGCACTCCATCTGTATCACAGGCACAGCAAAGAGGAACATCCAGGCACTGTGGAGAACCTTCTGTGTGCGGTGTTCCGGGAATGACGTGAGCAATCTCGGGGTTAGGGAAAGCAGTACCCTGTCAAAGCCACACAACCCATGGGGGGGGGGTGTCAAGTCAGCCCCCGAACCCTAGTGTGAGGAGAATTAGTAGGATGCACAGCAGAGCTCCACACCTCTGTGGCTCATCCTGTAGTAATGTCTCACTGCTCGGAGGCTAGCAGGCTGTGAGGGAGGCCTGGCTTCTCTGTGTCTTTTCACAGAGTGTCTCCCTGGATACTATGTTGCCAAATTGTATTTTTGTATGCCTACAAAAATATTTAGCTGATTTGGATTGGATCTTCATATATATATTTGTTTTTTCGAGACAGGGTTTCTCTGTATAGCCTTGGCTGTCCTGGAACTCACTTTGTAGACCAGGCTGACCTCGAACTCAGAAATCTGCCTGCCTCTGCCTCCCGAGTGTTGGGATTAAAGGCGTGCGCCACCACGCCAGGCTGGATCTTCATATTTTGCAAAATGAATGTGAATCAAGTTTTTAAAAAATGGATTTATTTACTTTGTGTGCCACAGAACACATGTGGAGGTCAAAGGCCAACTCGTTGAAGTAGATTCCCTCCTTCTCTCCAGAGATCAAATTCGGTTCATCAGGCTTAGTAGCAGACACCTTTACCCACTGAGACATCTTACTGACATGCATATATATATATATATATATATATATATATATATATATATATATTTATGCATATATATATATATGCATTTTATTTTTTTGTCAAACAGCTGTATTGAATTAAGACCACTATCCTATTCTTGTGTAACCTCATCCTAATTAGCTAATTGCATTACAACATTCCTGCTTTCCAAATAAGGGCATGGTCACATTTTGACCTTATTTGGGGTTACAGTTTCAGCATGTATGTGTTTTCACATTGGGAATGGAAACCAATCAACTACTGCCCTTTATTCCCAGCTCTCGTGACAGGCTCTTGATATGTAGTCATGGCTGCCTCCCAAATCCAGATCTTTCTGCCTATGTCCCTGTGTGTACCACAAAGCTTGGCCACCCAAAGCAACAAGGGACTGACAGCCTGACTTACAGAGCAGAGAACAGTCCCAAGAGGGAGCAGGCAGCCATGTTGTGATGGACAACTTGTCTTTTGGTGTGCAAGTGGAGATGACCCCAAGCTACCAGGTAGAGGATGAAATCCTGCAGCAGGTGGGACAGCTCAGGGGCCCCTTGCAGCCTGGGAGTGGAACTGTGATCAGGATTTCTTATATGCTGTTCCTAGGGCAGCCTTGTACTCTCAGGGTAAAGGGCAGCTAAGCACAGCCAAGTAGGCAGGGACAACTCCTCAGGGCTCTACCCTGAAGCTGGGTGCCCTGAGGCAGCTGCCTTTACCACTAAGTGCAGTCTACCTGCCTGTGAATTAGAAATCACCTTGCTTCTCTGTTGTTCTTTTTAAAAGATTTGTTTATTATATATAAATACATTGTAGCTGACACACCAGAAGAGGGCATCAGATCTCATTACAGATGTTTTTGAGCCACCATGTGGTTGCTGGGATTTGAATTCAGGACCTCTGGAAGAGCACTGAGTGCTCTCAACTGCTGAGCCATCTCTCCAGCCCCAGCCTCCTGTCTCTTTTTGCTGTAGATAAGGTTAATATCTGATGGATGAGGTAAGTCACAAACTGGTTTTGTTCATCTTTCTATTATCACTCTGCAAACATTTATGAAACGTGACTGTGGCCTAGGAAGGGCTATACCTAGGGACACAGAGATGAAGTGACCGTGGTCCCCAAGGGCGAGACTCGTAGCCATGGGTGAGGCAGACAAGTCATAGGTGACAGTTAAAAGTTGAACCTGCAGGCTGGGCGTGGTGGCACACGCCTTTAATCACAGCACTCGGAAGGCAGAGGCAGGCAGATTTCTGAGTTCGAGGCTAGCCTGGTCTACAAAGTGAGCTCCAGGACAGCCAGGGCTATACAGAGAAACCCTGTCTCGAAAAACCAAAAAAAAAACAAAAAACAAAAACAAAAAACAACAACAACAACAAAAAAACAAAACCAAAACAAACAAACAAAAAACCAACTTTGAGTTGCTGCAGGTGGCAGTCTTGGGAAGACAAGTATACACCTTTGCTTGAGAGGACAGATCGGTATAACTTGCTGTGCAGGTCATTCTGATGT
>NC_034599.1:51639646-51651062 GCF_900095145.1 Mus pahari | reverse complement strand
AAAAAAAAAAAAAAAAAAAAGAAAAAGAAAAAAAGTTGAACTTTCTTTCTCTTCTCAGCTCTGCTACTCCCCATGGTGCAAACTGAGGCAATTTACTTTAGCTGGATGGACCTCAGTCTTGTTACCAGCAAATTGGGCCAATGATGGAATCTCCCTTGTGCAGCTGAGCCAGTCTGATGCAGATAAAGGCCTGGCCCATGAGGCAAAAAGCCAATGAATGTACCCGGAGGGGCTCAACTCCAGGGGAGTGTGGTAGAGGACATGAAGGGCTGTGGGCTACTCCTGTGAGAGGCCCAGCAGACATGGCAGCTCAAAGGAGGACAGGTCATAACTCTCTTTGAGGCATGGAATAGGCATGCTGCACCAGAAATGGGGGGCGGGGGCAGAAAGCCTGGCAGTCAGCAGGACCTGTCACTGTGCAAGTGACCTGAGCGGCAGCGCGCTGCCTGCCCTCAAGCTACCCCAGGCACAGTGAGGTTTAGGGAGGGTGTGAGGGGGCGCAGGGGTGCTGGTACACTTGGCTTTGGCCAGCCTTCAGTTGAACTGAATTAAAATTCCTCTTGGAGAAGTTAACAATTTCCCAATTAAGGGACACACAGCGGTGAGGCGCCTCAGAAGCCTTTCAGTCAAGAGGCTCTTCTGTGCGGTGAAAGGCCGCCTGGGCTTGGAGTGCCTCAGAGCTGCTAGGAGGCGCGCTGAAGAGGGCACCGTGCCAAGGCCCAGGGCAGACTGTGTGATGGACTGGGGGCCCGCCTCCAGCCCACAGACCTGTGAGCTCCGCTAGGGTCCTGTCCCTCACAGCTGACCCTATGCCGGGCCAGCCCTTCCCCCCTGTGCTGCTCTTTCTTGTCCTTGCGTGTTCAGTTCTGTCCATGAGTCCCTGAGTCCCTGAGTCCTGACCACCTCCTGAGTCTGAGTCTGGGACCACTTCCTGCTGGGAAGCTCACAGAGCCTGCAGTCCCTCCCTTAGGGCATGATAGAGTTAGGAGAAGGCCTGGGTCATCTTCTTGATGGGGACCCATGGTCCCTGGTACCAAGACACACCTGCTATCCTAGCTTTCCTGGTGATATGTGGGTGTGGTTTTGGTGGGCGTTACCTGGCTGGCTCTCTGGGAGATTCGAGGATTTGTCCAGCTTGAATCTGACAATTTCCTGTGTGCTCCAGAACAGACACAGCCTCACGCCTGCTGGGTCCCCCTGGGCTCCTTCTGCCTCCCTGATGCCTGGAGAGGGGGCTGTGATAAGCACCCCATTCATAGCTGAGGAAACAGAAACTCAGAGGACTGAAGTGACTCTTAACTCAGAGGGGTTCTTGCTATGAGAGTCCTCTCATTCCGTGTCTCCTGGGGTCCTCCACGTCCTAAGCAGTGAGGGGCTGTAGGAAAGATTGGCTATGTCGCCTCCTCTCAGGTGGGCAATCTAGGCCTTTATCCCCAGTCCAAGGGTGCTGTGCCCAGTGGTTGCCAAGGTCATTCGAAGAATCCTGTGCCTTGGTGGTTCTTCTGTCCAGGCGATGTGGAAGGAAGCTAGTGGAAGCCTTTGCAGCCCACACTTGCCATGCCCCCTCCCTCCTCCGTGTCCTACTTTCTGGAGCTGCCACAGCCTGGCTATGTAAACACTCAGAACTGTGAAAGCCTGGCCCTCCAAAAGGTCAACCAACCATGAGGTGCTCCTGGGAGTCCTGGGGGGGGGCGGCCGGGAGCCTGAGGGAAAGCAGGTCCCACAGACCTCCCCCCCCCCCACAGCTGGGTTGGGGAGTCCTGATCAGCTGCTGGGAGCTGAGGGAATTTGCATTCACATCCCAGCCTGGCCACTTACTGTGTGGCTTTGAGGGAGTAAGCCAGCCTCTGTGGACCTCTGTTCACAGGGTGGACCCCCCAGGGCTGGTTGAGTACTTGTTTGTAGAACGGAGACATGTTGACAACAACGTCGACAACACCCTAAGAGCTCTGATTAGTGGAGCTGCTTGTATCACCCAGTTCTGCTCCTTGGGCAAGAGATTCAGTGTCCTCAGTTTTCCCATTTGCAGAATGGACACAATAACACCTCCTTCAGTGAAGTGTTCTATTCCCTCAGTAGGAATCTTCTGTATGCTCCACTGAGTTATTTAATAAACTTTTTCTTGAGTGGGCTTTGCCTGGGCCCAGCTATCACAGACTGTATGGGTGACCGTCTATGAGAGTTAAAAGTTATGTTTTAAGTTTAGATTATTGCGCTTAAGAGGTCTATAAAACAAAACAAAAAAATGCCTCTAACCTGTGTAAGTCCCACTTGCCCAAGAACAGATAACTTCCTGGAATGCTGGGGTCTGTTGTTCATGGAAGCCAACAAGCCATGTCTGTAAACAAGCTTGGTTGCCCCAGCTGCACAGGATGTGCTTGATCACACGTAGGCAGGATGTACATAGGCAGAAGGTACGTGAGGATGTATGCTTGCCCCCAGTGGATGGAGCAGGAGTATAAAGCCTTGTGAATTTGGCCTTTATGAGTTCCCGACTAACCTAATTCAGCACCATTCTCCGGAGGTAATCCTGGGTATGGACCTGGCCAGTGTCCGTCATCCTGGACGATAATAAATAAAGCTTGCTTTAGTTAGACAACCATGGATTTGGTCTTTCTTCTCTCAACTTGCAGGCGTAACAAGTCCCCACCTCTGTTAACAACCTAAAGTTCATAGGATAGGGAGAAATGCTTTGAACCTCAAAGAAGAGGAGCAGATAGAGCTCGGGAAGTCAGGGAGCACTCCCTGGTGGAGTCTGGTCCTTGGGATTCAGGAGGACCGTGGGAAGCTGGGGAGGAAGCAGGGTGGCAGAGAACCTGTCTGGTAGGGAGCAGCGGGAGCAAAGATGGGGCTGCATGAGTGAGTCTGGGGCACAGAATGAGTTGGCCAAGGGCAGCAGTGGTAGGGAGAAGGGGGTGGAAGTGGGGAGACAGACAGATCCAGTCTGTGGGATGAAGACATAAGAATTGGAGATATCTCTTAACATAGGACAGGGAGCAGGTACTTAGCCTGGACCCAGCACAGAGTCAGGCTGAGGGGAGGGATCATGTAGGGTCAGTGAATAGCCAGACTTCAAGGCTTCAGGTGGGGTGGGAAGGTCTCATGCAAGGGCTGTGAGGGGAAGCCATGTCAGCTTTTCAAATTGGCAACTTGTTCTAGTGGGGGTTAGCCTGAGGGGCAGCCATCATCCAGAGCAAAGGAACCCAGGGCTAGGCTGTTTGAAGGCTACAAGAGAGTGAGTTGGGGAGAGTCTATGGTAGGCTAAGGATCCCAGAATCTCACCTTCCTGAACACCTATGCATGACAGCCAAGTCCTGGGCAGACCTCTCCAATTGGCCTGTTGGATTTGCACAGCAATATGGACAGTGCTGGACTCTCAGGCATATTCTAAAGAGTTTGCAACAAGGCTTTGCAATGCCTTGCCTGCCCTGTGCCGTGCCTTTCCATCCGAATCATCATTCTTTGACACTGGTCCCTGATGGTGGTGACCCCTAGACTTCCCTGGACAAGCTCAGTGCATCGGCATTCAAATAGTGCAGCCGTCCTTGACCTCACTTATCAGGGAAGTTAAAGGTTGGCCTGATGTCACACAGCACTGAAAGCTGAGTTCCTGGTCCTTGGAGGGAGGGGCTATGCCATGTAACCTCCTCCCTGAAGTCTGATGGTCCCCTGCCTGGCTTTGGGGACCCAGGAGGTCTTTTTAGGCACAAGTAGGCTTGAGAGTCACTGAGGGAGGCTGTAAAATCTATGCACCAAATTAAAAACTATGAGCTCCTCAAAAACGATGAAAAATTTGCCTAATAAAAGAGGAGGCAATACTTAGGCATGGCCTAAATGAATGGAGTGACTTCTGAGATTAATCCAGGATGCATGGGAGGGCGCCCAGCTGGGAAAGGCACTTGGTGGATATTGTAACAAATTGTTTGCTCCAGAGAGAAGTAATTCCTAATGTGTACTGTAAGAGGAGGAGGGCACCTTGGCCCTGGGCAGCACCATCCCTCATCAGCTGGGCAGGCAGGGTCTCCGCTAGGGCAGCCTTACCTCCAGGCTGCAGACCTTCAGTGACAGTCTCACCGTCCTCCCTTGGGTGGACTGACTCTGAATCTGCCTTCTGCTGCTGCTATCTGGGGAGCTGGAGTCCTTCCTCATCGGCCTCCTAAAGTCCAGGCCCGTGTATTATTCTAAGGAAGGAAGCTCAGAGCCTAGCGGGATCTGTTTGCCTCAGTTTAGTCATCTAAGTGCAGGTACTCACTTCAAACCCAACTCTGCAGCCCCCGCTGTTCTAGCTCCTTACATGTGTGTGTGTGTAGACATGAATAGAAAGGGAGGCAGTCAGCCCTGCTCAGACGCGCAGATGAGCACAGAGAAGCTCAACTCGTGGAGAAAGTTTTTCTGTGTCCTGCTTTCTACACATGCCCTGGAGACTGTGGCCATGGCTTTGAAGGGCCTGGAGACCATTTTCATGGGCCTCCTTGTTTGGGGCTGACCTGTTCTTCCATTCATTGCTTCACACACTAAATTGACACTGATGTACTAGCATCCCAGCGTGGATGATGTTCTGGGCTCTGCTGGTACCCCTGCCCTCACACAGTTTATGTTCCTGTTGGAGAAATCCAGCCAAATGACAAAGAATTCAGGCAACCTCAGTCTATGATAAACTTGGAAAGAAAATTTAAAAGGCTACAAAATATTGCGTGAATTAAGAGGCTCTGAGAGGGCCCAGATGCCTCTCTCTATTGAGGACATTGACTAGAGGAGACAAGATACGGGCCCGGAGATGGTGGTGGTGGGGTTGGGGCCTGGAAGTATCATGAGACCTGGGAGAAGCCAGGGTGACTGGATAAGAATGAGCAGAGAGGGAGAGGTGGTTTAAAGGGAAGCCTGACGCTGCTGAGCAAGGAGGATTGTGTTGGGAGCACGGAACTAGGGAGTGCTCAGCAGGAAAGAGGAAGATCTGGTTTGTGCCTCCCTCTGTGGGAGAGAATGAACCCAGTGTGGAGGGTAGGGGTGGGGGGCTATAGTCTCAAAGTATGGCCAGTACAAGCTTCTCCAGGAGGGGTGGGGTGCATCGCAGCCAGGGGTGGCCTGAGTGTTGGGAAGAGGCTGGTGCTCTGGTGGGTGGATACCGAGGAGCTGAGAGTCTGGATTGGGTGAGATCAGTTTGGCCAGGAGTAGGGAATGAAGCTGGCTAGAGGCGGTAACTATTTACTGAGTTGGGCGCTCTGGGGCAGTGGAAACCCCAGAACCTTATGCTGGGCTTGCTCTGTTTGCGGCAAATCCAGAGAGGCCCAAGTGCAAGCATCATCTATCGGGCCAGTGTTCATTAATGATTTGCTGCCTCTGCTGGTCAGGTTTTGCCAACTTGTCGTAAACTTAGATGTATCTGGGAAGAGGGACCCTTAATTGAGAAGATGCCTCTATGAGATTGGCCTATAGGGAGGGGAAAAAAGGTTGGCCTGTAGGCAAGACTGTGGAGCATTTCTTCATGGATTGATGTGAGAGGGTCCAACATTGGACCCACATTGGACAGTGCCAGCACTGCACTGATGGTCCTGGGTTCTATAAGAAAGCAGGCCGAGTAAGTCATGGGAGACAAGCCAGAAAGCAGCACTCCTCTATGGCTTCTGCATCAACTCCTGTCTTCGGGTTTCTGCCTTGAGTTCCTGCCCTGCCCTTTCTCAGAGACTGACTGTATGACCCGAGAGTGTAAGCGGAGATAAAGCCTTTCCTCTTTAAGTAGCTTTTGGTTATGGTGTTCATCACAGCAACAGAAACCTTATCAAGACTCTGTTCTCTGCAGTCCTCACAGGAACCCGCCTCAGTCTGCCCACGTCTCCAAGGTCAGAGGTGTTGCCCTAACCTGTTGGCTTACCTCATGGCCAGTCCAGCTTCCAGGTACCCACAACCTCCTTCTAGACCCTTGGTGTCTAGAAGAGACACCAAGAACCCAGGGCTACTTGACAGAAAGATGTCAGGGAGACACAGGGAGCCTGTGTTGCCTCTTGCTGATGCTTCACTCGTGTGTGTGTGTGTGTGTGTGTGTGTGTGTGTGTGTGTGTGGTGTTCCTGAGCATGCGCGTGTGGTGAGCCCATTAACAAACAGAGAAATAAATTAACAAGTATTCAACCCACCAAATGTTCCTTCTGTTCTGTATAATAGAGCACGGGAACATAATTTTCCCCTGGAGCAAATCGCAACAGCTGAACCTGTTCCTCATTTTCCTCCAAAAACTGCTTAAAATTCTGGAACGCTTGTTGATTTCGGGTCCTTTCCCTTGCTGGCTCCTGTCCCCAATCCCCAGGCTGCTTCCCTCTGCCTTCCCCATGCCAGGCCTTGAAGGAGCCAGGTTGTCATAGTGAGAGGCCTTACATATAGAGGAAACCCAGCTAGAGTGGGGCAGCGGCTTGGGCTGGGCCACAGAGATGTCAAGGGGCTTTCGGTGCAGTGAGTCAGTTTGGTGAATGAATTGGCCAGGGCTGGCAGAATGAAGCAGTGGCAGCCAGTGGGACTGCAGCAGATTTGCTGTGTGACACCGAGTCAGTCATTTCCCTTCCTGTCAAAATAGGGCTGATCACGTCTGCTGTCCCTGCATGAACATGCCGAATGGTGTAATATTTAGGGCTAGATGAGAGTAGTCTCCTTCGGAGGATACCCTGCCCCAGCCACCGGCCCTGCTCAGGAGTCTGCAGATTCAAGGACCCTTGCCCTCTTCTGAAATACTTCAGGGAACTTTGAATTTTCTTAAAACAAATGGACTCCACTTAGTTAAAGCCATTTTACAGAAAGTCTGCTCACTTATGGATCTTCCTGTCATGCTGTTTCCTTATCTCCCAGTGCCCCCCGGTGGAGTGGAAGCTAGGTTGTGGGGAGTCTCTGCGTATTGATTCTGGTGCCTTTGGCCAGGCTAAGTTACCTTGACGGAGGCCACAGGGGAAGCTCCGCTCTGTACTCAGGATCCAGAACATTCCTGTTTCTTTTCACGGCCTCAAGGAATCTGGCTGGTTCTCATGGAAGATGCAGAGCTCCATCAGCCCAGGGACTTCCTCTGTGCTGCCCAGCAGAGCGGCTAACCCTGAAGACACTGCTGTAATAAGGGCTGGCTTAAAGGCTTGCTGTAGGGGCAGGCGGGTCGTTGGCGAGGGGTGGGCCCTTTCAGGGGGCTCTTCTTGGCTCTTCCATCCACTATACTTCACATAAGCAGCCCCAACAAGGTCCCACAGAGTTGGGAGTGCTGGAAACTGAGACTACAGTGCCTGCAAGGTTTAGTTCTGGTGTTCAGGTGGAGGCTTCTCTCTCCCTCTTTCTGTGTGTGGCAGTGTCTTTCAGCATGTGTGCAGATAAGAGCAAGAGAGAGCAAGAGTGAGAGAGAAAGAGATGCATAGAGAAACAGATATACTCACACAGAGAGGCAGAGACAAAAAGACACATACACAGAGAGACACCCACAGAGAAAGAGACAGAAAGAAACACACACACACACACACACACACAGAAACACATAGAGACAAAGACAGAGAGAAATACACACACAGACACACACATACACACACACAGAGAAACACACAGAGACAAAGACACATAGACAGAAACACAGAGACAGAGGGACAGAGGCAAAGACATAGGAACAGAGAGAGAGAGACAGAGAGAGAGACAGGGACAGAGACAGAGACAGACAGACATGACCTAATGACCTCATTCACCTTCATCCTTTCTCCACATAAGGTTTTTCTGGGGGTTAGAGCTTCAGATTGTACATTTGGGTTAGAGAGACGATTCTGTTTGTAGTAGCAGCTCTGTGCACCTGTCCCATACAAAAGCTGCAGAGTTTAGACTTCGTTGCAAACTGTGGTATTTCATTTCTTCCAGAGCCCATCCCAGTGTAGGTCTTGGAAGGGACCTGGGAGAAATGAAGCACCCCAGGGCTCCACAGTAACACTGGGGGGTTTGAGCTGCTTCCTGGATGAACCACAGCTGGAGAATTTTCACTCTCTAAACCCGGGTGTGTGATGGGTAGCCCCAGGACCCCAGCTTCTCTCTGCATCTAGGCGGTGTAGTGACCCTCGGAGGTGAACAAGTGTCATGACTCATATATCTGGCCACCTCTCATGAAGGGGCTCTTTCCAAGGCCCCTCAGAACTAAGTCTATTCAACCTCACTAGCCTCCTTCTTTCCTACCTGCCTCACTCCACCCTAATGTACACCCCTTCCTACCCAGCTTTTGTACCTGCAGCTTCTTAACTTCTGCCAGGTACAGAGCTGCCTCTTCACCAGTGGGGGAGCCCTCTTCAACACACTTACCCATGACACTCCTCGTGTGCTGAGCTTAGTGTCCTGGTGGACCTTGTCCAGGGACCGTCCCACCTATCTGTAGCTGTGATCAAGAGGACAAGCGGGGGCTGGTGAGATGGCTCAGTGGGTAAGAGCACCCGACTGCTCTTCCGAAGGTCCAGAGTTCAAATCCCAGCAACCACATGGTGGCTTACAACCATCCTTAACGAGATCTGACTCCCTCTTCTGGAGTGTCTGAAGACAGCTACAGTGTACTTACATATAATAAATAAATAAATCTTTAAAAAAAAAAAAAGAGGACAAGCGGGTGAGCACCGACCAAATGCCTATGGCCCAGGACTACCACAGGGCTATATAGGTTTGAGCTCACCAAGGAGCTTCCATTCTGGTCAGGGAGGCAGACAAACCCGATCGATGAAGAATTAAATCTGTATAGTAGTAGTGATAAGGAAAGAGATGATAGGGATGGAGTGAGCAGGGTTGGGGAGAGAGCAAGTTACTCTTAGTACCTGAAAGACCCAATGGATTTGTAGAGACAGCTCTGGAGGGAGGGAAGCCCCAGTCCCTGTGAGCCCCATCTTCTGAGTGACCTCTCTGTTCCGTGGGAGCTCCTCCTCCATGGGAGCCCCTCCTCCATGGGAGCTCCTCCTCCGTGGTAGCTCCTCCTCCCTGGGAGCCCCACCTCTGCATGAGCTTGCCTGGCCTGTGAGAAGGTCCCTGGCGTCCAGAGGCTTTGGGACTTATCAGCATGTATGCTGTAGTGTGGGGGACTAGGGATTTGATTTTGAGTGACACAGGGGTCATCACAGGGCTTGACAAGAGTGACTTGCTCTGAGTGGGCTTCAAAGTTCCCTGTGGCTTCTGTGTTGAATATACTGAGGAGGAGGGGGTGGGGGAGGGCAAGGCACAGCAGGTGGCCCAAGAGGGTGCATAGTGAAGCAGGAGAAAGAGTACCTGGACCAGGCCAGGCTGTGGGGTGGAAAGGACGAGATTTTGGATGGAGTGAGGCAAGAACAGATTTGTAAGGGTTGACTGGGGGTGTGGGGTGAACTTAGCAGTGGGGATGATGGGGTCTCCAGAGGTGGGAAGTCAGCAGGTGAGGCCAAGTAGGCAGAGATACTCAGCCTTGACCCTGTGGAGGCTGGTGTCCTGTGTGTCTCGAGAGGTGACTGTAGACGCCTCGAGAATGGCTCCCAAGGGCATCAGACCCTCACCCCTGGTGCCTGTGAGTTGCTTTGGATGGACAACATCTTTGCCTATGCGGTTAAGCTAAGTCATGAGCCTGGGTGGGCCCCGAGGAGACTGGGGGATCTGACTACAGGAAAGGGAAAGGTGGCATGATTGGGGGTGGGGGAAGAGATGTCACCTGGAGTCAAGGTATGACAGAGCCACCAGAAGTCTGAAGCAGGAGAATGGATCTGTCTAGAAGTCTGAGAAGGAAGCCAACCTTCCCTATACCTTGCAATACTGTTCATATTGCTTGTCTCCGGGACGGTGAGAGAGTTATGTGTATTGCTTTTAAGCCACGAAGTTGATGATAAAGCAGTTAAAGGACATCACTACAGAAACATGGGCCTGCAGAGGGCTTGGAGGGTGCTCAGTGTCTCACAGACAGGGTCTGGGATGGGGTGCACGCTTGTGTGGCTTCCTGGTCGCAGATCCTCTCAGCAATGACGAGGGCCATCTACAGGGCCGACTCTAGGAAGGGAAGTCTCACCAAAGAGGTGACCCAGGCAGAGCTGGCAGAGCTGGGTTCTGCCACCTGCTAGCAGGGTGATCCTGGCTGTAAAATGGGTGCACTGGCAATGCTGACCTTATGGGGACACTGTGAGCTTCACATTCACGGACATATGAAATAGCCACTACATATTAGCTTCCCCAACCCCTGCCTCCAGGTCTGGTCTGTGAGCAGGGCAGGACTTTGAGCACAGCCACCACACACTCCCTGTACCATCTTTAGATTGAGGCTCGATTTTCTGTGCAGACTACCAGGTTCTCAGGCAGCTATTGGGAGAATGTGCTGTCTGACATGAAAAGGCCTGTCATGTTGGGGGACCCCAACACTGGGCCTATGCCGGGGTCAGTTTCCTTCCTTTCTCCTGCCAAATCCCTAGGCAGACGACTCACCCCTACAAACCACTCTTTCTTATGAGCAGATTGTCATAAAGCTTGTAAGGCAGGAGGGAACATGGGGGGTGGGGTAGGCTGAGTCCCCCCCATGCCCAGCCTCCTCCCCCCAGCCTGGGTGTGGCAGGGAAGATGTTTGGACAATCAGGCAAGGCTGTGACTTGTGGTTGCAGTGACCTCTGGAACAGCAGTGTTTTCACCGCCGGCCGTTAGGAGCTGCTGGGAAGCCATGTGGCGATATTTACAGCCCAAACCTCTGTCTCCATAAAGGGAGGCGAAGAGGGGAAGGCCTAGGAGGGAGAGGAAGGGGCCGGACTTTTTGATAATGTCATAAACGGAGTCTGTCTCCCTGGAAACAGCGGTGGCAGTGGCAGCCACAGGCTGACAGATGTGTATGCTGTAATATGGGCCCACGGAGGCGGTGGCGAGGACATTCAGAGGGATGGATGGGCTGTAACTCACCGTGCCAGGGCGGGGGGGAGGCTCAGAGACAGCCAACTACACTAATGAGGGGATTCTGGGGAAGCCAATAAAAGACAAAGGCCTGGAAACCGGTGTCTGAGGGGGCAGTGAGACGTCTGCTGCCTTCGGAGGCTAGGGGACACCCTCCAGCCTGGGGCCAACCTCAGAGACAGGCCAGCGTATCAGAGAGATGTTTTCAGAGCGAGGAAGCTAACTCTTTAGCAGCCGACACATAGGAGACCCTTCCCACAATGCTGTTCTGGGCCAAAAGAGACACAGCCTGCCAAGGAAAGATAGCAAATCTTTTCTCAGGTCCAGGGACTGCATTGCAAGGAGAATTGACTCGGGAGGATCAGCCATGCCTGGTTCATAGGATCTGTACAGGGCTGGGTGTGATGAGTCCACACTCTGAAGGCCACTGGGGCCAGAGATTCCCTTGAGTCTCCGAATTTGAGAGCTGCCGCACCCTGGCCTTCCCTAGGTCCACAGAGATACCGGCAGGAGGAGGAGGAAGAGGAAGAGGAGGAGGAGGAGGAG
>NC_034599.1:51610243-51639459 GCF_900095145.1 Mus pahari | reverse complement strand
AGGAGGAGGAGGAGGAGGAGGAGGAAGGAGGGACCAGGATTTGCCACCTGGACAATAGCAGACTCGGACTGTACTTGCTATCTAGAAATCTCCCTAGGACTTAGGCCTGCATTGTGTATTTGCTGCCCTTGGACCTGCCCAGGGGAGTCAGTCACCTCAGTTAGAGCCACATATGGGCATCCTGGAACTATGCAAACCAGCTTGAAGACCAGTCCAGGAGAGGAAAGGGAAAATTTCTACTGGAGCGAGGGTAGGTCACGGGCCTATCCCTGAAACCACGGCTTGAGCATTGGACCTGTGGCTCTGTTCTTGCATCTGAGCTCCCCATGAGAGCAGAGTCCCTTGCTGTGTGAGTTCAGTAAAGTCCTGGACATCTCTGGTGGAAATAACCAAGAGCACTGAGGTCTGCGAGGGCGAGGACCTGGACCTGCTGTGGAGGGACCTTTGAATATTGATGCTGGATGCTGAGAGCTCTGAAATGGTGCTTTCTTCTGAAGATGGATGGACCCAGCTCAGGGTTCTCCGTATCCAAGAGCACCTATGCATGTTTTCCCAGAGAAGGCCCAGGGTTTATGTGAGATTGGAAGGCTTCTGTATACCTCACTCTGCTGAGTGGAAGTGTGAGCTTGCTCCTGCTATTAATACCACAAGTGTGATGGATATGGACTAACTCTGTGGGCTACCTGAGGTTCCTGTGCTCTGCCCAGACTTAGGCACAAGAAGTGGTGTGTGTGTGTGTGTGTGTGTGTGTGTGTGTGTGTGTAGTGAGTGTGAGAAGCTGTCCTGATCCAGCTTGCATAGGACGGAGCCTGAAGGATAGTATGCTTATATCCTCGAGCCTCAGGGACCAAATGAATAGAGTTGACAGGATGTGCTTCCGTTTTGAGGTGGAATCTAAGCAGAAGGTATGCATTGGCTCACAGGTTATGTGGGCAAGGGGCTAGAGGGTTGAAGCAGATTCCTCCTGGGCATCTGGCAGTTAGGTGGGGCTCATGTCTGCCCAGTGTGCCACCTGAGTGAACAACTCTTCTCTCCTGCTCACTTACAGATCCTAGAGACTCTCCTGGGAACAGGAACACCCCATGACCACCCTCTTGCCTCTCCCTAGACAGTCCCTTTGGAGAGGGCGCTGGGCTCCCCATCATGGCAGGGTGTGTGTGTGTGGGGTATGAGAAGGTGTTTGTGAGGACTTGCAGGAGGCAGAGGGGTGGTCTTAGCAGTCAAGGTAGGCAGAGGCCTTGTGTAGGCAGGATCTTCCTTGGGAGGGGTCCCGGGCTGAGTGCGCTGGAGACGCAGCTTGGCTTGGGACAGGGCTGCGGTGGGCTGTCTGGGCCTTGTACTTGAATTCCTCATTTCCTCAGGCTGTGGCACCCATTAGGGTCTCTACCTCTCACCTCTATGCAGTGGGCACAGTCATAGTTTTGGATGCCAAAAGGTGCCACTGGAGAGCCGCATGTAGCTTCCTGTGTGTTCAAGTCCCAGGGTTGGGGTGGGCATGAGGTGCGGATGGGACCCAAGGTGGTCGGGACAAAACTCAGTTTGGTTCGCTTCAACCACATCTTGCCTACTAGCCTGCCACCGGGCCTCTTTATCTGGCTGTAAATCGTGGGGCTGCTCTATTATGGTTAAGAAACGTGGGGCTGCTCTATTATGGTTAAGAAAGCCCATTTGGAACCTGGTAGATGCTCATTAAACACCACTCTCACTGTCTTACTGTTATATTTGCAGGCCTCTATGGCTCTAAGCAGCCCCTTCGCCTCATCCTGCTGTTCCGTGCTGTCAGTTCTATGTCAAAGCCTCCCATTTGACAGTCTTTGGCCCTCGTCGTCTGGCCTGCCTTTGGTCAGGTTTGGAGAGTGAGATCAGAAGGGATAGCATTGTCACCGGGACCTAGGCTCTGAGCCGTGTGAGGGCAGCTCCTGTCCTTGTCTCCCCAAAGCTGCCTTCTCTTTCCTCATCAGCCCATGCTCTATACCTAAAGGGAACACCCCTTAGCCCCTGACCAGGTGTCACTCAAGAGCAAAAGCTTGCAACACTGGTAACTCTGAGTGGATCAGACAGTGAGGTATGGGAGGAAAGGGGGAGACTGAAGCCCACCCCCACTACAGCCCCTAGTTCCCAGAGAGGAAGCAGGTTCCTGCTAATTAGCGCCTTAACGAACCGTGCTCCTGTGAGCACTCCTGAGCCTGCTCCCAGACAGATAATTACAATGAGGTTTTGGCTGCTGGGGGGCACCTGGAGGGGGAGGACTGCTCTAGGTTTTTTACTGTCCATGGGGATTTTCAGGCCTACCCACTCTTGCCTCATTTGGAGAAGGAAAAAAAAATGTGTTAATGGGCCTCTTCTGCAGCTGAGAAGGACAGGTTATAAGAGAGGCAACCAACTTCAGTTTAATGAGAAGCAATTTCCCCTTGATTTTAAATGACAGACCCCACCCGGTGGATTTGGGACAGCGGAAGTGGAGGCCTAGGTATGAGCCTGTTGGGACGGGGAGGGGCTTAGGGAGGCTGAGTTCCCACCTTGGTCCTGGGCTTCAGCCCACAGGGCCTTCTGGTGTCGTTCAAGATACTCTGGATAGGACCCATTTGGCCTCATATAGAGATGAGCACAATGAGATTTCAGGGTTTACCTGAGTCACTGGAGATGTGACATTGGCCTCTAACACTGACCCCTCATCCCATGGCACTGCTGGATCCAGGGGGAGAAAAATGCCCTCTCTCAGGGACAAAACAAAGGAGCTCCTGTGTCTGGCCAGCCCTGACCAAGAGGAGGTGAAGGGTGCTTGCTGTGTGTGTGCTTGCATAGCGCAAGTGGGCTTTCCACCTCTCCTGCAGTGTGTAAGTTGGTGGCATATGTCCCTCTGTGGAGTCTGCCAGACTTAGGAGCCTGCTTGGAAAGAGGGCATCCATCCTGTTAAATCTCAGAGGGACAGACTGTCTCTGAGACTGCCTGGACCAGAGCAAGCTCACTAGCAGATGCATGCGGAGTTAGATCTCCTGGGCTGCTACATCCCTGAGACAGGCCAGAGGACTCTGCCCACATGGAACACTGGGTACTCCTGTCTATGGAGCACGGGGACAGGGAGTGGCCACCAAGGCTATGTTTCCTTTCTGTGGTCTGAGAACTCGTGGTGAAGAGCCTAGGTTCGAGGTCTCATGGAATTCAAACCCTTGGATTTCTAGATGAAAAGAATCATTTATAGCCCCTCTCCTCCCCTACCTGGGACTGTGGACTGTGGACAGAGGCCATGGGGTCAGTGCCCAGCACCCACAGTCAGCAGAGTCAGATCCCCGGCCTTGTCATGGGACCACGGATATGTTTCCTTGGCCTCAACAGTGGCACTCCTTCTCTTGACCTCACAGAGCCCCCTCCCTGTGTCCCCATGTTTAAAGATAGTAACGCTTTGTGGCCATAGGGGTCAAGGTTTTCACAGAGCCTGCTTCTCCGGGGTTGAACCTTTCTCTGTGAGCAAGCCTCGCTCCAGCTGAGAACACAATTCTGTTTTTCGGGGCTTAGACCTCCTTCCATAGGACCCCATCTTATGCAGCCTCAGAGAGAAGCACACTCCTTCCCTGAGCCTCACAACTTCCTGTAGCATGACTGCAGGGAAGTCACCAAGCCCCTTTGCCGTGCCCACTGATGACCGCCCTCGCAGGCCTCCCTTCCCAGGGACATCTCTGCTCAAGGTGCAGGGTGGAGGCAAGGCTGTGTATCCAGCTGTGCAGTGCTGGCAGGCACTAGCCACTGCCAGTGCTGGGGTGGGAGCCTGCTGTGCTTGGCTTTTTCTTCTTCCCGTCTCCATGGAAATCCCTGGCATCCATCCTCCTCTTCAGTTGACTTTGGTCTTGGTGAATCTAACCTAGCCCATGGAATTGCAGAAGGAGCCACTTTCCAGTCTCTTGTTCTACCAGAGTATAACTTCCTTACCTTGGGAGCGACCTTGCCTATTCATTTGGCCACCAGATCTCCCTGGGGGAGGGGTGGGGAAGCATGAGATGAAGCAGAAGTATGGAAGGCAGAAGAGAGGAGGGACCATGGCGGAGCTGGATATAGGCTAGCTTGTGCAGGACAAGGGAAAGCCCTACAGTAAGAAACCTAGGAAGCACAAGGGCCTGGAGGTGGGCCTGGACAAAGTTGGCGAATTTCTGCTGTTCCAGGGATAAGCTTCCTTATCTTTATCTTCCTATCCTTATGCGGTCTGCTGGAGTCCTTTGTTGGCTTGTGGCAGATGGAGGTTCCCATTCTACAGGATAGCCTCTTCCGGGGCGGGGTGGGGTGCTGAGAGACCTTCAGCCTGAGTTTAGCTCTGTGCCTTTGAGTCTGACCTAGCTGTGCCTACAGCTCAGGTTTGGGTTAGTAAGGCCAGAGGCTTGGGTACAGCCTGCGTACCAGGGCCCATAAATTGTCCCTGAAAGCACTGGGAGTCATGGAGGGCTCCTGAGCAGGGAAGACCTGAGTAGCTACAGTGGTGGGGTTGCTGCGGCAGGCCCAGAGAAGTCCCTGGAAGAGGGGATAGCTCTCCGCTGTTCTTTGCCAGTCCTGAAGTGCTTCATCTGACCCGAGTGAGGGATGAATCACTGGTGTAGATCACCCTGGCGAGTAGGCATCGATTTCCATTAAAAAGCAGGACTGTGAATTTCTCTCTCTGCTGTCCTCTGACAGGCTGGGTACTGGACCTGTCCTGGGTGATGGGTGGGGAAGGAAGAGTAGAGACCCGTGTGATGCCCCCACAACTGTCCCTTCCCCTCTCCTCTAAGATCCAGCATCTGGGTCTGTATTTCCATCACAGTCTATCCCTCAACGTCCCCATGGAGAAACCAGGGCTGTCTGTGAAGACCTGCTTTTCCTTCATGGCTTTGCACACAATCTGTATTTATTGCTTTATTTGCTTAATGTGAGGCCAGAGGCTGCGGCTGCCTTGTTCACAGCCTGGTCCCTAGTGCCCGGTACAGAGGAGGTGCTCGATAGATATTTGTTACATGAAAGATAGGAACAGTCAGCAGGTTTCAGGCTTGGGCAGATCTCTTCCCCCAGGAGAAAAGAGTTCCCCTGTCTGCTCAGGAACCATGGTATTCCATGAAACCTAGTGTGTATGGGGGTTGTGGGGGGTGGAGGCAGGAGTTGCCCAGAGATGCTGGTAGGTAGAGTACGCAGGACAGTGAGCCCCCTCACTCATCAGGGAAAGGAAGGGGGCAATTTAAGAGTCAAAGGTGGCCCCACTGAAAGTGAGGAAGGTCACAAGTTTTTCTGCCACAAATCCCTAAGTCCTCGGTCTACACTTCTTTGCTACTGTCCTGGGACAGCCTCTGCAGCCTCTCTTTGGTCATGCCTGTATGCACCTCTCTGATTCTGAGTAAGGGGTTTGCATTGCTGTTCTTGGGCTGTCAGTCCAGGCACTAACTGTGAACTGTGGCTCTTCTCCTTGGGGATTTAGATCTACTTGCACAGCTTCTGGTTGGCTGAGTCTCGTACAGAGCCACATGGTTACACTCTGGTGGCTTTTTCTTTCCTCGAAACCCTGTCTGATGTGGCATTAACACTGTTTTGTTTTTTTTTTTTTTCTCTTGGGGGAGGGGTTAGCTTTAGACACTGAAATTGCTCTTCCCAATTTACCTATAGGTGAGTCTGCTCTCAGTGTAACTGGACACACAAAGGATTTTTATCACCCCTCCCCTTTTTTTCTTTTCCACTTCAGGCCAGGTCTCACTGTGTAACGTAGGTTGCCTTTTAATTTGAAATCTTCCTGCCTCCTGAGCACTGGGATGACCAGCATAAGCCACTGGGTGTGGCTGGTTTTATCTTCTTGAGAAAGTGCCTTGTGACTTGCTCCAGTTTGAATTTAGATATCAGGTCTCTTCTTGGATCTCGGGCTTCCTGGACTGAATGTGTTCTTCTTGATAGTTCCTAAAGATATTGCAAAGGAGACATGTTACTTGGAAGTCTTTGTTGTATCTCTCATCTTGGCTGATAGTCTGGCTGGGTATAGAATTTCAGGTGGTCCTCTCACCCTGAGTATTTCAAAGGGCCCCTCTCTTTAATTCCAAGGCTTGCATAGCTGGTGTGTACTACACTTGATACCTGGAGTTTCTGGAAGCATATAAAACTCTTACCCTGCACATTCCGATAATCCATTACAAGCCTTGGTGAAGGTCTGCTGCTCTAAACTGGGAATTCTAGATTGCTCTGCAAAGTTTTTGCATTACTCATTTAATGATTTCTCTGCCTCCATTTTCTTTTTCAACACCAACAAACCCTGTGTCTAGGACCCCGATAGCCTTCTCTTATGTCATATCTCCTTCTGCTCCTTTTCTAGATCTCCTTCATTATATCCATCTACCTTTCCAATAGAGTTTTAAATAGTTTTCTGCCTCATACACATTAAATTTCAATTTTAAATATTTATTTATTTTTAAGATAGAGTATTTCTGGGCAGCCCAGACTAGCCTCAAATATGTGATCCACTTCCCTTGGTTTCCTGGGTGATAGGATTGTAGGTATAAATTTTTTGCAAACTACTTTAAAAAAGGGTTCTGAGGAACCGCCAGACCGATTCCCAGAGTAGTTGTACCAGCTTTCAATCCCGCCAGCAATGGAGGAGTGTTCTTCTTTCTCTACATCCTCGCCAGCATCTGCTGTCACCTGAATTTTTGATCTTAGCCATTCTGACTGGTGTGAGGTGGAACCTCAGGGTTGTTTTGATTTGCATTTCCCTGATGATTAAGGATGTTGAACATTTTTTCAGGTGCTTCTGAGTCATTCGATATTTCTCAGTTGAGAATTCTTTGTTTAGCTCTGTACCCCATTTTTTAATGGGGTTATTTGCTTTTCTGGAGTCCATCTTCTTGAGTTCTTTATATATATTGGATATTAGTCCCCTATCTGATTTAGGATTGGTAAAGATCCTTTCCCAATCTGTTGGTGGCCTTTTTGTCTTATTGACAGTGTCTTTTGCCTTACAGAAGCTTTGCAATTTTATGAGGTCCCATTTGTCGATTCTTGATCTTACAGCACAAGCCACTGCTATTCTGATCAGGAATTTTTCCCCTGTGCCCAGTACTACCAGAAGATCCAGCAATACCTCTCCTGGGCATATACGCAGAAGATGTTCCAATTTGTAATAAGGACACATGCTCCACCATGTTCATAGCAGCCTTATTTATAATAGCCAGAAGCTGTAAAGAACCGCGATGTCCCTCAACAGAGGAATGGATACAGAAAATGTGATACATTTATACAATAGAGTACTACTCAGGAATTAAAAACAATGAATTTATGAAATTCTTAGGCAAATGGGTGGATCTGGAGGATATCATCCTGAGTGAGGTAACCCAATCACAAAAGAACACACATGATATGCACTCACTGATAAGCGGATATTAGCCCAGAAACTTAGACTACCCAAGATACAATTTGCAAAACACATGAAACTCCAGAAGAAGGAAAAGTGTGGATACTTCATTCCTTCTTAGAAGAGGGAACAAATTACCCATGGAAGGAGTTACAGAGACAAAGTTCGGAGACTGCCCTACCCGGGATCCATCCCATATACAACCACCAAAACTAGACACTGTTGCATATGCCAGAAGGATTTTACTGACAGGACCCTGATATAGCTGTCTCTTGTGCCTGGCAAATACAAAAGTGGATGCTCACAGTCATCTATTGGATGGAACACAAGGCCCCTAATGAAGGAGTTAGAGAAAGTACCAAGGAGCTAAAAGAGTCTGCAACCCTATAGGAGGATCAACAATAGGAACTAACCAGTACCCCCACCCCCCAGATCTGTGTCTCTAGTTGCATATGTAGCAGAGGATGGCCTAGTCGGCCATCAATGGGAGGAGAGGCCCTTGGTCTTGCGAAGATCTTGCCCTAGTACAGGGGAATGTCAGGGCCAGCAAGCAGAAGTAGGTGAGTTGGGGATCAGGGCAGGGGGAAGGTATAGGGGACTTTGGGGATAGCATTTGAAATATAAATGAAGAAAATATCTAATAAAAAAAGGGAGAAAGAGAATAAAAAGGGTTCAACCTCTCCTCTAGCCCACCATCCAGCAGAGGTTGTGGAAGAAAAAAGTTATTAGGATATGGGGGAAGTGGACCTGTTCAGCAGTAGTTCTTTGGGCCTGAGCTTGATCTTCTTTCTTAGCAGTTCAGTTCTGTAGCAAGTACCAAATACAACTCAGCAGCTACAGTCCAGTCATTTCAGCAAGCAGACACCAGGCACGAACCAGCAGCTATAGTTCAGTCTTGAAGAAACCTCAAGGCTGGCCTGAGCAGAGGCTGTGGAAGCAGCAAGCTGCTGTAGGAGCCTCACAAGCAGGGTGAGTTTCTCTCAGTGACAGTGTTACCACAAGCTGAGCTCAACAACAACACTGTGCAAGGTGACCCAATACATGTGTGTCATTATGAAGAATAGTGACATGGAACAAACCAGACTGATACTCATTGCTCTTCTCCCTGTGGGGTCATGTTTATACTCCTTCATCACGGGTCTTTTCACGTGACTGCTACATCCAAACATCATTTCACCTGTGTCTGCTTCAGAAAAACATTCTTTCACATGTTTGCTTTAGCAAGACATCCTCTTACCTGTATGCCCCAGTGAAATATCATTTGACATAACTGACTTTCCAAAGAAACTGGAAGTTACCACTTGTTAGGATTACAGGCAGCACTGCTCACCTTTATCTCTTAAAATTTTTCCTTTATTTTTATTTAGTTTTTAAAAGAATTATTAAGCTGGGTGTGGTGGCGCATGCCTTTAAACCCAGCACTTGGGAGGCAGAGGCAGGCAGATTTCTGAGTTCGAGACCAGTCTGGTCTACAAAGTGAGTTCCAGGACATCTAGGGCTACACAGAGAAACCCTTTCTCGAAAAACCAAAAAAGAAAAAAAAAAGAATTATTTATTTTATGCATATGAGTACACTGTAGCTGCCTTCAGACACACCAGAAGAGGGTATCAGATCGCATTATGGATGGTTGTGAGCCACCTTGTCATTGCTGGGAATTGAACTCAGGACCTCTGGAAGTGTAATCAGTGCTCTTAACTGCTGAGCCATTTCTCCAGTTCTTATTTTTTTTTTAATGTTATGGGCGTTGTTCCTATAATGTATGTCTATGTACCATGTGTGTGTAGTATCTTCAGAGGCCTGAAGAAGGTTTTGGATCCCCTGAGACAGGAGTTACAGATGGTTGTGAGTTACCATGTGGGTGCTGAGAATCAAACTCAGGTCCTCTGGAAGAGCAACTAGTTCTCTCTCTCTCTCTCTCTCTCTCTCTCTCTCTCTCTCTCTCTTTGGTTTTTGTTTTTTTGAGACAGAGTTTCTCTGTATAGCCTTGGCTGTCCTGGATCTCACTCTGTAGACCAGGCTGGCCTCGAACTCAGAAATACGCCTGCTTCTGCCTCCCAAATGCTGGGAACAACTAGTTTTCTTAAACACTGAGACATCTCTTCATCTCTCTAACCCATCCTTTATTCAATCCATTTCTTTTGAAAATATTTATTGTGTGTGTGTGTGTGTGTGTGTGTGTGTGTGCACATGTGCATGTATGTCTGCATGCGGTAGTCACAGGTAGACTTCGGGCATCTGCCTCTATTGCACTCTACCTTATTTCTTGAGACAATTTCTTTCAGTGAACACCGTGCTCCCTGGCAGGCTAGATTGCTGGCCAGGAAGCCCCAGGTCTCTCTCTGCCTCCACTACCAGAGTTACAGATGCAGGGCACTGCAGCCTGCTTTTATGTGGGTGCTGAGATTCTGATCCCAGTCCTCGTGCTTGTGAAGTAGGCTCTTCACTGACTGCCTCATCTCCATGTAGTTCTTGTTGGGGACTACTATATTTGTTTCTCTGAAGAAAATTATAATAGCGTTTTTTGTTTGTTTGTTTTTTAAGCTTCCCTCTGTGTCTCCTCCTCTCTTTAATCTGCTCCCCTTTTCTCTTTGCTTCTCTCTTTGGGACTCTGTGCTGCATAACTAAGATTTTCTCCACGGACTCACTTTCAGCACTTGGTGAGCATTTCCCTTGGTAGCCAGCCCCCTTCTCTAGCCCTGAACAAAATGGATCAGAAATTGCCAAAAGCTGCTGGGGAGGACACCCAGGCCTGGTGATATATACTGTGGGTGGTTGTTAAGGAAGGCCTTGTGTCCCTGATGCTTGACTGAGCTCCTTACCTGAAGCTACCCTGTGGCTGATCTGCTTGCCTAGGCTGGCTCACCAGAAGCCCCAGCAACAATATCTCCTGGGAGGATTTTTTTTGTCTTCTGGGGCCTGAATTGAGCAGGAAGGCCCGGCTGGAATTACATGCACCAATTTTTCACTTCTGTCTTCAGTACAGACCTCTCACTTGTTCAAGCCCAGAGACCCTCAGCTGGATGCCTCCCTAGAAGGAACAGTGATGGAGCTGCGGGGGGGGGGGGGGGGGGGGGGGGGGGGGGGAGGGGGGGGGGGAAAAAAAAACAGGGAAAAGAGAAAAAAAGGGGGGGAGAGAGAGAGAGAGAGAGAGAGAGAGAGAGAGAGAGAGAGAGAGAGAGAGAGAGAGCCACTGAGCTTCTTACCCATTGCCTGCTTCCTACACAGCCTTCCACCTAGCCCTCTATTCCTGTGACCAGGGACACCAAGGGTGCCTGGGGCAGTTAGTTCCCAAGTCTGTGCTGTCAGGTGTTAGGAGACAGCCTTAGGATGCAACCCTGCCAGCCGTGCCAAATCAATTACCATCCACCCATCTGCTCTCCAACTCCAACATTATGTTGCTGCGTTTCCTTCTAGTCTGAGTCCTTGTGGATTTATGTGGGAAAGAGAAATCCTTTCTTGTTGTAACAGAGTTTTGTAAAAGAGTAGAGGCAAACAGAAGGCATCCTCCTAACGTGCAGTGGCTTAGCTTAGCCGCAGTTGATCTGCTCTTCTGCTGGCGGACCTGTAGAACCTTCCTCTCCAGATTCTTAGGAGCGGGTTGTTTGAGCCTCCTAAACCGTCCACACCCACGTGGAGGCTATCTTGGTCTGGAATGGCTTGTTGGGAGGCATATGCTCTTCTGGGTGTATAAGATGCTGAATGGTTTCCTCAAATCGCTAGAGTGACTTTTCATCCCCCAGCCTCAGGGCAACACTTGGCACCTTCTGACTTCAGGTGTCCACCAATGGCTCGGGTGCAGGTGGGGTGTCTACCTTCGGTTTCCCTTGGCATTTCTCAGGATTCGGGTGAATTGCTGAGTGTCTGAGCCTTGTCATGCGTGTGTTGGCCTCAAGTCTCCTCACCTGACAATTGCCTTTTAAAACATGAAGGTGATTTGTCTTTTTCTTTTGTCATTGATTTGCTGAGTTCTTTATATAGCCTGGAAACATTTTTTTTTTTAAAGCCCTGGGTGCTGCAGTGTCTTCTGGCCTGTCTCTGCCCCTTTGTGCTGGCTTTTGTTACATTGATGATTTAAATTGCAACAAAGTCAAATTTCTCACCTGTTAGCTCCTGCTTTTAATAGATTGTTGGGAATGTTTTGAAGCCTCTTGATGTGTACTGCTAACTTAGCACAGGGAAAGTTTGCCTTAATGTGCCTTTGGAATAGGCATGCGTGGCTCGAAGGAGTGCAGCAGAGGTGGGCGTCAAGGAGCACAGTCATTAATAAGCAGCTAAAGCGCTTGACGTGCGCAGGGCTTCCGAGCGCTTTAGAGGAGAAAGCTTCCCTTGATCCCTGACACAATCCGAAAAGGCCCCTGTCTTCCTCTCCTTTGGAGAACTGGGGCTTCTCCACAGGGCGGTCACAGGTGACTTTGATTCAAGCTCAGCTGTAGCAGCAGTTACTGACTGGGAGCTGTAGAGGCTCTAGGGAAGGTGGCTAATTAGTGTCCAGGGAAGGAGAGAAGCCACAGAGGGCCTTTCCCATGTGGGATGCTGGGAGCCGGTGTGCTGTTGTTGCTGGCACTGGAGTGTGCACACTCCAAATCAGCCTTCCTGGGGAGGTGGGCGAGGCCCTGGGGTCTGGAGCTTTGATTCTGTTTCACCCGGTGAACTCTGTGACCTTGGGTAGGCTTGGAGCCTCTCGGAGCCTCTCGTGGGTTGAGGTGATGCTGAGGCAGCTTGCAGAGAGCTGTGGGACTGTGTGAGGTAATATTGGGCATAGTTCTTGGATGGGCGCTCAGATGAAGCCTGTCCTTCAAGAGCTATGGGGAGGGGCAGGTCCCCAGGATTGAGACCAGAGCAGGGGCCATCACAGAGGTGGGCAAAGCCAGGAGTGGTGGTGGATCAGTGACCCTTATTGCCTCGAGAATGGTCCTCTCTGAGAGACTGACCTTGGTCTAGTGAGTAGGGAGAGAAGAGGACTGTGTGGTGGGGGTGGGGAGTGTTAGGTCCCAAGTTGCTGAGGTCATACTGTCCCCAGCCTCTGTTGACTTGGCATCTGACCCCCTCCACTTACTCCAGGCCAAGCTGTTGGTTTTCCCTTGGGTCCTCCTGGGCTGAAAGAGTTAATGTTGATGTGTCTGAGCAAGCCTGGCGTGGCAGTATGCAAATCCATACACTTTCATAAACTGCTTAATTAGGCGAATGTTAATGAGACGTTAATTACTGTTGTGCCCGCGGATCCCACGGAAACTGGGATTATGTTTCTCTTCAAACATCCCATCTTAATTATAACTTGTGCTTAATTCTGCAGCTTTCACCAGCTTGGCGAGGGCGGGGCGGGGGGCCTCCCTTTCTGGGTGGTTCTCCCAGAGAGCTTACTCAAGTCCTTCATTCAGTTCTCTGACATCTGTGAAATGCCTACTGTGTGCTGAGTGCTGTCTTGGGCCTGGCCCACTCCTTCAGGAAGCACCCAGCCCTGCAGAAATAGACTAGTGAGGGGCTCCTTGTTGGAGGAGATGAGCCAGAAGAGGAAGTAGTTCGTATTTTGGGGTAGTGTGTCAGAGAAGGGTCCAGCCTTGGTGAATGCTTGGTAAAGCTGAAATCTTGTCCCCTGTGTAGCTTTGGGGAGGTGCAGTCCCTTTCTGGTTTTGTTTCTCCCAGTTTCTAATCTGAGGTAAGGACCTGCTTCCTTGCACTTGGATCTTGGAGCCTACACTTGGGGTGTGCCACGGCCTAATTAGATCTCTGTTGACCACCGTGTCCCGATACTATAAGAATGACGCTCTCATGTGCTTGTTCCTAAGCCTACCTTCTCTGCTTATATCTGTTGGGGGCTGTCAGTGGGCTGCATCTTTTTCTTCAGGCACTAAATGGCTTTGGGCTCCCGCGGCCACAGCTAAACCTGTCAGGTTGAACTCAGGCTCAGTTTATCAAGCTTTAGTACTCTAGAGACCTAAGAGAGCATACAGCTCAATTTTAAAGATTGGGGGACAAGCGGGCATAAGCTTGGCATCCTAGGATTGGGTCCCTATGGCTGTCAGGATGTTTCTCACGGATATAGAAGCACTGGGCACTAGGATAAGTCAGGCTTTGTTCTAGCACCCCTGCCTGCTTCACAGAGGGAAGCTCTAGCCACAATGTGTCCCATTGCTCTGTCAGGCTCCTTGGGCCTTTCTTCTCTAACCCTACTCCCTTGGAGGACATCTTGGGACAGAGGACTATAAGCAATGAGTGGGGGGGACTCCCCTCTGTGCCTCCAAGGCCAGGAAGCAGCTGGGTCCCCAGGCCTTGGTGCCCTTCCGTTTGAGAATGTCGGTGTTTTCTTCAAGCACTTAATTACGGCAGGAGATGATTTACCTAGAGTGTGCTGTGCCTGACCTGGAGCAGATGAATGACCTCGCTGGAGTCTAGACACCTTAACTCAAGAGCTCACAGTGATGATGGGAAGGCTTTTAGTCCATTACGTGTATTTGCACGATTACACCTCAGCCCTTTAGACCCGTTACTCTGCCTACGAGCATGAACGCGGGGAACATCCCTCTCAGCTCCTGTGTTTGACTCTCAGATTTGTAGCTAGTTCTTACACTGGTCCAACCGGTGCACCGGAGTGGCCTCTGGTTTAATGCGGCATCCTGAATTGAGAAGTGGTACTGTTTACAATAACAAAATAAACTTTTATGAAGTATTTGTGACTGTATGGTTCAGGTAGCGGTCACAATCTGGATTTTGATATGAGTCCTGTAACCCAAACCCTGTTTGGGTCTTGGGGCAATATGTGGAACTGAAGGTTTCCCTTGGAAGCCCCTAACCAGGACTTTGAGACTCAAACCCCAGGATGGGGTGCAGGCTTGTAGGGATACAATGTGGCACAGTCTCTGTGACCCTTCATAGCAGTCTGGAGGCTGAGCCTTCTCTTCCCTCCCCACAGAGGAGGACGCCACTGGGCGTGCTTGAGTGACATGCAGAAACGGGGCTGCTTCGGGGAAAACAGGTGTGAGTCACCACTGCGCTCCCTTTTAAGGAGGAAAAGAAGCTGCCTCTTCTGAATTGCCATGCAGGCTCCTCAGTTACTTAGTGAGGCTTGTCCCCTGGGGGTAGGTACTGGCTGGCACCAGGTGAATAGTGGGGTCCTGGATTCCCACAGCGCTGGCTAGGGCATATGGCTCAGCATGTTTAGTTATGGCTTCAAAAATAACACGGAATCTTTTTATTAAAACAACTGTGTTGCCTGACATGCCTTAGTAAGACACTTCAGTCTGAGAGAGAATTTCAGACTTGCACAGCATCCCCTCAGACATGAGAACTTTTCTCTGTGGCCACTCCAGTCTGTCCTGTCTAGCATGGTCCACTCCTCGATGGCATGAGACTGGTGCTCCTTCTGGCTGTCTCTGCACTTTCGGAACCAAGGGCAGGCTTTAAGGCAAAGGGGCCCATTTCTGAGTGCCTGCTGTGCGCTAGGCACCATGCCTGTCACAGCACGTCCACACTTGAGCTCACTTGTTCTTTACAGCCACTTGTGGAGGCTGGTGTAGTGGGCTCTGTTCATTCAGGTAAAGAAACAGAACCTTAGAAAGTAAATGGGACCAGGCCTACCTGGGTGGATTTGGCTCTCACAAGGTACAGGTTGCCAGACCTTAAAGTCTCTTAACCAGCCGGGCAGTGGTGGCACACGCCTTTAATCCCAGCACTTGGGAGGCAGAGGCAGGCGGATTTCTGAGTTTGAGGCCAGCCTGGTCTACAAAGTGAGTTCCAGGACAGCCAGGGCTACACAGAGAAACCCTGTCTCAAAAAACCAAAAAAAAAAAAAAAAAAAAAAAAGTCCCTTAACCAGCCTTTGCCTCTGATGGGAACCTCTTTGTGACACTCACCCTCTGGTTCAAAAGTTACAGAGCTCTTAGGGCCTTGTAACTTTAGGCCAGAGACCACTGGAGGAAGAGGAAAGCCCACAGAAGGTGGTGTGTGTGTGGTGGTGGGGTGTGTGTGTGTGTGTGTGCTTCATCTTGTGTTTGCTCAGGCCACAGCCTGCCAGCCCTCTGTATCTGACCCTTCCTTACCTCACCTGGCTTGCCCTCAGGTGCTCTGCAAACCTCCACATGAGAACAGCTTTTCTTCATGGAAGGGGATGGGTAGTTTGCTCAGTCTTGAATCTAGGGAATTTCTCAGCCTCCTTCGGGAAGCTTGAGGTAGCTCCTTGCAGGCTAAGTGGCACACAGCCCACCCCGGAACACATCTGACAGGTCCCGGCTGAAGAAAGGAGGCTCACTGAGGTTTGGGTCAGGATGACTCCCAGCCAGGATGTTCTCTGCCCCTCTGCCCCTCCCCATTGATTGCAACCTTTACATTGCCTTAGTTCTTTTTACACAAAAGTGAAATCCCAAGGGCTGGGTGTTGTTGTTGTTGTTGTTGTTGTTGTTGTTGTTGTTGTTTGTGGATAGTGTCTCTGTCTGCAAGATTCCCATGAAATAGGAATGCACATCTTGGTTGTTTCTCTGTCAAGGATACTGAGTCAATGAAAGGGTAAGTCGCTTGCCAGGGCCACAGACTAACTGGAAAAGCCAGGACAAGAGCCCCGAGGTGGAGTTCCAGAAGCTGTGCTTCTCCAAGGAGGCCTGGCCACTCCCCCAGCCACACCCTGCTGCCCAGGTCTGCATCCTGTCTCCTAGCCATTCTCATAGCAAACCAGGCACCTAGGGAAGAATAAGAGAATCAGTTTGGATGTGGCTGAGAAGTAGAGCCCCGCCAGTTTGGTAGAATCCTCACAGATTAGCAAGCAGAGGGTTGGGAGGTGGGGGGGGGGAGCCGCTTGCTCTGTGGTGCATGGTGAGCCGATTCAAGCCCACCTATTTCTTTCCTGGATTTGGTTGTAGAGACAGGGGCTGGAAGATGCTTGAGGAAAGGCCTAGTAACCTTTCCCTCTCCTATGCCTCCAACCTCAAGCCTTGTGGACAGGTACATTTCCAACCTCCCTCCATGTGTCACCATTAAAAAAAAAGAAAGAAAGAAAGAAAGAAAACTTAGGAGGGGCGGGGCGGGGCAAGCCATTGACTTAAATGTTTAAATTAGCCTCACTTTACTGAAAGCTGGGTGTCAGGATAAATCCTTTCCCACAGCGTCATCTATCTTTTCCTGAGTGGGAAGTTGGTGAATAAATGAATGTTCTTCATATATTATTATGGCTGACACAGCCAAGGCCAGGAGAGGCAGCCTGCAGTGATTAATGAGCAGATCTAAGGCTAACAAGCTGCAGATTGGGGTCCTCATCAGGCCTGGGACCTGGGGTTCATGCTACGGTGAGGGGCTGCACCTCAGAATCAGGGAGATCCAGCAATCTCTGTATTAGCCTGGATTGGGCAATAAGACCTGGGCCGCTCCTCTCCACTCTGCTCTCTGCCTCAACGTAGCGGCTGCCTATGGTTGCTCTCCGTACCTGTCTCCACAACTATCTGCAATCTTCTGGGACCTGAAGAAACACAACTCAGGGTCCCTGGAGAGAACAGAACTTTGCATTCAGAAACACACATAAACAAAACCAACGGGTCACTAGACCTTTATACCTCTCACCTGGCATTGGGACGCCAAAGACATCTGACCAGGTCTTGACGATACCCACTGAGCAGTAAGGGAATGGAAGCCTGAGGAAGAAGCGCCATCCCCCTGTGGACTGCAGCGACCCAGCCTCTGCCCATGCGCTTTTGGGGCACACCCCCAAACTGGCTTTCCTTTCTTATCATTCCTTCTCATATCTCACAGGTTACGGAGTTGGGAGTCTGTGTGCATAGGGGAACCTGCACAGGAAGGATGGTGGCTGAACCCATGGGCTGAGCATATGATGAGTGTGGCCAAGTGTGCAGCACACATGAGGGCATGTGGCAGTAATGTCCAATGGTACACACACACACACACACACACACACACACACACACACACACACGTAGCAGTATGCAGTGCCCTCCAGGGAGGCAGTAGAGGGGCCTGTCCCTTAGAGCACCCTGTCCTCCTTAGGTGGTGTCTTGGTGGTTGTCTTTCAAGTTAACATGTTCTCATGGGGCTCTTATAAGAGGCCAATATGCAGAAGTAACTGAAAGCCACACTAGTGCTCTGAGGGAGGGAAATGGCCAGACACCTCACCTGCCAGGAGCACTGACTGGGTCCAGCTCCAGCTTGACCTTCCTTGGTGCATGGTATGAGAATGTGTGTTACCTTGTGTTCAGAAATGTGCTTGTGGTTCTTGTGTGGCAGTATATGCCTCGTAAATCTGGCTGATGAGTGTGACCACGAGTGAGTCCCTGTGTATTTTGTTGTAAATATATGTGTGTGAGAATTTATGTGGCCTGGGTCATTATATGTTCACTCCCTGTGGTCTGTGGCAAGTGTGGCTATTGCACTGGGTTCTCTGGGCCTGAGGAGAACTTGGGTTCTAAATCTGTAAGGCATCAACCACACATGTAGAGTTATTTGGAGGTAACTGGGTTGACTGGGGCAGGGTTTCTCCTGACTCTTTTGCATGTTCCTTATTACCAACGCCAGGCCCAGCTACTCCTAGTGAGCCTTTGCTTGTCCACACTGTCTCAATAGGATGGGGAAGAGACTTGGTTGAAACTCTGATGGAAAGATCCAGTCCCCAGCAAGGCCTCAGAGGTGGGGGAGGACACTGAATTAGTTAAAGGATAAACCATACCAGGGCTTCCAGAGAAGTTTTCTGGAGGAGGGGCTAATGGAGCCATGGAGGATGGCAGGGTCTCAAACTTGGCAGAGAGGAAGGAAGGCGACCTAGGTGGAGGAACAGCGAGGCAGACACTTGACATCTTGAGGAAGGGACTGGGGTGGCCCATAAAGTCCTCGAGCAGAGAGAGGCTAAAGAGGGGACAGCAGAGCATTTAACACGCATCAGAGGCTCAGGAGATGTCAGCGGAATGAAACCAGTTAGGGAATGGTCCGTGTGGCCCCCAGGAGGGAGTGAGGTGGGAGGTGTATCTGGGCATCGCCAGTGACTGCTGCTCCGCCAGCTCAGCCACAGCAGTGTGAGCAGCTCCAGGACCACCGCTTGGACATGACGGAAGGTGTTTCAATTTGTGGGTAGAGAAGCAGGCTCAGGGGTAGTCATCTGCTCAAGGTGACAACACAAAGCATCCCACTGGGACTGGATTCCGGGGTGGACTTCAAAGCCTGTGGTTCTTCCTCTCCGTGTCTCAGTCTCCCCGTTGGCACCATGAAGGCCTAGAACAGATGATCTTGGATGTGTCTACTCTTTATAAGTTTGGGAGCCTTCTTTAAGCCTTAGAGTTCCCTCTTATACATGAGAGTCTAAGCCTGGCCTTTGGAAGGAACCACCTCATCAGGCCCCTGAGTCTTTTTCTCTTCCACAAGGTGTGGGGTCTGGCCAGAGTTGGGCTTTAGGAGTAGGACTGAGAGCTGTTGTCTGTGAGAAGCATCTCCAGGCTCCTGGAGGGGGCAGGGTAGGGACTGCCCGAGTCTAATTGTTCCTAGAAGGGAAATACTTGCCTCTAGGGAGAATTTGTAACTACCTATGTAGCCTGGTCCTTTATTGGTCCAAATGGCAGAGGGAAAAGCTATATCTTCCTGTGTGCAGCCATGACAGGTTTGAAGGACCTGCCACTCAAGTGCCACAACTACCTCTGGGCTGGAGGGCTGGAGGCCCCGTTTTACAAGTGAATCTGAGTTTCATGGAAGTGTATGACTTTCCCAAGTGGGCCTGAGGTCAGGGCTATGGTAGACAGACTATGTCCTCCTGACTAATCTCGGAATGTTCTGGAAAGGGCACAGAGAGGGTGTCTTGACTTCTGAGGAAATAGCCGAAGGCAGGATATGGGGGATCTGGGGCAGAAAGCACACTCCAGGCTCAGCACAGCCTCTCTCCAAGGTCTCTGAACACAAGCCCCTGCTGAGACTGCCACCTGCTGTCTACCCCATAGTCAGCTGTGCTGCTCTGGGTAGAGCAGCCTGTCTCCCTGTCCCAGAGAGGCGGGCATGCCTAATGAATTAATTAATGTTGGTGAAGTACTTGGAGATCCCAGGCTGAAAGGTGCTCAATACATGCAAATCAGAATGATTGTTATTACCCATAATTATGGAGTTTCTGCTGGAGAAATTATTCAGAAGAGGACGGTGTCTGGGCCAGCAGAGGGCCTGCCAAGATCTGTTCTGCAGTGGTGGAGGAACCAAGCAACCGACCAATCAAATCACGTTTTCCTTTCTTCCTTCCTTCTTTCCTTCCTTCCTTCCTTTCTTTGTTTTTTTTCCTCCCTCCCTCCCGCCCTTCCTTCTTTTCTTCCTCTTCTCCTCCCTTGACCCCTCACTCCCCAGACCCCTCCTTCCATCTCTGCCTTCTTCCCTCTCCTGTTCTCTTTCCCCTTCCTTCTTTCCCTCCCTAGTCTCCTCCCACCCCTCCCTCTCCCACTGCCTCTCCCAGCTCTGGGCCTGTTGCCCACTTTTCCCACCACACATGCCTTCTTTGTCTCTCATAGAGACAGGCACCTGGCACCATTAGAAGGAAAGATTGGACAGTGGCCCTTTGGATGATGGAGGGAGAAGGACGCGGGAGTGGGAATTCACTTTCCCCTCCATTAAGTGGATCTATGAGGGGTGTCCTGTGCCTTTTGGGGTGTGAGACACAAGTGTGGCAAAGCCCGTCTCTGGGTTGGCAAGCTTGATGTTGCAAGGCTGGGCCATATGATGTTTACATAAACATTGTGCGTGTGTGTTTGTGTATGCACACATGGTGTATGTGTGTTTCCAGCCCCTCCCCACATCAGGCAGTGTTCTCAGTACAGCTTGGGGTCTTTGGCTGGATTGTTGACTCTTTATGATTATGGCAGAAGCTTTCCCAGCAGTCTGAGTGAGTAACCCCCATGCTAACAGTCCCTTGCGGTACCCACAAACAGCAATCCAGTCAGATCCTTGCTCTTGGTGGTCGTCTTCCCTCGCCCCCAATTCCTCTGCTTCTATCCCTAGTGCCCATCCTCCAGAGAGGGAACGCGTTCAGCACCACGGACAGCGCCTGGCTTACCTGCTTCCTTCTAACTCCAACATCCTCAGAGGTCAGTTTGACCCTGGCTCTGCTTGCTCAGATGTGGACACACCAGAGCCAGGAGAGTGCCAGAGACATCTGAGCACACACAGAAACTCAGCTTTAGGTCTGAACTCCATATACTCTGGCTTCTGAATCCCTACTGTAATGGGGGAGCTTTAAAGGGACTTTTAAATGTCAACAGACACGGAGAGCACAATACCTACTGTGTTTCCATCTCTGTGGCAAGCTCGGGGGTGGAGACATCACATTTCTGTTCTCTCCTGCACATGAAACCCACAAAATAATGTCTCACCCACCACTTCTGGTGGGGTGCTGGGCACAGACCACCAACTGGGATTCTGCGGTACCTGTGAGGACGAACAGGACCTTGCAGGGTGGAGCAGTTCGGGACAGCTCCCAGGAGGAGGTGACACCTAAGACTGCAGAAAAGAGGGAGAAGCTGTGTGGGTGGTGGTGAGAGGCCCTTGGTGGGCAAGAAGGCAGACAGCAACTGTGAGTTGGAAGGTAGGTAGTGTTCTTGCAAAGAGGCCATACAGACCACCAGGACATGGGCACGATGGGCTGTTTCATTCAACTTCAAGGGTAGTCTGGCCTGATGCCACCCCCTCCTTAGCTGGGGCTAGCTGATTTCATCTGGAAGTGACAATAGGCCATGGTCATCTGACAGGGCCTTTGTGCCTTATCACCCTGCCTGTAATTGTTCCGTCCAGCACACGCTCCTTTTTTCTCCTTCAGCATTTGTCAGAAAGATGGAGCAGAGGCCCAGTGCCCTGTGGGAAGGCTGGGCCAGAGAAGGCCTCTTGCTGCCCATTGATTTGAGTTGCTTTTGCCAGCCTCCTGAGTTGCTTTGCTGGACACCATGGGGCTGTGTTTGCCTTTGGATAATGAAATAATGTCCTCAGTGAGGAAGGGCTGGGGCCCCTACTATTAGCTCAGCCACCTCCTTTAGGACAAAAGTCTTCATACTGGGCTTCTGGAGATGGCAGAGAGGTGGGAAGTCAGCAGGGTGGGCAGCCTGCTGTGGGAGTAACAGGAGAAAGATGGAAGCTGAGACAGCCAAGGCCAGTGATTTCCCAGGGACACATAGATCTGCGCTTTATCTTTTGATCTCCTACTTGTAGGCTTTGTGACCTTGGCCAGGGAATGGCTGACCTCTCTGGATGACATGACAGAGCTGGGTGCTCCACACACTGAGTGTGCTGGTAGTTTGACGGTTACTTCTGAGGACCAGACCTTTACCTGGTGTTGTCTTGTGTGCATTGCCCTCTGTCTATATTCCCCCGGTCCCTAGGAAGGTGTGATTTTCTTCCCTCGCCTCTGCCAGGGCCCAGGATGCTGTGTGGCAGGTTGAATGGAATGGCTGTATTCAAATAATAATACGTGGGATGACTCTTCCCAGGTTTGGGGCTTGACCTTCCTGCAGCCCATGGGGAGAGTCTGAAGATCACGCCAAGTCATCAGAGCACAAGAAGCTGATGGAGAGGCCTGAGGTGTTGGCGATGAGAAATCCCCCCTATCCAACTTCAAGGCTTTTTGTCGCCCTTCAAGGGTGTCCCCACCATCACGGGCCTTGTCCCCTTTCCCTGTGTGAGCCTTCACAGCACTCCATGTCCTCTCGCATTTGATGCTGCCCTGCAGGGGTCCTAACTGCTGATGGTGAAGGAGGCGACTAATCTTGAGCTTTGTATCCGTGCAAAGTGCTATTCAAGTGCTAACTCCATAATGCCAACTAGACAAGGGCAGGCTCTCCAGGGCCACTCAGAGGCATAGTACATCATGCAGAGAGTGTATCTAGTTTAGGACAGGTCAATCTAGCATCCCTGATGACATGCCCACTCTAGCCCCTGCCCTAAACATAGAGCGAGAAGGGACATGGTCAGGCCAAGCACTCACAGGCCTTAGGACTCCACCCCAGCACGTACCTCCTGGGATTTCCCCAACCTGTCTGGCCTCCTTCCACTTGACTCTCGAATGGTCCCATATCTGATTCTGTGCTTTCTGTAGGGTGGGATTCTTAAGGGAAGAGAAGGGGAATCTTGCAAGCCAAACTATTTCTATCATTTACCAAACCTTGGCATGTACTAGATACTCAACTAGTACTGGCTTAATGGAGGGATGAGTGGCATTGTGGGGATTAAATAATATTAAGCACTTGGCCCTCAACCAAGTATTTATCGAGTGACAAAACATCTTTGGGCAGAATAAAAGGGGGTGATGGGTGTCAAGTGTCTAGCTCAGCACATGGGAATTAGCTGTAGCAGTAATTTCTGGCATTCGTTCTTCTGGGAAGGTTTGCAGGGGGAAATCAGAAGAGGACCAGGGAGGGGAGAGAGGAAGGGAGCACAGAGTTCCAGGGAAGAGGTAACAGGGGGAGGAGGCTGGTTATCACTCGGGGTCCTCGACACCCACTCCGTGTAGAGCCGGGGACGCAAGCTCATGTGTGCGTGCACACGTGTGGGCGGGTGTGTGTGTGTAAAACAAATAACTGGAAAATGAATTTAATTATAAGGCACTTTTAATAGCTATTTATATTTAATCCTGCTAATTCTGTGTCTTGTGTAGCCAAACTGTAATTCTATTCTTCTTACTCATTTGCTAGTGTGAGTGGGAGAGATGGGGAGAGGGAAGCAGCCCCAGAGGAAGGCAGCTCCACCCTGGGATCAGACTGAGTTGGCAAGGTTATTCCAGAAGGCATCTGGGGCACTGGTCTCTCTCTCTCTCTCTCTCTCTCTCTCTCTCTCTCTCTCTCTCTCTCACTCTCTCTCTCCTTCACCCCCTCTCTCTCCAGGGCAGTTCTGGTTGTGTTTCCCAGGAGAACATCCAGCATCAAAGTCAAGCATTTGGTTAAGATCCAATGTAGGAATGTGCCTGGACCAATGAGGCTCATTCTCTCTGTAGAGTGGGCGTGTTTCCATCCTCATCTGGGCTGTTGGTAAGACTGCAGGACTAAATGGTCCTGCTCTGAGAGAAGACTCTGTAGAAATACTTATTCCTGAATCATGTTACTCTTATCCATTCTGAAGCTGGCTATCATGTGGGCTTCCACAGCCCTGAGGCTCCCAGCCAGCCAAAGTTCATTAGTCAAGAGAAAATGACTGTCTACCAAGATGGCCAATCTAATAAATGACCAGAAGTCTGCTCCTTTTTTTCAGGGGAGTCTGGGCTATCAGATGGTCAATGGCAGGTCCTCAGAGCAGCTCAGAAGCAGTCTTCCCAGGCGACAGTAGGGGTTCACTCAGCACTGTAGGAGTACTGAAAGAAGCATGCTCCTGAGAAGGGACCACAGGCCTGGCCCACATAGGTGCTTCCTAAATGTATCTTGGGGGAAATAAGATCAGGTGTCAAGAGTCCTCTGTTTCAGGCCCTACTGAGCTGCTGAGACCCTGGGCCAGCTGTCAACCCGGCCTGAGTCTCCCCAGATTCTCAAATGGAGCGTGAGGCTAGGTGTGGGAGATTGCTCAGGGAATCAGGAACAGGTTCCAGTGAGGTGTAACACAGGACAGGGCTGTTGCTTCTGGGTGCTCACTGGAGCCACAGTGCACCGAAGACCTCGAAGCAGCCTGGTTGGGACCAGTAGCTGCGACTGGGCTTAGACTCCTTCCCAGGAGTGGGCTGGGTGGGAGCCGAGAAGTTGCCTGGAGTAGCATGGATAGCATGGAGTAGCTCTTCTCTAGCTTCTCTTCGTGCTCCCCGGCTCCTGCTCCCTGTACAGATCTTTCCCTTGGTGGGGAACACCTCCTGTTTCTGGGTTTTCCTGAGGGTTTCAGGACTTCGGTGGGTTGGTCATACCCACAGGCAGACGGACTCACGCTGGCTCTTCTGCCACAGTGATACTGTAAAGTGGATTTCTCTCTCATGTTACAGAGAGGGAAACTGAGTCCCAGAGAGGCTCAGGACATGAATTTGGGTTATCACCTGACTCTAAAGACAGTTTCTTTGCTCCTTGGAAAATTCTGGCAGCCTATGGAAGAAGTGTGGGAGGTGTGGCTTGCCTGGAGGGTGATGTTGTGTGAAGAACATGACCTCCTTAGGAAGAGCTCTCAGAGCCTGGACTCAGGAGGATTTCACACCTTGGGGAACAGCAAAACCCACCCAAGGTCTTTCAGCCCCCCTATAGGTGTGGCTAGTGGCCCATCTCACCGCTCTGGGCAGCACCAGACCCACTGTCTGAAGTCACATCAGAGGAAGGAGCACCTGAGCTAAAATCCGCCTCTGCCTCTCACTGGCTGTGCAGCCTTTGGCTAGACACTTGCCCCTGGAATCTGACAGTGACTGCAGTGTCACTTTCTCCCTCTTCCTCTGCTGATGTATGGTGGTGGCAATAACTGAGGGCACATTTCTCTCTGGGATAGCCACACTTTGTTGAGAGACTTTAATGACTCTGAACCCTGAGTGGAACTATGTTTCCTTTTAATGGTGACATTTTAGGCATGGTGACAGTGTATGGAGTCCCTGGGAGGGTTGACAGGGGGAGTTCTGGCTTGACATTTGGTAGATCTTCAGGTCTTGGCCTTCTCCACTTTCTCCTTCAGACACCCCCCCCCCAGGGTCTGCTTTTGGCAGGTCATTGTCACCTTAATTTGATTGAGGGTCTGTTCTGAAGCCTGGGAAGTTCTGACCAGCATTCCATGCAGGCAAGGCTAGCCGCCGAGCCCTACTTCTGAAGCAGGACAGATCACTGGGCAAGGCAGAAGAGGGATAGATAGGCTCAGGTGGGGAAACCTGGACGTGAGTCTCAGGCCATGCTAAGCCCTGGTGTCTGCTGATGCTTGGCCGTTAAGGTATGGATAGAACAGGGCATATGGACTGTACTGGCCCTGGTGAGGGAGCAAGGGGACATGGGGTCTGGGATTGCTGCTGAGGAGGGGCAGTCCTGGCCCAGGAGATAGGACGGTCAGGGTTTCTTCTTGGAGTGTCAGGAAGTTTGGGCAAGGGAGGGTTTAGAGCAGCAATTCTCAACCTCCCTGATGCCTCGGCCCTTTAATACAGCTCCTCATGTTGTGGTGACCCTGACTATAAACGTTTGTTGTTGCTACTTCATCGCTGTGATTTTGTTATTATTATGAATCATACTGTAACTATCCGTGCTTTCCAATGGCTTTATGTGACCCCTGTGAAAGGGTCATTTGACCCCCGAGGGGGTTGTGACCCACAGGTTGAGAACCACTTGTTTAGAGCGTTCAAGGGCAGGACCATGAGGCTGAGGCTGGTGCCCGGCTTTGGTTTCTGTTTCCCGGTGTGTCTTTGGGTAAGTCTGCTCCTCCTCTTGCTTCAGTTTTACCACCTATGGGATGGGGGCTTTGGTCTCTCAGTGAAGGGAGCCAGCCACTGGGCCCCTTCAGCACCTGCCATGCCTGAGTCTATGAAGACCTGGAGAAGGGGGTAAGCCTGGGGTGTACCCTGGGGCCTGAGGCATGGGGGGATGGGAGGCAGATGTATGTACTGTTGTCTGCTGCAGCCAGCACATTCATTAAGCATCTCTAAGATGGATACACCCCCCCAGTTCACCTGGCACACGAGCCTCGGGATTTATTTCTTCCTGAACGGTACCATCCATCATGATAGCTCTGTTGCCAGCAGGTACAGCCAGCTCCCACCTGAGCTTGTGCGGGGCAGGGGCCTGATAGTTTCCAGGGAGGGTTACCCCTCCCCCCACAGGAGTGCTTCTGTACCTGACCACGCTTTACCTCAGTGGCGTGGGGGTGGGTCTGCCTCTCAGGTGCACCCCCAGTCAGATCACAGATACAGAGGAGAATGAGGACAATCAGGGGATGGCTTCTTGGAAGCGTCGGCAATACTGGCTTTCAACCTAAAATAAATAGTTGATCAGGAATCAGATAGGAAGAAAGGAAGAGTTGCTTATAGCATGGGCTAGGGGAATGGTGGCCTCCAGGCAGCAAACTGGAAGACACTCTTGGTTCACATGTACTTATAGAAGGTTCTAGGCAATGTTTATTGACTGACTGACTAACTGACTGACTTATCCTCTCCCCTGACCTTATACTCTATTGTTCCTTTAGGTGCAGGTACTCTATACCTTTCCCAGGTGGCCCCAGAGCCATCAGCGACTATATACATACTGACTGCCATTTATAAACAGTTCCCATCCCACCACTGCCACTGCCCAAGACCTGCTAGATGCACATTGCATATGGCAACTAGGTGACACTGGAAAGCCACTTGATAATTTTTGAGTCTCAGGACCCTTCAAGTTGGCCCAGATTCCTGTGTATGAGATGACGGGTGTATAGTCTGGCTCATAGAAGGGTCCTGGTGCATGTGACTCTCCTCCCCAACCCTTGGGGGGGGTCTCCCACTGATGACCAGTTCAGTGGGGTGCATGTCAGTGGGACTGGGTAGTGGTGGGACGTCTAGAAGGCAGGAAGGCTTGGCCCAACTATGATGCATGGGTTGTAGGATCCAGAGCAGCTGTCCAGCTGTGCAGCAGCTGTGTAGCTATGCATCCTGGCTGCAACATTTAGCAGCTCTGTGTGCTTGACCTTGCTCGTGGCGTGAAGCCTCTGTCTTGATTCCCCCTCTGAAAAGGGTCTACACAGCACTGACTTCGCAGTTGTGCTTGTTAATGAGATCATACTAGCGAAGCACTCGATCAATGCTAGCTATGAAGTAACTCAGAAAGCGAGCCAGGACTAACAATCTCAGTGAGCCAGGGGAGTGGCCTGAGGCTGGGGACTGGCTGGGAAAGAAGGCTCAGGGTCCAGACTGACACTTGCTTGATTCCAAAGCTCTGCTTGGGGAGGTCCCAGTGTCTAGGGGCACCTGGTATCCAGCAAGTGTCACAGCCTCCCTGGGGAGGCGCTGGACTGGGCTTTGCCTAGATGACTTTCTTCAGAGGTTCGTGGAGGGCAAGATCCTCTTTCACCTGTAGGTCCAATGGAACCCAGAGCACCGGGACCACATGGCAGGAGCTCAGAAACACTTTCCTGTTGGCTGCATAGTTTGGTAGGTGAATGGGACTGCTTGGTTGCTCCCAGGATTCTTAGCATTCACTGGACAAATCTATTAAAACCCTTACCATGTGCCCAGCTGGGGGGACTCCAGACCTGGCTCCCAGCAGCAGCCCTCCAGACCCCTGGTGTCCACCCAGCTGTCTCACCGGAAGCTCCTCCCCTGGGGGAGCTGGCACTTAGCGTCTCACTGCTGTGGCAACAGATCTCAGCCTCTCCCCTGCCTTCAGCTGGCCTCCCAATAGCTCCTTAAGGGGAAACTAAGCCCTCAGCCACCTAAAGACCCCTGTCTTTACCTCTGCTTTTATAACGAACTGTAATTTGCCTGTAGAAAGGTTCTCAGAGGAGAGAGCAGCAAAGTCGTTCCCCAATTCTGTCGCAAGCAGGCTCTCCAGGAACCTCGGTCTGGGCTCTTTGGACCTTACTCATCCCTTGAGAGAGGCGCACGGGGCAAAGACTAGGGGCCACAGGTTGGGAAGGCTTAGCTCTGATTCCCCTTGCTTCCAAGTCTGGCCCTCTTCCTGTCCTTCTGGGGTGGGAGTTACACACCTGCTTATATACAGGATATGGCAGCGTCTTCTGTCCCTCTCTCCAAGGGACTCTAGGTGCGTGGTCTTGGTACAGGTAGGCAGATGTGCCAAAAGTGAGCTAGTGATGGAAGATGGGGGGCAGAAGGAGGGAGGGGAGGAGCTTAGGAGGGAGGGGAGGAGCTTGGGGGAGGAGCTTAGAGAGAAAGCAAATCCTGACTCTTCTTCAGGAGCCTTCTAGTTAGGGACCATGCTGGTGTAGGCAGCACGGCAGGAAGCTCTATGGTGCTCCCTCTGGCCAGCTTAAAGGCTCACTCATGTCTCTTACCTTCCCGTCTCTGGCTTCTGTCTCTTTCCTATAGGCAAAGGAAGCTCTGGCCCTACTCATGTACCTCTGAAGGGCTTCCTGTAGCCCATTCCCATGCCCTAGGCTCCTTTGTGAACCCACAGGGTTCAGAGAATGAGCTGGCAGCAGGGAACTCCTTATGGGGGGAGTGCCAGGGCTGGCCACACTTAGCACCAAGGCAGTTCCTTGTTCCCTGGTGACCAGTTTTATTCCAATCTCTGCCAAAGTCTAAACCTTCAAGTCCTTGGCTCCTTCAACAGCATGTCATTCTTTGGAATTAGTTTTCCTCCACCTGTGACCTCGTCATAGCTGGTGGGCTAAATACAAGTTTGGAATTTGCAGGGTTTCTGGCTGGGAGCCATGTGGCCTCTCTGTCCTGCCTGGCTACTGTGGTTAGCGGCTTTTATGTTCACGCAGGCCTAGGTTCTTTCTATCCCCACCATGAGCTAACATGGCTCTTCGGGGCGTTGTTCTGACTCGGGTCTCAGTTATTCCTCTGTAAAGGGAGATGTAGCTGCCTATCTTAAGCTCTAGAAGGGCGGGGAGCCCCTCCCTCCACAGCACTCTAAGGTTTACTGTCGGCCTCTTTGCACACACACTGGCTGTAGGAGGCTGCTGTGGGCAGGGCTGGGTCTTCTCCCAGTTCAGAGGCTTCTAAAAGTATGGCCAGCCCCCTCATGTTTGCAGCACCTTTGGCCTCTCTGGGCTGGCATGGGGGCTTCAGCTAGGTTGGCTAGCTGGAACAAACCTTCTCCTTGGACCAGTCAGTCGCCCCTGTACCACAGCCCCTTCTGCCTGATTTAGGGCCCAAACCTCTCCCTGCCTCTGCCTCACCAGCCAGCTTCCTTCCTCTGAACCCAGGGCTCCTTTGAGCCCCTATGGTCTCTGATTCTGCTGAGGTCTTGGTAAATTTTTCAGGTCTGCATGGAGGTCCAAGTGTCTGCTTCTGAAAGCAGAGCAGTCTGAGCTTCCTGCACCACCACCCCACCCCCC
>NC_034599.1:51603886-51610119 GCF_900095145.1 Mus pahari | reverse complement strand
CCCCCACCCCCACCCCCCATCCCCAGGAGGCTGCACTGGGAAGCTGAGGTGGGAAGGTGCTTGCCTTCAGAACTGCAAGGTCAGACTGGTTTCTTCCTGCCAGCAGGCGGCCCTAGGGAGAGAACAGGCCACAGGCCTTCCTGGGTGGCCAGACCTGCTACTGCTTGTGGGGTTGCAGAGGGTATCTTAGAAGGAGATTTGGGTTGTTGGGGTTTTTTTTTTCCCTAGGCCCACAGGCCTTTGTTTTTCCTGTATTTCTGATCTGAGGGGGCCAGAGACTGAGCTGGTCCTTAGCTGGTCTAAGGGCAGAGAATTGGAAACCTGAGATATCCTTGGAACTAAGGGCTACCCAGGAAGCATGGAGCTGTATCTTGAAAGGTGCACAGGGTTTAACGAGGTCTAACAGGCAGAGAGCACGTGAGCCTTGGGTGCTAGGTAAATTGTGGATCTGGTCTCTTTCTGCTGTCCGAGAACACCAGATGAGGGGCCCCATTTAGTAGCATGCTCCCCATGACATCCTTGATCCTTCCCAGCCTGGTAGTCTCATCGTCCTTTGGCTCTCACTAGAAGGACACTTCCTACAGAAGGCCTTCCTTGATCACTGCCGTACCCTGGGGGCTCCCTGGCCTTTCCTGTAAAGCTCTTTCCAATGTGTCCTCTACCTGTATGGCCACTGACAGATGAGTGCCTCTGTCACCAGGCTTTATAAGGTTCTTTAGGTCAGGAAACTCAGGGCTTGGAGGTCTCAGCCTCCAGCCTAGTGCTTGGCACAGAGTAGATGCTCACTAAACAGCTATGTGAAAATGGGTGGGAAACCAAGCAAAAAGAGGTGGGACTGAGGGCTGCCCAGTGAGGTGTGCACGGTGCCCGGGTGCAGTGAGCCAGGCTCCTTTGTGTCATTAGGCAGCTCTTTAAAGAGCTGTTTGCAGGAACAAAAGCCACACAGCTGCCAGTACCTCAGTGGGCGGTTGGTCCGCTGAAGAGCAATGGACTGAGCCAACTTGTCACACACACACCCCACCCCCCAGGCAGGCTGGTGACCCTGGGGAGTGGAGCCAGCCATGAGCTGGGGGGGCTGTGGGAAGCAGGGCCATTGGTGGGCCCAGTCCTGACCTCACCAAAATTATGTTTCAAACCTGCAAGAGAAAGGGGATATTTTTAACCTTGTTCCATGAAGGCATCCCAGGGGAACAGGGAGGGAAAGGAGGCAGAAGCCAAGTTGGGGGAGGGGCCCAGAGTAGGGCTGGGGGCTTCCAGAGAGCCCCTGAGAACAGCTTTTCCCCCTTTGTCCCCAGCCCTGTTAAATTTTTTAAAAGCTCCAAACAGCAAGAGGGACAGTGGAGTTCATTATATCGAGTTATCTCCTCCGTTTCAGGCGAAGATCAATCTTATGAGTCTTGCAGCTCCAAGGGGGAAGGGAAGAGAAAGAAAATGGGAGGCGAAGGAAAAAAACTCCCTGGACCAATTTCCGCTGGCTAACACGATTACCCGGCTGCCTGGCAGCAGCGCCAGCTGTTGGCAGGCATGCTGGCCCCCTGCCAGCCTCTCTCAGCTGCTGGCTGCCCCAGGGCTCCCTCCCGAGTGGGGTGGGTTGGCAGGTGTGAAAGCCCCACGTGCCCCTTGGTTGGGGCTGCTGAGCGTGGCATCCCAGGGATGCTGCAAGCCCCACTGGTACCTGTCGGCCCCCCACTGCCACAGAACAGCCTGTGCTCGGGGTCCTGCCCTGATGAGGGTGCCCTCTGACTCCTTCCTGCTTCCCACGGGAGACTTCTCCTTCAGAGAGTTAAGTCGCTGATAGCTGGCTCCACTAACTTATTTATTCACTCAACAAACAAGTTTCCGAGGATTCACTTGGCAGCACACAGTCCACACCGAAGTTCAGAGGCGAACAAGGCATCTGTGGTCTGCATTGAGAAAGAGACAGGGGCACACATACACAAGCAGGGCAAGGTCAGGTGTAATATAAATGCTGTGAAGGTGAGTGGTTAGTGCGTCCAGGCATTATACTCCAGGGCTGAGGGGAGGGAGGAGTAGCCATCTGAGGGAGGAGCTTTGCACCAGGAGTAAGATGTCTGCAGTTTGAGGCTAGCCCACCTAACAGAGGCCAGACACCACAGTGATTGGAAGGGGGTTCTGAGAGTGGGGCAGGCCCTGGAGGCTTTTTGATGGGTTGCTGATACGGGCAGTCGCAGCATGTCCTGGGTCTGCTGTGGGCTTTGAACTGTTGTCCCAATTCCAGCAGGGTGGGAGCAGAGTGGAGCAGAGTGAGAGCTGAGTCCTCAGGGTCTGGATGTGTTTGAGGAACAATGACAGTGGCTGGTGATGGCTTGGGTGTGGGTGTGGGTGCGGGCACAGGATAAAGAGAAGTCAAGGTGGAGGGAGATGTGCTTTGGGGTTAAAAATGAAGTTCTAGCCGGGCCATCGTGGTGCATGCCTTTAATCCCAGCACTTGGGAGACAGAGGCAGGCAGATTTCTGAGTTCGAGGCCAGCCAGGGCTATACAGAGAAACCCTGTCTCGAAAAACCAAAAAAAAAAAGTAAAATAAAAATGAAGTTCTATATTGGATGGGGCTGCTAGGAGGGTTAAATGGCGATGACAAATCAGCTTCTAGTTCTAGAGCTGTGCTCAGGAGACCGGGGCTAACACGAGGGAGCTGGAGGCAACTGTGTCAAAAGCCCAGAGCAGAGAAACCAACCAAGGAGTGAGGGGTCAGGAGAGGGAAGGTGGCCTGTGAGCACTGACCTCTGATGTTTGGAGTGGTCCTGGGTGGCCAGAGATAAGTGTCTACTACAGGTGGGAGAAGCCATCAGCATGTCGGGTACCGTCCAGATCTCGGGGACCAGGGCATAGAACATGATCATTGCTCTGGCCAAACAGCTTTCTGAGTGTCTGTTATGACCATCTTGTGGAGTGGAGGGGATCGGAGCCTGGCTCGAGAGCGCTTCCACACACTAGCCAGGATGGCCTGAAGACAGAAAGAGCTGAGAGCTGAGTGTCTTCTCCCTCCCTCCCTCCCTCCCTCCCTCCCTCCCTCCCTCTAACTCTTCCTGCCATGATACTGTACTAGACTGGGCCTTGGGCAACTAGCTTAATCTCTCTGATTCTTAGACTTTTGAATTATTTTTTTTCTTTCTGCAAAATGGAGATGTCATCTCAGATGCCACTGGATCTCAGTGACTAAGACTCTCCCTGTGTAGCCCGGGCTGTTCTGGAACTCACTGTATAGACCAGACTGGCCTTGAACTCAAAGAGATCTGCCTGCCTCTGCCTCCTAAGTGCTGGGATTAAAGGCATGTTCCTGGCTGGAACTAATCTTGAGTAAAAGCTGTCATGGGGAATTAGATAACACGTCAGCCAAAATACGCTTTTGGAGGGCATTTGGCAACAATTAGAAAAATCTGCAGTGGGTATATGCTTTGACCTACCCTTTGGGAATATGCCTAATGAAGTGCATTACACAAGGAAGTAGAGTTCTCACCACACAGTAGGTAATGTTTGAAACAGAGTTGGAACCCTCCAGGCAAACTTCTTTGGGGTTCCTGGTCATCTGGAGAGAGTGTGCCCCCTTGTGGAGGAGCATAGTATAGCTTGTATGGCACTTCCAGGCTCCAGATTCTTGGTGCTCTCTAACTAGGAGCCCGTGGGCAGCTCACTGATCACCATTCAACACCCCGGTATCCTCAAGAGCAGTGGTTCTCAATCTTCTCAATGCTGCAACCCTTTAACACAGTTCCTTAGGTTGCGGTGACCCTTAACCATAACATTACTTTCATTGCAACTTCATAACTGTAATTTTGCTACTGTTAAGAATCATAATGTAAATATCTGATATTCACATGTCTGGTATGCGACCTCCAAAGGGCTTGCAATGTACAGGTTGAGAACCCACTGACCCAGAGAATGATGGGCTGAGTGTCCCCATGTCAATGAGGGTTGACACATGGCGCTCTTGGCCTGCCGTCTGGTGCACAAGTGAGCACAAGCAACAGTTGGTACTCTGTGAGGATATTTGTGAAAGAACACAGGAGCCGGTGCACCCTGTGAAGACCCGGCATATACACCTCTCTACAGGTTCACGTGGACTCCAGAGGGCACTCAGTACCTCTGAGAAGTGGCCCGGAACAGGAGTTTGTCTATTGTACTTGAATAATAAAACAATACAATGCAGTGATAGAAATTTAGATTTTTGTTGTTGTTGGGATCAGAGTTTCTTTCTCTGCATAGCCCTGTCTGTCCTGGAACTCACTCTGTAGACCAGGCTGACTTCAAACTCAGATCTGCCTATCTCTGCCTCCTGAGTGCTGGGATTAAAGGTGTGCATCACCCGTGTTTGGAAATTTAATTTTTTACCTCCTCTTGGAAGTCTTCTAGGACTACACCAGCCCAGAGTCCTCTACTGTCAAATGTGTGTTTGGAAAGCAATCCCATCCTACACCCATGACTGCTATGAGTTAGATGGTAATGTGTGTGTGTTTGTGTGTGTGTGTGTGTGTGTGTGTGTGTGTGTTCCCTCAGGCTATGAACTTCTTGAGATTAGACTATATATTTTGCAGGTTAGATAAAGGTTCAAAACCAAAAGTTTTCAACTAGGACCCTGAATGGCAGTACCATTTCCCAGGGGGTCCTGCTTGAAATGCAGAGTCTCAGGCCCACCCAGGACCTCAGAAACTGAGGGTGGCAGTAAACTGTGTTTGCTCAAGCCCCCTGGTGATGGATGTGCCTGCTGGTAACTGCTGATACTAGTGGATAAAGGGCCAGCCCAGAGTCACAGGGTGAGCTGGTGACATAGCTGAATTGGGCTGGGTCAGGATGCCAGGCATATGTGGGCCTTGGTTCTCCATTCTTCTCAGCTCTCCTGGGCCCTGCTGGACCATGGCCCACATCTGGCCTTGAAAGGGACTGTAAGGCCCAGCCCTTTGTGTCCTGCCACCGGACAACTGTCCTTGCTCCTGTGCATAGTCAGGGTGGGGTAGTAGGTTACAGTGGGGTGGGGTGGTCTAGTTCACATATCTCAGGGCACATGTGGAGCCTGGGCTGGCCAGAGCAAGCCCTAGATCTCAGTCACCAGCTGCTCTGACCTGACTCTGGCTTCACTCTGTGAAACAGTCTGGGCATCTTTGGGCAGCCTCTCCCGTCTCTCCTGCCCTGGGGCACAGGAAGTCCAGACTAAGCAGAGGCTTGGAAGAGGCTGAGCGGGCATGTCTGGGTGTCGGCTCACCTCCTCCCTGCTGTTTCTCTGCAGGAGTCCTGCTGGCAAGCTGTGAGCCTGGAGGGAGGCCTCAGAGAGGTGAGCAACCAGCCCACTGTGGTCCCTTTTCTTCTTCCATCTCCTGGAGGCTGCCTTTGCTTCCGCAGCCCTGTGGGTTTGCTAAGGGTTTGCTGAGTTATTGAGTGACGAAGAGGACAAGGTTTAGGGATCAACTTGGGGGCAAGAAGGTGTCTCATAGTCTACCGAGGCCAAGGTTTTGGGCATTCAGGGCCCTTCGGAGCAGTCAGGGCACCAGCCAGTAGCGAGGCTTACCCGTTTCCGGAGAGAGCAAAGCTGTGGGCCCCCAGGTGGGGTAACCCCGGTGAGGAAGTTGGGGCTAGGGGTTACTTGGTAAGTCAGACACTGGCTTTCTGGGGTGTCTTGTGCTGAGGTCAGCAAGCACCCTGAGGATCCCGTTCTCCTTCCCACAAGCACTGCTGGCCTGGGGTGAGGCATAGCCTCCAGACTCAGGGCAGACACTTTGCGGGGGAGCCTTTGTCCTGATGCCTAAGACCCTCCTGCAGACTTTGGATTTTAATTTCCTATCATTGCCTGAATGTGGCTGCTGAGTCAGCTTCACCTCCACAAGCTAAACCAGCAGGAGAGGCTGTGGAGTATGGCATTGGTGCAGTGAGCCTCCCCCTCCCCCCCCCCCCCCCCGAGCCTGGGGGTCAGGTTCACTCCTCTCTGTGTGGTGCCCTTTCCTCCATTTTCTGATAGGTCAAAGGGCGCTTCTGAAAAGTAATCCTTCTGGACGTTGCTCTGTGTAGAGAAGACCATGCACACAGTTGGTGCTCAATAAAGGGTAAAGCGTGCGTGCACACACACCAGTTGCTAAGCAACAGAGGTGTGAAAAGAGAGCAAGGCCCTGAGAGTCAGGGAAAGCATAGCCCTCCATAGCTGAGCCCTCTGCGAGGGCCCATGGCTCCAGGGCAGAGATTTGCTCTGTAGAGACATCCCAGGATGCCTGCCTGGAGGAGAGAC
>NC_034599.1:51593886-51598886 GCF_900095145.1 Mus pahari | reverse complement strand
GTTGTCTGTCTTAGTCCATTCAGTGACATGGTTCCAGAGACTGGGTAATTTGGGGAGAAAAGAAACTTATTTCTAACATTTCTAGTTTAGAAGCCTAAGGCCCAGGAGCTGTGCCTGACAGAGGGCCACTTCGCAGCCTCAACACATCCCGCGCAGGCGAGTGCACCCGGGATGCTGGATGCGCTTATGTGCAGTCGGTGAGTTTGATGTTGTCAGGGTTGTTTTCAGGGCTATAGATTAACCTAAGAAGAGAGCAGGGATCCTCTTGACTCCTTTGTGTAACTAGACATGGAGCCTGCTATAGCTTTCCCCTATCCATCCCAACTTGTGTTCAATATATCAGTTCTAGATTTTCTATTGCCTAACCAAGCAGGGTGTCTGGAATGGGGGTGGAGGACTGACAATTTATGTATTTAGGAATTGTGTGTGTGTGTGTGTGTGTGTGTGTGTGTGTGTTACATTCAACTCTCCGTGTCTTTCTCTATCGCTCTCTATTGTTTCAGACAGACCCTCTCACTGACTTGGAGTTCACCATTTTGTCCAATTTGGCTGACCAAACTGGAATCCCCTGGGATCCACCTGTCTCTGTGACCACTCCTAGTGCTGGAGTAACAGTCATGTGCCACCACATCCACATGTTATGTGGGTGCAGGGGATCCAAACTCGGGTCCTCATGCTTCTGCAGTGAGCACTTTACCCATTAAGCTACATCGCCACAGATTTAGTAATATTCACATCCACTGTATGCCGCTGTGTGTCTGTGAGGACTCCCAAGCACACTTGTGACACAAAGATGGGCAGTCTGAGAGAAAATGGAGACATCAGAGCATGGGCTCACGAAGTAGGATCCTGGCTACGGTTCTGGGTGGCCAGAGTGAAATGGGGAAGCGGGAGTTGTGTGTTTGTGCTGCCTGTAGCAGAAGAGCAGCAGAGTGACCCTGAGGACAGGCTTCCTGGGAAGGAGGGCTACTGGGTACAGTAACATGACAGGTGACTGCCAGGCCCTGCCCTCCTGACCACTCTGACAGCTGGACCTGTGGAGTCAAAGATGGGGGAAAGGAACCTGGAGTCCTTGGTTGGAGCTGGGCAGTGGCTAACGTGGTGCTTTGCCATCTAGTCATTGGCACTCGGCCCTGGGGAGGCGGGGTACAGTGAGCAGGCACCCTCTGGGTCCTGGCTTGCTCTAGGAAGGAGGAAGCTCTTTCTGCATAGGGTATTCTGCTGCGCCAGGCAGAGACCATCTGGCCAGAGGTGTGGATGGGCCTCAGCTCCCAGCTCCCTTGCCTCTGACTCTGTCTTGCCTACATAGCTGGGTTTGGCCATCTGTAGCTTGGAGCCAAGCCAGTGTTCCTCCTTTCCACTCTTCATCAAGAACCTCTGCATTCCTCACAGCCTGGGTCTGGCCTTCAGGCTCATACCAGAGCTGGCTCAGCCCTCTCTGTGCTCCTGCCAACTCCACAGGTGCTCAGAGGCTGGGTGAGCCAGTTTTACTACCCCACTGGTACTGAGTCCCTCAAAGGTTGGTGGATCCCCACACTTTTGTCCAGTGCCACCTGGGCTTGCTCTCTCTCTCTCTCTCTCTCTCTCTCTCTCTCTCTCTCTCTCTCTCTCTCTCTTTGTGTGTGTGTGTGTGTGTGTGTGTGTGTGTGTGTGTGTATGTGTGTGTGTGTGTAAGCCTTTTGAGGAAAGAGAGGCAAAGAGGATGGACCATCAGTATCATAGTGGGTTGTCTCCCCAGTGTTAGGAATGCCTTCCACACACTTGGCCAAGCCCAGACCTCACAACAGCCCTGCAAAGTAGGACAGCAATGGCATAGCAACAGTAATAACAGAGGCTTCCAAGCTCCTGCTGTGTGCCAGGTGCTGTTCTGAGCATCTCACAGATATTTATTGGTTTAATCCTCACCACACCCCATGAGCTGCTATTACAGAAGCACAGAGAGGTTAAGTAACGTACCTGAAGTTAAACCATCTGTAAGGGGCAGAATAAGGAAGGGATTAAATCAAATAGTTTGGACTCAATGAAAAGGTACAGGGCCCACTTCTTAGGATGTCCTGGTCCTTTTTGTGACTGACTGACTTATCTCCTGTAGCCCAGGAGAAGCACAACACTGCCAAGGTCCCTCCATTGTGCTGTATAACGTGATTTTCTTCCTTTTTGAAAGATGAATACTATTCCACACCCTATGGGCACACCCCGCTGTGTCTCTGCACCGCTCTCTCCTCTTGGCCACTGAGGAACAGTGCTGGAGAAACTGGGTGCCAAGGGTCTCCGCATCTTCTCTTAGATCTCTGGGATATCTAACCAGAGGTGGACTGCTGGTTCTTTCGATAACTCTGTCTTACATTTTTGAAGGCACACCCCCACTGCTACTCCCCAGCCGCCTGCACTGATTCATATCCTACCAACAATGTGTAAAATTTGAATTTCACCATGTCCTTGCCAGCTCTCGGCTAGTACGCTCCTCTTCTATCACTGCTATTTTGGGGGACAGAGTTCCTCTGTGGAGTTCTGGTTGTCTTGGAACTTGCATTGTAGACCAGGCTGGCCTGGAACTCACAGAGATCCACCTGCCTCTGCCTCTTGAGTGCTGGGATTAAAGGTGTGTGCCACCATGTCCAGTGGTCCTTCACTACTTAAAAAGATGCTATTTGTTATTATATGTGTGTGCCTGTGTGTGTGTGTGTGTGTGTGTGTGTGTGTGTAGTCATGGGCACACATCGAATGGTGCTTGTGTTGTGGTCAGAGGACAACTCTGGAATCAATGCCCTCTGTTCCCTTTTATGTGATTCCCAGGGCGGGACTCAGCTGGCCAGGCTAGCAAAACAAGGATCTTCTGGGTCACCTGAATAGCCTGTCACCACTTCCTTTGTTTCTTTGGGCTTATTTGTTTGATTTCAGAATGAGAAGTCCTCATGTGGCATAGGCTGGCCTTGAACTTGCCATGATGTGGAAGATGAACTGAACTGATCCTCCTGCTTCTGCTTCCCACTGTTGTGCTCACAGCTGTGGGCAGCCACGCCCCCAACAACCACCCCACAAACCCCACCTGGCTCTTTTCTTCCTTCTTTGAGTAGCAGCTTTAGTGTCATGACCAGCTTATGACCAAATCCAACCTATAAACCTCATTCTGCTGTCTTCTGGGAATTCTGTCGTTGCTGCTTGGGTGGTTAGGTTTTTTAGCCATTTTCAGTGACTGACAGGGCTTGCTCATCCTTTTCATACAGTGTCTGACTGTGCATCTCAGTGCCTTCCTGAGGACAGGCCATGTCACTTCCTCCTTCCCAGGCTAGACAGTGCTCACAGCCCACCAGGATGGTGTGGGCATCGCAGGGAGGCGGGCTTCTTCTGCTCTCAAATATCTACTGCCATGGGTGTGGTCAGGATCTCTATGACAAAGAAGAGGCCTCAGGAGTCTTCATGCAAAACCAGCAGCCCAGAATCAGCTGGACATTTGGAATTAATGCTTCGGTGAGCACTTTTGGGCTCTGGCTGAAGTCACTTGACAGTGAAGAGTCCCACATGAACCATTGAGAGATGGCTAGCTTTCATCTTGGTGCTCAGCCAAGTCTTGAAAACCAAAGGGAAGTTTGTAGTTAGAAGAATGGTCTGAGCTGGGCAGTGGTAGCACACACCTTTAATCCCAACACTCAGGAGGCAGAGATAGGCGGATCTCTATGAGTTCCATGCCAGCCTGGTCTATAGAGGAGTTCCAGCATAGCCAGGGTTACAAAGAGAAACCCTATCTCAGAAAGGAGGAGGAGGAGGAAGAAGAGGAGGAAGAGGAAGAGGTGATGGAGGTGGTACTGAGGCTCAAAGTCTCAGGGTGGGGGTGGGGCAAGTAGATGACCACTGGCATTCCCTAGCTGTGATGTGTTGGGCCTGCTGAGTTTGGTACTCTGGGACCATTTTACATAATCAGGAATTTTTCAAGCCAGCTGTTCAACACAGGAGTCCACACTGCTTTGGATCCTGGATTCCACAGCTCTGGCAGGCACAGGTTTGTCTTTGCTGGGGCGACCTGAGAATCGGGGTTCACAGGCTATGCCTATAACTTTCTGTGTGACCGGGGCAGGTCTATCCTTGCCATGGGCTTCAGTTTCCCTATCTGTAAAATGAACATTGTTCTCTTATAATTCGGGAAGTGCAGGGTTAAACATGATGGTGTACTTAGATCTGTGCTAGGAGAAAGATGGGGAAACTGGCACCCTCAAAGTGTACAAGCTTCTGTTCTGCCTGGGTTCTGTGGCAGGAGCTGCTGGAGCTCACTGGGCCTGCCTCTGGATGAGCCACACTTAAGTCAGCTCTGGACATTCTGGAGCAGCCCAAAGTCACAAGGATGTGGTTGTGTGGCGATCCCTTTGCCATGATATTCCATATAATCAGGGTGGTCTGTAGGAAGGCCCCTAAGAGATCTGGGCCCCAGCTCAACTCTGCAGGAATGGGCCACAGTGGGTCATCCACTATCAACCCAACATCTGCCAATCAGGAGACTATGGCATCTCGGAGGGCTGCTAGTTGCACTGTGGTAGGAGACAAAAGTTCATCCACAGGACAGTCACTTTGTCAAATGGGGTTCTGGTTAAAGGGGGAAGTAGGTACTCATTGACTTGGTAACTTGGGGGAATCTCTTCGTAGTCAGGGATGCCCACCCTCAGGGACACTATGCTCTTGCCTCATTGGGTCTACAGTGGCCTATGCTGACCTCATCTCTTCTTTATAACTGAAGAAGCTGAGTGCAGAAGGAAGGCACCCTTAGGCTAATTCTGGACTCTGGTTTTCCCATCAAAATTACAGGGACCAGACAGACACATTTGAGGAAATGTTCTGGATATGAATTATGCCTTCTGCTAAGGAGGCTGGAGGGTGAGTGGAGCAGAGAGGGCCAGGTTCAGAGGCTAGCCTCTTGCTCGCTTCTGCCATCTGCCTGTCCTCCCTTAATCAAGCCTCTTACACTCCAGACCTCCCAAAGGATACCCCTTTGGCGGGGTGGGGGGGTG
>NC_034599.1:51581187-51593821 GCF_900095145.1 Mus pahari | reverse complement strand
GGGGGGGTGGGGGGGCTCAGCAGAGAGACAGCAGCCACGTGTGTGCCCAAGGGTGCTGGCAGAGTTGAATGTCTGTGGAAGCTAGTGGCACCGAGCAAGCACCTGGTGACTGGACAGGAGGACAGGGCTTCTCCTTCCCCCTCTGCTCCTGTTCAGGGCAGCGAGTGGGAGAAGCCCTGGACAGCTGGGTTTTGTGCCCACTATATATAGCCCGGCTCAGACACGCACAGCGGCTATTTCTGTGTTCCTCCTCCTACTGAGGCAGGGGGAGGGGAGAGAAAGTAGTCCATCTAAAAATATAACCGGGAAAAATATCACAGCGCTGAGCCGCACCCGAGATCTGTCTCCTTCTCTCGCCTCCGCCCCCGCGCCCTTACTTACCTCACTTCTGCCTTGAGGGTGCCATCAGGCTGTGGCTCCTCCTCACCCTGGCGCAGCCTCCTGGTGCCCAGGGGGTGGGGCTGGAGCTGGAAACACTGAAGTCTAGGCTTCTGTCGGGAGCCACAGGACCTGAGACTGGACTCTTCTGGTCCCTTAGGATGCTGGCTGTGGCCTCAGAGGACTGGGGTCAGGACTCTGCACTAAGCCTCAGTTTCCCCATAGGGATGAAAAGTGAGCCCCTTATACTAGATAAATGAGGATGAGGGTGTAGCAATGGGCCAGGCACAGTAAAGTATACTGGACCCAGCCCCAGGAGTCATGCTACCCTGGTACTCCCCATCTTCATCCTGCTCGTGGAATTCCACCCACCCTGGGAGCATCTCCAAGACAGGCCAAGTCAGCACAGCCTAAGTCTGTCCTCTAGTGCCCAGAAGTGCAGTGCCCACTGTGACTTTCAGTAGACAGCAACAGTTGTTAGGGAGTCACAGTTCAAGCTGCACCCTGCTGTGTCTCTAACCTCCTCAGGGAGGCTCTGAGAGGGAAACAATGTCTCCTGGATCACACAGCTGAAGTGGAGGGTCAAGAAAACAGGCTGCTTCCACCCTCCATAGACCCCAAGCCCCCAGTGGCCAGGCATGGGGCACCTTATCTGTGGTTTTCCCTTCTCTGGATGTGGGAGCCTCTGTTGGGTCTGGGAAAGCTCCCCCAGAGAACACCCCCCCCCATGTTATCTCAGCTTTGCTGTCCTGGGAGGCTGCACTGAGCCTCACGCACCCTGTAGTATTGAGTGCCTCTGAGTGTAGGCTGGAATGCTGTGAGTTTTAGGCCAGCCTGGTCTACATAGTAAATTCTGGGCCAGCCATGGATACATATTGAGATTCTGACAAAACCAAAAAACCAAAAAACCAGTAACAACAAAACATTTTAAAAATATTTATTTATCATATATATATATATATATATATATATATATATATATATATATATATATATACTGTCACTGTCTTCAGACACACCAAAAGAGGGCATCAGATCCCATTACAGATGGTTGTGAGCCACCATGTGGTTGCTGGGTATTGAACTCAGGACCTCTGGAAGAGCAGTCAGTGCTCTTAACCACTGAGCCGTCTCTCCAGCCCCAGCAAAACAATTTTTATAACATTTTAAAAACCAGATGTCACCCAGGTAATATGTGTTACCTGCTTTGCTACTCAAATAACCACAAGGTAGGGGGTAGCATTCTAAGAGGTTTGGTGACTGGCTCTCGGCCACACAGCTGGTAAGTGGCCAACTAAAGATTTGCTTATGGGCCACCAAGCTACAAAGCCAATGATATGTCACCTTTTCTCTACTAGGCAGGGTGTTGCTCTGCCTTCTGCACCCCCAGAGAGTTGCCCTGGGTGGGCTTGGAGCATACTTCTGTCCCTGGGCCAGTTGTCAGCAGAGTGCAGTGGGGTTCATCGTGGCTGTGTGGAGCTAAGGTTGTGCTTGAGGTGGCTGTACCATGGAGAGTGAGCTGTCTCCTCTGGCCAACGCTGAGCTTTGCGGAGGCATTAACAAGCCATTTAGAAAGCGCTGACAACACACTTTGCAGCCTCCTATTTAAGACGTACTAAAAAATAAGCACCTTTTCAGGGAGGAAGCTGCAGCTCAGCGGGTGAAATATGGTCACGGTGTCACCTGCAAACCTGTTACCCTGAGGCTGGGGGCGGTGGCAGTGGGATCAGAGCGCACCCAGCCTCAGCCTTCCCGGGAGGCCTTGGAAGGTGACAGGTGCTTGATGAGATGGGGGTGGGGGATCCTCAGCTTCTGTCAGGGGACACGGAGGGAGGTCTGCAGCTTTGGGGGGATTTCGTGGCTGTGGGAGGCAGAGGAAATGAACAGGCTGTAGGCTGTTCACTTCCCAAATGGAGAAGCCAAGGCACAGCAGTGAAAATCCAAACTCCCGACTGTACTGCAAGCAGCCCCAAGTCTGGACCAAGTCCAAGGGTCCATGGTACAGAAGCCGCTCCTGTGTTTGCCTCCGGTTCTTAATTCCAGTCCAGACATTCCTGGGACCAGGATAGGCCTGAGTTTAGAACAAGCCAACAACCGGGTGAACCACAGGGAACAAGCAAGAATACAATCAAACTATCAAAGAAGAAATATTAAACACAAATAACATCATCATCAACAACAGAAGCAACGAAATGCAACTGTCCCCGGCTCTGCACAGAGCTTACAGTTTCGTGGTCTCAGGGCAAATGAAGTCTGGGCAGAGTTGCAAAGATGCATCGGCCATCCAGTGGGTGTGGAGGCCAACCCTGACTGATCCTACAGGGTGAATGTGTGCTGAGGGTAGCAGGTGGTGGCTGGACAAATGTCACAGAGGGGCTAGCATGTGCAAAGGCCCTCTGGTAGAAGCTTTGTGAGACTCTGTAAGACCAGCACCACTGAGGCAGAGCTCTGCCGGGAGTGTGATCCCCCCGCCCCCCGGAAGGAGGCTGGACTTCCAGGAAGTCCAGGAAGGGAGCTAACTGGCCTGGGGAGGGCTGCACATTTGGGTGTGACTGTGGACAGATTTCTGCTTGTTATGTGGAGAAATGGATTCAAGTCAAGATTGGCCCTGGGAGGGAGGTAGCTGGGGGTGAGTGTGAGCGTGCAGCAGGACTGGAGGCTTGAACCCACTGCCTTCCTCTGTTCTTAGCATTCTCTCCCTGGCCACAGAGGCAATGCCCTTTCCTGAGGGATCTGTTCTTCCTTCACCATGGTGGGAGGCCAATCAAGGCCAGCATGAAGATCCTAGTGGGGAAGCTCTTCCTTGGAGGCAGCTGGAGACGCAGCTGGGGACAAGAGTGCGAGGTGGAGGAGGTCACTCTGTGTCATCTCTGTGATATCTAACCCAGGGAGGAGCCACTGCCCAGAGGGGAAGGGGGAGAGAAGAAAATAGCAGGCTTTCCTTAATTATGACTGATTGTGACAGCTTGCATCTTTAGTATGAAAAGTTTCTATGGGATAAGGACTGCTTTTCTCAATCGGGATAATTATGTTAATTAAAATGCTTTCTTTATAGCAGTTCTGATTAATAAAAACAGCTCCACTGCTCTCTTTAAACACTCTAACCTTCTGTCACACAGAGAAGGAGACCCTTTCTCAGCAGTTTACGGCTCTTCACACTGATTCCAAGAGACGACCTGCTGCCAGGGTGGCCTGGTGGTGGGCGCTCGGTTCCACGCGTGTGAGGATGGGTACAGGTGGAGGGGACAGAAGAGGGACCAGACAGGCAGCTGGTCCAGCCGTGGGCAGCATCCGATGAGCCAGGCCACCGTCGCTGAGTCTGCGGGAGAATGATAATACCACTTACTTCTCTAATTGATGTTTGTTTCCTATGGAAAGCATAAAGATAATTAACAAGCTCCTAATTAAGAAAACTTACATGTTGGGGAGCAAAGGGCCCAGGCCAAAACTGTGTCTGCAATGGAAGGGTGGGAGAAGCTGGGTAGTCTTGTAGCCTTGTGACTGGGAGAGGAGAGGGACTAGGGGTGTGGGTGCTGGAGCATCCTGTAGAAGCTCTGGCCCCACACACTCAACAGTGAGTAGGTAGAGAACATATTATTTAGGAGTTAGAATAACTCCTGTTATGAGTGTCAGAATGACCCATGTTATAAGTGTGTTAGAATATATGTTAATCTGTGTGACCATGCCTAAATGTTCATGTGTGAATGTTAATTAAAATGCTTTCTTTATAGCAGTTCAGAGTGTGAAAGTACATAGTGTGTGTGTGTGCGCGCGCGCGCGTGTGCTCATACACACTAAGTAGCTATGGCAGCAGTAATCTCTTCTCTTGGGGAAGATGGGAGGTTCCCCAACAATGCCAGGCTGTTAGAACTCTGGAGTAACCAGCAGACAGGGAGGGCCCTCACCCTTTCCCTGCCCTCCTTCATCAGCCTTGTGGTTCCAGCCCTGATCTTTGAGGCAGGCCCAGGACTCTGGTCTGGTGGGCTGTGAGGGCTGCAGAGAGGGCAGACCTAGTGAAGAAGGGGTCAGGCCTTAAAGCAGGAGGCGCTTCAGCTGTCTACCATGCCTTCTGAAATGGCTCCATAGAGATGGGGTCTCAGTAGAGAGGTCTCTGGTGCTGACAGGCGGTGCTGTGGATTCCCTTCGATATCCATACCCAACCATCCCAGTTCTGAGGACATGCTCATGACACATGTGGAAATTAGAAGACAGCTTGATGTCTGTCCTTACCTTCTACCTTTAGACAGGATCTCTGGTTTGGTTTGGTTTGGTTTGGTTTGTTTCAGTTTGGCTTGGTTTGGTTTGGTTTATTCCCTACTATGCACTAGGCTAGCTGGCCTATAGCCTTTTGGAATCTCCTGTCCCCATCCCCTGTCTCCCCATAGGAACCCTGGGATTACAGATGCTAGTACTGTGGCTTTCATGTGACTTCTTGGGTTTTGAACTCAGGTCCTCATGCTTGTGTGGCAAGCCCCTTCCCAGCTCATTCTCACTGCCCCTTTCTGGCTACTCTCCTGATTCCTTAGGCTTTGGCTTCCTGTTCAGCTCACGCCAGCCAATACCCTGTGTTCCAGACCCAGTTTGTGGCCTTGCCAATTCCCTTCTTGGCTTTCTTCAACAAAAGTCCTACCCAGCCTCCCTGCTGTTAGAACCGAGGAAGCAAGGTTGGTTTCTACCATTCAGCTATGCTACTGGCTGAGGAGGAGCCTGTTTTTGGTCCTTGTAGCCATTGAACACAGGGCTTGTCTAGGTCCCACAGTGCAAAATCAGGGTCTGGAGAAAACACTGAGCTCAGGCCTCCTGACCTTGGGGAGTTTCAAGAGTGTCCAAGGCAAAGGGGTTCCCATTGCCAAAGAAGGCCACGCTAGTAGGTCCTTGGACCCTTATGACAGGCTGGGCCTAAAGGTTCCACATGTATATATAGATATGTAAATCTACAGCTATGTGAGTAGGGCCACATGAATGTACATTGTCATGCCTTTTTGAGGACCTGTGGGAGGGAGGCATATTGCCTGTCCACGTGTGACAGTATTGACACACACATGTGTACAACAAGCATGAAATCTGAACACATGTACATGGGCTACAGGCCTGCTTCTGTGAGTGTGGCTTTTAAACATGCATCTCTGGGGCTATCTTAAGGCAATGTCCTGGCCTGATGTGTGGGTGGATCGGTCCCATGGGAACCTGCCAGTGACTCCCACCCAACATTCAGGCCAATGACAGAGCAGGAGCCCTTGGGTCCACCTCCTCTAAGGACCTAGTAAGACAACACCAGAATCTTACTAGATACCCCAGCTTCAAGCTTCCAAAGTGTAAGCAAGCTACTTGCTGGCAAGAAAGGCCAGCACCCGTCCAGTCAGCCAGGGTGACTTCCTGGAGTAGTTGATCCCTTGGGAGAAAGGAACATGGATGGAAGATATTGGGCAGGGTTCAAGGCCAAGTGTGTGTGTGTGTGTGTGTGTGTGTGTGTGTGTGTGTGCGCGCACGTTTACATGCACATGTTCTTGTGTGTGCTTGCTCAGCACGGTCATGGAGTTCCATGGCCATTTTGCAGCATAACCCCCAGTCTTCCATGGGACTCTGCACTTACTCCTCTAGGCCGGGGATGGCTAGTACATGTGCTATTGTCCCCCGCCCCCCCAATATTTGATATTGATGTCATCTTAGGCTCCTGCTGAGTCTATGACCCTTAACCCCAGAGAGCCCTGTTCCCAGGTGGAGCACCCCCAAGTCTTCAGAAGCAGGTGCTAGTGCAGGGATTCTTACAGGACACTGGTGGTGATTCTTACATGCATGTGGAAGCCTGGTCCAGTAGTATCTGGGCCTGCCCCCCCCCATACACACAGCCTGCTTGGGGCTGCCCCCTCTCACCTCCACTGTATTTACGTGTCTATTTTATGATTTCAATTTTTAATGCCTCTGCTCTTTGAAGACGCTTAATGCTTTCGAGTGGAACATTTCCTTCCAGGACCTGAGCGCAGATTGAGGACAGAGCAATAAATCAACTAATAACTGGAACCTCATTTTCTGCTCCATGGCAGAGAGTTAACCCCTGCCTCGCCGTGCTCTGCTCACTGGCAGCCGCAGGGGGTGAATGAGGGTTTTGCAGGCTGCTGAACGGCATGTCACAGTTCAGCTCGTTGCTCTGGCCCTCCCTCCTGCTCCCCCTGTCCCCTCTCCTCCAGGGTCTCTTCCACCCTTTTCTTTGATTTCCCTTCATCATTATCTTATTATTTCTGACTTGCTCAGAGCAAGTGGGGATAGGGAAAGGTCTGGATTTGGGGATTCTGGGAGCGCCCGGGGTACTGTGAGAAGCCTGCATTTGTCAGCAACCTTCTAGAAGCCCTGGCTTGTGTGAACAGGCAGGGCTGTTCAATTCTGTCTGGGAATCAAAGCCACCATCTAGGTAAAGGATCTTGCCACATGGGTGGATCAGGACTGAAACCTAACATTGAGGGCAGCCTTGATGTTGAGTTGGGCATCCTGAGTCTTCCAGAAAGAGAGGAGAGAGTCTGGCATGTGTGAAAGCGGCATTCATGGCTCTTCACTCATGTGTCACACAGGTCTGAGTGTGTTCACAAGTGTTGCATGGCTGTGTGTGTTTACATGCATGCATTTCTGTGTGCTTCTCTACACAGTCATGTAGTTCCGTCAGCATCCCTGAGAATAATCCACAGCCTTCCATGAACTCCAGGCTTACTCTTCTGTGGCTTAAGACACATTGCTTGTCCTCTGCTTCTTCAGTTCCCCACCTGTAATAGGAAGGTGAGAATTCTATCTCTCTGGCTGTGCCTGGTGTTGGAGGCTTCAAAGAGGTGGATAAAGGAGGAGATGAGGTTCAAGGCCAGCATGGGCTATGTTATAAGATTCTGTATGGAGAATAAGAAGTAAACAGAGAAGAAAGGATGGCATAGCTCCGATGTCCTCCCTAGATGAGCACATACCAAAACAACAAAACAAAACAACAAACACACGAAAAACAGAAAGGAAGGAAGCAAGACTAGTGTCTCCTTTACAACCTCACAGCGATTAGATGAGTCAGTTGCTGGTAAATAACTTAGCATGGAGCAAACACGTGGCCAGTGTCGGTGGACACAAGTGATTGTAAGAGACCAGAATCTTGCTAGGCACACCAGCCTCAAATTCCCGAAGTGAATTCCTACTGGCAAGGAAGAGGCTAGCAGCCATCGCTGGACAGTTGGGTGAAAGGGAGGTGAATGAAGCTATGGGGCAGGCAGTACTAAGTAAGTACCCAGTGGAATAGTTATGTTGATTCAGAAGGAAGCAGGGGCTGGTTATAGATCCCAGGACAGAATGGGCAAAGTGTCCATTAGGTACATGCTAATGACAGTCATCTTATCTGTGTTATTCTTCCTGGAGAAGTAAGTCTGCAGCTGAGCATGGCCAGACTCATGCCAGCCCAGCCAGGCTGCTGGGGCAGAGACTGGGTTGGAGTTAATACACATCTAACCCTGGAGCCCTATTCACATAGGGATCTATCCCAGCCTGAGGGACTGTAGGTGGCTTGCCATCCACACCATCTGCCCATCATATGCTGCCCTTCCTAGGCACCTCTGTATGTAGGGAGCTCACTGTCTCTCGGGACTACTTGTGATGTTTCGTGGGACCCTCCTCATTCTATCAGCAAGACAGACTTAGCCAAACTCTCATAGTTATACTCAGCCCTTAGCAGGTCCTGGCTATGTCAGATACCAAACCTAGTATGGCAGGGCATGCCAAATGGGACTGACTGTGTGTTCACTCCCAATGCCTGCTTTGTGTGGAAGGGATGACTGCACTACATCTTGTGCACCTACTGTGTACCAGCTTGCCAGAGGCAAAGCCTGGGACCCTGCCTGAGTCCACAGGTTGGACCCACCAGGGCGGATCCAGGGTGGATCTAAACCCAGGCTCATCACTGCACTCAGGATGGAGAAGTAGCCCTGTGGTATCCAACTCCCAGGTATCTAAACAGAGGACTCCACCCAGTGACCACTGTAGTGTGTTACATCTTGTGTCCTCCGGGGACCATAAATAGGCAGATTTTACTGCTGGAGGCAGCTCTGAGCCAAGAGGTAGAAATTATCATGCTGTCACGTCACTGAGTATCAGCTACTGTTTGGAGGAGGGTGAGGTATGTGAGTGTGTGGGGTACACGTACCTTTCTTTGGGCACAGGCCAGGCAGCTTCAGTTGGGGAAGAAGAGGATGCTGGGAGATGCTGTTCTAGCATGACCAAGTGCCTACTGTGCTCAAGCATTGTGTGTAAACTCCTCAGGTAGTGGGCTGTGATGGCGGATGCAGGGATCCCTTGCTAGAGAGCACCTGTGAGAGAGCCTGAGGAGGAAGGAGCAAACGATGAGATGGAAGCCACATACAGGCATACAGAGGGCTCTCAGAGGGCCAGCCATATTTTCTGTGAGGCAGAGACAAGCTCATGGTTTGTCAACAGGGAAGGCTACCACAGAAGGTAGAAGAGGGTGGGGGAGGTTTATAGAAAGAGATGGAGGTTTCTGCCACAAGGCTATCATGGGATGGAGAGAGGTAAATGATTGCAGAGCCACTATGGAGGCTGTGTCGGAGGCAAAGGACCACCTCACTTTCTGCTTGCTCTTCTGTAGCTTTCTCCTGACACCAGAGAATTGAGAGGCCAGAATTTGGGAAGAACAAGTTTTGTTTTTAAAGATTATTATTTATTACATGTATGAGTGTTTTATATGTATGTATGTATGTATGTATGTATGTATGTATGTATGTGCAACACACACATGCCTGATGGCCATGGAGTTTAGAAAAGGGTGTCAGATCCTTGAATCTAGAATTACAGATGGTTGTGACTCACCACTTGATGCTGGGAATTAAACCCAAGTCCTCTGTAAGAGCAATTAGTGCTCTTAACCAGTGAGCCATCTGACCAGTCCTGGCACATTTGTTTTTGATGTCTTCTTCACCAAGAACTGACCCATGAACTGCTGGATTGGCAAGACTGGAGCTCAGGAGGGATTGGAGCAAGGCTGGAACACGGGAGCTAGCCACTGCATGACGCTGAAGCACCCAAAACAGCTAAGGTCACCAGGAAGGGACACGTGACTAGGCCTGAACACTGCGAGCTGAGGGCGAGGAGCCACAGGAGGCGTGAAGGAAACACATCTAGAGCCAAAACGGACGGCCCAAGGGGCATGACATCTCAGAAGCCAGGAGAGGGGCCATCACAAAAGGCAGAGGTGGCTGCGGTGACATCTGCCTCTCTCTGGGCTGCCTCTTCTTAACCCCAGCACAGGAGTCCAGGAGATGCCCCGTGAAGTCCATAGTCAAGCCTTGTTTGGGGCTAAGCAGGTTGACAGGCACTCAGTGGTGTGTGTATTTTCTATAGTCTTTGTCACAGCTCTATGAAACTGCCACCTCAGAACAGCCCTGAAGCACATGACAAGGTTATGAATGCCACCATGCCTACCTTTCCCCAGGGATTCATCCTTCATTTGCATAATGTCGTTGTTTTATAAGTGTTGCTTAAGTGAAATCAAATTGTATATAACCTGAGATCAAAATTGTCCTTTCATTTTGTTTTTGTCTTTGAGACAGGGTCTCACTGTGTGGCTTAGGCCTGCCTGGGATTCACAACTTCTTTGGCTCTGCCTCTCCAGTGCTGGCAGCTGGTAGGCATGCAGTGACCGTGCTTGGTCTGAGATCTGTCTATTTTCAACTCAGCAAAATTAGAGGAGTAGACTTCCTCTTCCTCCTCCTCTTCTTTCTCCCCTTTCTCCTCTTTCTTCTCTTGCTCCTCCCTCCTCCTTCCCTCTTTCTTTATTGAATTGCTGGGGACTGAACCCAGAGCTTTGCACATTCTGGGTACGTGCCCCACCACTGAGCTACACCTTCAGCCCTTTTTTGTACTTGTTGCTTTGACACAGCCTTGATAAGTTGCCAGATTGGCCTAGAACTCACTCTGCAGCCCGGCAGGCCTCAAGCTACTTGTGGTCCTCCTACTTCAGCTTCCCTGGTAGCTAAGATTACAGGCCTAGGCCATCTGTCCCAGCAAGGCATGGCTTCTAAGGGAGCAGGGAATGTTTTGAACTGACCTGGCCCAGCAGAAACATCCACAGAACGTGGCTGTGTGCCTGCCTCTCAGAGGAGAAGACAGAGGTTCAGAGGTCAGCAGGGGTCAGAAACAGCAGCCCCTGCCACAGCTTGAAAAGGCTGCCAGGCTAGAGGGGCAGTGAAGAGGCCAGACACTGTGCCCCAGTGGGTTGCTGGGACCTGAGCAGTGCCCCTCCAACCATAGGCCTGGCTTTTCTTTATCTGTAAAATAGAGCCAGTTAATGGTGTGTACTCCAGAGGTGAGGAGCAATTGAGTGAATTTCTTTTCTTTTTGGAGTAGGATCTAGCTATGTAGCCCAGGGTAGCCTAAAACTCTAGCTACTCCTGCCTCTGCCTCCCAAGTGCTAGAGTTAGTAATTGACACTGACTTGTCCCTGCCCAAAGGCTATTGCTATCTCTTATGCACTCCCCACAGATACCCCCTCAGAGTTCCACACACCTACCATGCATGCTTTTGGCTGGCATCCCTCTACATGGTCCAGCAGTATCCTGAGGGAGACAGGTCGAGTGCTTCATCCTTATATGGCATATGGGGAAACTAAGGACAAGATGATGTCTCTCTCCCTATTGCCTCACCTTATCAAAGGAGGATGGGATCTTCTGCATCAGGTCATCTTTACTGCAGGGGACACGGAGGTGACACAGATGCTGCTCCTGGCCTTAGGCCACAGTCTCATGGGGAAGAAATAATGAGCAAAGACAGTAGCATTAACCAGTGGGATGCAAGGCACTAGGGACTGGATGTTCCTGCAGAAGTAAATAAAGAGCCAGCATCTTTGCTGACAAGAAAAGAGCTAGGCGGGGCTGGGCTCCGAAGGGGTGGGGTGGGGGTGATCGTGAAGTGGAAAAGAAAGAGGGGGGCACCTCGGGGAAGAAGGGAAGAGAGTCTGGTAAGGAAGGCCCAGAGGGGGCAGGGAAGAAGGCAAGCTGCCAGCGTGAGAGAGGCCAAGCACGCTGGCTCTTGCAGATGTTTCAACCTCACTGAAGGCTGGTGAGCAGATGCCAGCGGCGGGCAACTAGCCAGTGGATCCCCCTAAGGCTTCACATGCCCCAAGCTGCCAAGAGCAGAGTTAGAGGGGCCCTCAGCTAGGAGAGTGGTGGGTCGGCTTGCTGTGTGTCCTTGAGCACTACACACTGCAAGATGGGGCCACCCCAACGATGTCTGGTGTCCCACGTGGGTTGCAGGAGGGATCCCTGCCGGGCCTTGCGGAGTCTCTCCCAGTGACACACAAGCTGGTCCTCGGAGGAAAGGCACGGAGGCAAAGACTTAGCTCCCTGGCAGAGATGCCAGCACAAACCCAAGGCATGGCAGAAAGTGGAGTTTGGGGAGAGCCTTTGATTTAGAGAACAAGGTTTTGGCATCAAACTGTGGTCAGAGAACAGAGGCAGCCGCTATGGTGCTGCAAGAGAGAGCGCTGCGAACCTCATTAATCTGATGCCTTCCTGTTCAAAGCGACATCTAATTAGAAGGAGCTGCAACTCCATGCTGGCTGGGTGGCCCATTGTTCCTGCTGGACACGTCACACCAGGTGCTTTCAAAGTCTGTTCCTCGGGTCCCTGGGCCACTCAGTGCCAATTAGCCACCATTTAGGGCCAGGCTGCCTGGGCTGCTGAGGCCGTTTGGGTAGCAAGGCTGCCTCGGTCCTGCCATTTTTTTTATTCCATGCCTCTGTAGAGCACCAGAGGAACATTTGCCCTGCGAAGGTGGGCTGCGGGACCTCGGGAGCTCCTGTCATTGCTGCAGAGGCAAGTGACCTTTCTCAGGACATACTTTTCTTGTTCCTTTGTCTGGAGTTCTGCTCTCCTTATTGTCCCAGTCTAAAATATCTGTCCCCTCTATGAAAAGTTCTAGATGCCCAGACAGAAGTCAGTTTGCTCTGGGAGCTCAGTGGGTCTTTGTCCCCAAGAGGAAGCAAGCTCTTGTCCTCTCCTGGTCAGCACCTCCATTACGCATACAGTAGTTGCTTAGTAAATGCTTATTGGCCAGGATAGTTTCTCCCTTAGCGCAGTGCCCTCTGTGAAGTTGGTGAATCCACCAAAGACACAGAGCTGAAGCCTACAACCGCGCCACTTGAATTGTTTGGGGTATGTCTTAATTACTTTTCTATTGCTGTGATAAAGACACCATGACTAAGGTGACTTGTAAAAAAAAAAAA
>NC_034599.1:51524765-51581172 GCF_900095145.1 Mus pahari | reverse complement strand
TTTTTTGAGACAGGGTTTCTCTGTGTAGCCCTGGCTGTCCTGGAACTCACTTTGTAGACCAGGCTGGCCTCGAACTCAGAAATCTGCCTGCCTCTGCTTCCCGAGTGCTGGGATTAAAGGCGTGCGCCACCACGCCCAGCTGACCGCTCATGTCTTGATCCAAAACCACAAGGCACAAGTACTGGAAATTCCAGGAGCCCCTTAAAACCTCAAAGCCTCAAAGCCCAGCCCCATGACATACCCTCTCCAACAAGGCCACACTTCCCAATCCTTCCCCAGTAGTTCCACCAACTAGAAACCAAATGTGTGGAACACATGACCCTATGTGGCCCATTTTCATGCAAACTCCCACTGGTGGCTTAGGAAAGGTTTTTCCATGGGATTCATTTACCTGAAAACCACTGGGTTCTGGGAGACTGGACGTTTCTGCCTTTTAGGTTGCTGGGTCCCCACTGAATTGGAGGCAAGGGGCATTCAAAAGGCAGACTGGAATACTGGGCATGCAGTAGAGAGCCGAAGACTGGCTGTCCAGACTCCTGGCGGCCAGGCCTGCTGCTGGCTCCTACTGTCTGTCTGTGCTCTTGGTAGATTATATGCCTCTGTTTCCAAACTTATGGGACAGGGATAGTAACCCTGTCGTGTTCTGTTCCCATGCTGTATGCAGTGAATTCAGATGAGCGACTAAATGAGATAGATGTTCAGCCCACTGAGGGTCGCTGGCTTTGCCTGCGTACCTCTGGATCCAGGTAATCTCTCTCTTGGCAACCATTCCCATCACTGGCTGGTGGCAACTACTAGAATGGCCATCTCATTAGTTTACTGGGCTGCTATAAGTTACCACAGACAAGGTGGCTTCAAACAATACAATTTACTCTGTGCCGTTGTGCAGGCCGACTGTCTGAAATCAGGGTGATAGCCTGGCCGGTGCCCGAGGCTCCAGAAGAGAACTCTTCTCACCCTGTCCAGCAACGGGTGGCTGAGGACTTTCTTAGGGTGCTTTGATTCGTGGCTCTATCATTTGGTCTCTGCCTCTGTCTTCCTGTGGCTTCGTGTGTGTGTGTGTGTGTGTGTGTGTGTGTGTGTGTGTGTGTACAGCTGTCTGCTTATGAATATCAGCATTGGGTTAGAACCTCACCCCTATTTTAGTATGGCACCTCTACAAAGTTTTGTCTGCAGAGATTTGTGGGATATTGAAGCCCAGTGTCTTCACTTCCTTCCCCTCTGAGCTTCCACCCACAAACCCCACCTCCATATCCCCCAGCCCAGACATCTGCTAATAGGGCTCCAGCCTCCTCGTAGCCAAATCTATTCCACAACACACACCAGGCTATTGCTATGGCAGAAACTTCTTTGCCAGGACTCTCCGTCCAGCTTCCTGCTCCTCTCGTTCACACCTTTTAGATGTGCAAACTCCCAACACTTCACTCGAGGGCTCAGCCTGGGTCCCTCCAATTACCAGCTGCCTTGATGTCTAACACTGTAAACCCCTTCACCTCATTATAGGAAATTTCTCTTGAATGGCCTTTAAAAAGCATCTCATTACGCAGGAAGAACTGTAATTACCTCGCACAAGACGGATTCTGAACAAGTTGGTGCTGCCGCTGTCAAATTGGCAGGACTGGGCTCACCCGTGCTTCAGTTTGGCCACTAGGAGTGCGCACACCTTCCTCCATTGAGTCAGCCTTGCAGGCCCCACGGTGCTGAGACCCGCACACCCTCATCACTGTTGGTAGCTCTAGGAGGACAGTCTCTCACAGAGTGATCAGCGATGCCTCCAATAAGGTCCACCCCCTTCCCTACTGTCTGATAGCGACAATCCTACAGGTACTTGGACAGCCTTGCCTCTTCCTGAGTTTGTCTGGAGGAAAGAGGGGTTTTAACTCCAATGACTCAGAACCTAACAGTGGGCTAGGGCACGGAAGGTCAGTAAATTAGTTCTTGCCTTTAGCTGTGTGTCTAGCCTTTGCTCAGGACTTTGAAAAGCAGGACCCCATCTGGTTCCCCACCTGTGTGAAGGCTTCCCTGATGTCTGACTAAAACCTTTGCTGTTTCAGTACAGACATGGCCTTAAGCTCCATCTCTTCTTAATGGTATGGTCACGGGCAAGTCATGTGACCCTTCTGAGCTCTTCCTCTATCTACAGAATGGCCATGTCTGTGTCAGGGTCATGGTGGGTGATGGCTGTGGCCACATGTGGTTAGTATTGGGCACAGCTCAGCAATGGAAAACTCCATTTCCCAGGATCCTCTCCTCTGTAGCTGCTGGGGAGAGGGAGGGCGGACTCTTCCATCAGCTCCTTAATGATGGGTGGAGTAGGGCCTTCTACATACTGAGTGCCTACTGTGTGCTAGACTCCAGATGTAATGAGCACTACAGCTGTAGCTCCTTCTTTGGGGAAGTTTGGGGACAGGAACACATTTTAAAGTAAAATTGTGTGGCTGCAAATAGTGGCGAGGGGCTGGAAGAGAATGGAGAGAGTCAGACAGGGCAGTCTGTGAGGGCTTCTCTGAGGAGGTGTCTTATTCCACAGACAGCTGTGGAGATGGAGCTGTGCACACCAAGAGGACAGCATTCTACACCTCTGAGGCCCTGGTATGGAAGCGAGCAGAAGGGAGATGGAGCTGGGAAGAAGGGCAGGGCCGAAGTTGTTGAAGTTTATTTTTAATCTATTTTTAGTTGTGAGTGTCTGAATGTGCCTTTGTGCATATGGTGCAGTGCCTATGAAGGCCAGAAGAGGGCGTCAGATCACTGAGAGCTGGAGGTGCAGACACTTGTGACCTGTCTGATGTAGGTGCTGGCAACTGAACTCAGGTCCTCTGCAAGAGCAGTACATGCTCTTAACCTCTGAGTCCCTTGGAGTTAAGTTTTACATCTGGAAAGGACCTAATCTAACTTGGGATCGTCTCTCTGCCAGGGGAAAGCTGAGCAATGAACACAGAGGCACAGAGAGTGGAGTGAGAAGCTGGGCAAGCATGGGGGCTCAGGGCAGGGTGGGCTGGAGACTCGGTGTTGGCCTCTAGAGTGGCAGAGACTCCCAGGCTTCTGCTGAAACAGTTACGACCTCAGAGGCAGAGGCCTGGAGTGGGAAGAGGACTGGGGGAGGCCGGAGGGTGACGGGTGGCAGCTCCCCTAGGGAGATGACAAGTATCTTAGTTGTGGTTACTAGGGAGTTTACATGTAATCCACCCTCCCCCAATTCTTCATAGGAGGGACCTGAAGTTTAGAGAGGCGACATAGCCCTACTAAGGCCACACAGCCTCCAGTGCTTACAGCCAGGGTATACACTTAGAGCTCCCAACGTCTAATGCCTTTCCTCTATCTTTGGCACATGAGAAGAATGGAGCTTTGTCAGAGGATGGGTAAGAGGTGGCATTAGTGTTGTTTGGGCCAGCATCTCTCTATTTTGATCTTAGTTAGAGCTTGAGTCCACAGTCATCTATAGACTCAGAGCACAGTATCCCCTAAGACCCCATGAGGGTGTCCTTGGCTAGCAGGCCTCAGCACCCCAGGGCAGGGATGGAGGGCAGATCAGCTCTGTGGCCTCACTGTATGAGGAAGGGTCCAACAATGTTCTTCTACTGTTTGAAGCAGGGCAGCTCTAAGACTCCCTGGTCTCCCTGGACTTGTAGGAGGAGTGGAACTTGCCTGCTCTACCTAGAGCCCTTCTTCTCTGACTGAGTTAGGCCCCAGACCTGGGTAGAAATAGGGCTGGGCCCTCACTGATGTCTTGAACCTGCCATAGATGCTGTCTCACCACATGGTGAGACTTGAGCCCCTATCCTTTGGGCAATGAGGATCTCAGCCTCCTGCCTTCTCAGAGGAACTGACTTGTGGATGTGACTTGTGGGATGTGACTTGTGGGATGTGACTTGTGGGAGGCAGATGGGAGCAACAATCTGCAGGAAATGGGCAGGGTGACCAAGGTAGAACTGATAGGTATATGGTAATCCGTGTCTGTGCATGAGCGTACACAAGCACACATGCTTACATGCTTTAAGGAAAGCCTCGGGTAGGGGCCAGCACAGAAGGAAGGAAAGAGATAATATAGATGATGAGTAGGAGGGAACTTAGTAACAGCCAGATGACCTTCCACAAAGATGAACAGGTTCAGAAGGAGGGTTGAGAGGTGCCATTGTAAGTGTTGCTGGCCATGCTATGTCCCCATTGCCACCACAGGCTCCATCCAGGGCCACCCCTGAACTCAGCATGTCCTGTCCCCTAAAGTTCATATGGGAGTGCCTTTGTCCAGTGGGGTAAGTGCAGCAGCTTTATACAATATGGAGTCTTGTAGACTCCTAGATTGACATTGGCTCCTGGCACAAACTGGTCACAGTTACTGGTGACTCCATTGCAAACAAGGTTAGAATTCATTGTGGGGACACTGAGCCAAGGGTGGGCATAGTCTGTGACCAGAATTGGGAAATGTGTGTGGCTGGGATCAGGGCCCAGTGTTGGACCAGGGACAAGACTAGTATGTCCCATGAACCGGGGCTCAGTGTGTGATCAGGCCAAGTTCCAATGTGTTACCAGGCCCAGAGCTCAGTGTTTGACAAGAGTCAAGGCTCAGTGTGTGGCCAGAATCAGAGCTTAATGTGTAACCTGAGTTGGTGCCTTCTTTCTTCCAGGCTCCCTGTGCAGACTCCCCATGGGGCTTATTAGCTGTCCAAGGCTGATGTCACAGACTCCAAGCCTTGACTAGCTAATCTTAAATCCCTGGGAGGAAGCCTGGTGATGACACTGACCGTCATCTGAGAAGTTCCCACATGCTGGGTGCTGTGTGGACACTGAATGGTAGCTATTCATGTCACCATTTGCAGATTAAGAAACTGGAACTGAAAAAGATAAAAGGCTCTCTAAGACTGCCCAGCTAGATCAGTGCTTTAGCTTAGTTTCCAACTCCTTGCCCCATTTACCATCCTCTTTGCACATGGATGTTGGTTATGAATCCAGCCTTCCTTAGGAAGGCTAATGTTGGGCGTGGGGGTGTAGGGGAAGGGGGAGGGAGGGAGAGAATGCCCAAATCTGGCCAGAGTTCCTGTTCTCTGGGCAGGCGGATGCTTTCCACTCCACCCCGGGTAGGCATCTGGCTGTGTGAAGCCACTGACCCTACTTGGTGTGTGTGTGGGGGGAACAAGTGGCAGCCCCTGTACCAGGTTCTCAGTCTCCAGCATCCTACACTGCATACTACAGAGGAGATGAGAACAGAATAGGGGCCCGGAGCAGCACCAGGCCCCAGAGATACGGAAAGAAAGGGCAGAGGGAGAGAGGCTCCCACGCAGGCCAGAGTCCTTAGTCCGGTCCTTGATGAACAGAGACAGTCTATGGTTATAGAGCTTTATTGTAGAAAGGCAGGGGGAAAGAGAGAAGGTAAAAGAGAGAGGCCATGGCCAAGAGGAGAGAAGGGGGAAAGAGAAAGAGAAAAGGAAGACTAGAAAGTAAGAGGTTAGAGAGTAAGGGGAGTAAGAGGAGAGAGAGAGAGGTTAGAGAGTGAGGAGAGAGAGAAGAGAGAGAGAGGTGGGGCCAAGCAGACCCTCTTATAGTGGGCTTGTTATCTTGTTGTTGCTAGGTAACTGGGAGGAGTCTAGCCTGAAGGTCAGAAGCTTGGGACATTGTATATGTGACTAAAAGCCATATTTCTCCTGTGAGGGCTGTGGGGGTGGTAAGTTCAACAGGAGCCAGGGGTCCAGGAGACATGAGGGAACGCCTTCTGTCCCATGTAGGTAGGAATTAACACCACTGGGTTTCACCGGCGTTCACAACCTCAGCTCGACTGGAGACCAGCCTGTCTGTGCATAGCCCATTGCCCCTCAGGCTAACTAGGCTCCTAGACCAGGAGACCCTCCTCTAAGGTCTGAGGCTTACAGGCAGATCTTGTGGTTTCAGAGTTGGGGCTGGGCGGAGCCTGTCTGCAGACTCCATAGGAACCAGGGTTTGAAGTTTGACCTTCTACAAAGGGTAAAAGGATGTATCAGCCCCACTAGAGACACTGTGGCCTGTGATGGACTGTAAAGGACCCTTCCCAGTGCCCCTGACATCCTCCTTTGCTTCCAGGAAATACAGTCATGGATAGCTCGTGCTGCATTTGAGCCCTGACACATATTAGTAGAGGACCTGAGAATTCTTCCTCTGGCTGCTAGTGTTTCCCATCTCAGGTCAAGCCATTTGCAGGAATTAAAAATCCACCAGCGCACCAAGGAACTGTCTTTTGAGTGGGACTAGACTTGCTCTAGCATTTCTCAGCAATAAGAGTCTTTCTGTTTGTGACTCATTTGGAAGATTTCATCCCTCCAGAGTCTCACCTCCCACTGCCAATAGTTCTAGATGTTGCCTTTTTGTGGGACTTAAGGAACAAAGGTTTGGTGTGACACTGTGACACCTGTCCTCTTGGACTTTCCTCTGCTGTGCGTATTGGCTGCCATCCTGGTTCTTTGTCGGGCTTCCTCTCTTTGCCTATCCCTATAACACTCTATCTCCGTCCAAGCCTGTTCAAGCTCTACTTCCTCACAAGGCCCCTGACCCCTGGGCATTCACCACACCATGGAAATGCAATGCTTTGAGGCAGAGGTAGAGACAGGAGAGAGCTACTGGAAGCCAAAGCGAGACCTCTCTCACTCTCCAGTGTCCATCTCCTTAATTTCCCACAACCCAGTCCTAGGCTTGCTGCTTTATGCGACTTCTGACTTGTCCCTCTGGCTTGCTTCTGGAAAGTTCCTTCCCCAAGCCATTCTCCATTTATCCAAATTCAGCAACAGCAGCTACTTGGACTGATGTTGAAAAATCCTTGAAGTAATTCAGCTTGACTCTGGACCCAGTGTGGTACCAACCTAGACTACCCTCTGCCTGTAGCTGGCTTGAGACCCAGACCCCAGCCAGCAGTCCCACCCACCTCCTAGCCAAACTAGTAGCTTTTGAAGGGGGCAACCTTGGCCTCAGATCCACTTTGATCTCTCTGTATACAAAGCACTCATATTGAGCTTGGCATAGAGAGAGTGGCCTGGGCTGGCTGGTTTTATGTCAAACTGGCACATGGTACAGTCATTTGGGAAGAAGTGACCTCAGTTGAAAAAAATGTACTCATCAGACTGGCCTCTAGGCAAGCCTGTACTGCACTTTCATAATTAGTGACTGATATGGAAGGTTTCCAGCTCCTGATGGCAGTGCCACCCTTGGGCAGGTGCTCCTGGATGGTGTCAGAAAGCAACTGAACAAGTTATAAGGAGCAAGCCTGCAAACAATGTCCCTCGATGGCTTCTGCATCAGCTCCTGCCTCCAGGCCTCTGCCTTGAGTTCCTGCCCCGACTTCCCTGGATGATGGACTACAAGCCGTAAGATGAAATATCTGCTTTCTTCCCCAAGTTGCTTTAGGCCATGCTGTTTATCACGACAATAGCAACCCCAAGACGTGCCCCCAAATGTTTTTGCTGTTATTTTTAGGAGTATAAGTAGTGAGCCATCCTCATGGTGAGAGCCATCATCATAGGAGAACCTCAATCAGTTGATGAAAGCCACCACCTCATGAACCCCCACCCCCACCCCCCAGAGTTGTGCCTTCCTATGACTTATTTCTTATGCTCTGGTTCAAAGCCTGGCACACAGTGACATGGATTCCAAGATGTGGGATCGGTATGTTGGAGGGGTAGCTCACAGGGACTTGGCTACAAGGAGACCTGGGGGCAAGCTTGAGGTGGTATAGAGGTATACCACCTGGGTATATCCCATCCCTGGCCATCCTCCCAGACTCCCAGGAGGGCCTGCTACATCTCCAGGCATGCCGATATGTCTAGGAAGAGCCAGGCTTCTGATACTGTGACCTCAGCTTCGGTCTTGTCCTTGCTCCAACTTCCTGGATAGCATTCTCATCTGGTCTCACGGCTACCCATAGCAGACCGTTCAACCTGGGCCAATGGGAGTTAATTAAACATTGTGTCTGAGGTATTGGGGATGCTGAGGGGCAGACTCCAAAAGGCCCAGTTACCAGGATGGGATAGGAGGCCATCTTTAGTGGGCACCGACGGGCCTGGCAGGCACTAGACTAGCTGCTGTGAGTTAGGAATCTCCCTGTTCACTGTTGAGAGGAAGAGGGCCCGGGAATGAAGGAGACTTTGAGGTCTTCAGCGGCAAATGTGAATGTCCAAGGAGACAAGGTTGGGCTTGAAGGAAATGGAGCTGACTTTGGAGGCTCCTATAAAGGTGTCTCCCACCATGCCAGAAGACATCTGAGTACCCCTAACTAGCTTGAGTATAGAGCAAGCAGCCTAAGGTCAAAGCAGTGGGTGACTTAGTCCAGTCTGTGGGGTGTGTGCTGGTCTACAGAGTTCCCTGTGACTCCACGTCTCCTCTCTCTATGGCCACTTTAGGGGACTCAGCCCAGTTCCATGTTAACTCTTACCCTTTACACCCTCCCTGCACACTCACTCCTTTGGACCTAATGACCTTGCTGCTGCTGATCCATGCCTCTGGCATCCTTTCAGCACTGAATCATAGAAGCCAGCACCCTCAACCATGGCCATACCTCTTTTCCAACATCTCCATCTTCCCATTCTCTCTCCCTCCATCTGGAGATCAGCAGGGCCTTGCGTCTGGGCCAACCCTCCCCAGGTACCTTCTTCTACAGCGTCTGCCTTACACCCACCCCCCTCCCCAGCTCTGAACAGCACCTCTAAGTCAGACTTTTTGATGCCCGCCCCCTAAAACTTCTGGGCAGTGCGTTAGGGTCTTAGTTTCCCTGTCTGCTGAGCAGGCTTGCATGGTGGCTGTAATATAATGGACTGCCAATAAATGCTTGCTGAGTTGTGGAACCAAGGGAGCAAGGTCTGGCTTGTGTGTGCCACCTGAGCATTGTGTGTGCCACCTGAGCATTGTGTGTGCCACCTGAGCATTGTGTGTGCCACCTGAGCATTGTGGAGATCAGAGTAGCTGATGTCTTACGAGGGCTTGGCAGGGCCCGGCTGTGTCGTATGAACAGCAGGCAACCAGGGTGCAGAAGAGGGTTTTGCTGCCTCGTATTGAAAGTGCTGCTTCACTGTAGACCGCCTCTCCTCTCCATCCATTCTCCTACCACCATCCATAGGCCCCACCCTCGCCTGCCCTCAGCTTCTTTTTCAGGTTGGCTCACTGCCACCTTTTCCCTTGTAATCCATCCTCCACCTGGTGGCATCCAGCAAGATCTTTCTGAAGCACAAATTGGTCCCTGTCACTCCCCACTTAAAACCCTTCAAGCTCCTGATGGCTCTGAGGATAAGAGCTAAACCCCTTAGACCCTGAGGGAGGGGGGTGGCCTCCCTCTCCAATCTATTGCTCTAGCCTGCCTGTCTGTAAAGCCCCCTCCCCGTTGTTTCCTCTTCCAAATCCTTTCACATTCTTTTCCTGGGGTCCTTCCCTGAATCCAGCTATGAACTGGACACTCTTGACACATTGCCAAGTCCCTTGGGCTTCCATTCTTCACACAACCCCAGAGTAGCCTTCTAGCATGGCCCCAGTAGGATGTGGGTGTCCTAAGATTGGATCTTGAGTGTTTGTATTCTTACTTCTCATAAAGCATTAGTGGACATTAACTGAATGAATGAAAGAAAGAAAGAATGAATGAATGAATGAATGAATGAATGAATGAATGAATGAATGAGCAGCTCTCTCAGGATGCAAAGATTCTGGGCTGGAACTTTATACCTGCCTGGGTAGGGGTTGGGAGGAATGAGAGGAGCATAATGTGTTTCGGTGTGCTCTGGAAGTGGCCTTCCTTTGTGCATGTCCCTCTGGCATCTTGCCTGGATGTGCCTCCAGAATGGCCCTCCTGGTACAGCATGTGCCCTGCAATAGCAGGGGCTGTGGTTTCAGAGAGGGGTCCCAAACTGTTCCCCTGGGAGGCATGGGGGCCCTGACCCTCACCCCACCTACACAGGTTCTCCTTTCCCTTGGACATTTCACTATAGCTCCCTTCCCCTCCTCTCCCCTTCCCTCTCCTCTCCTCCCTCCCCTCTCCCTAACTCTTCCTCTTTCCCCAGCATCCATCCCTACCTCCATGTCTCTCTGGCCTGATCCCACTGACACAGCTCCCTATTCTTGCATTTCTGGCTTCCTGGCCAGCTTTGCAGGGCTGGCCCCTGTTCTACAAATGCGACCATTCTGTGGGTCTAAGCCTTGCCTGACAAGCCAGCATATTTGGTTCCCAGTTCCTGCCAATCCCTGCCTTATAATTGTAACTCTGTGCTATGTGCCAGGTCTTGTTGTGGGGGTAAGAAGTAAGGCATACTGCTTCTGGGTCCTCTAACCCATTGGCATCTTGCCTGACTGCGCCTCCAGAATGGCCCTTCTGGGCCAGTATGTGCCCTGCAATAGCAGAGGCTGCATCTTCAGTGAGGGACCCCAACTGTCTCCTTGGGTGGGCCCAGAGAGGACCTCATTGCAGGAGTGGAGGAAGTAGGGTCAGGGAAGGGATCGGGGAGGCTTACTGGAGGAAGTTATGGTGTCTAGATGGGTCAATGAGAGGAAGGAGTATAATGAGTCCTCACTGGGGAGCACCACTGCCCACTCTGCACTGTGCTCCACACCAGGCACCAGCATGGTCAGTGGGTGTAATTAGGTCCATCTAACAGGTAGAGAAACAGAGGCTTAAAGAGGCCCCAGGTCACCAGAGACATTGTCAGGCCTGGACTCTTATCTGTTGGCATTTTAGACTCCTAAGAGAGGAAGCTAGAGGAGAGACTGGAAGAGGGCAAGAGAGGCTGATGCCTGTCACGTCCCACGAGACAGGCAAAGTGTCTGCTGACAGTGACTTCCGGGGCGGGGGAGGGGTGTCTTCAGGTTGGTCTTGTCCCCTGCCCCACCTACTGTGGGAGAGCCCTCACATGAGATGCTCCATGGCCCCTCCCCCAAGAGGCAGGCACTTTGCCTATTCGGAGGATAATTCCCCATTATACAGAGATATTTAGCCTAATAGAAGTCGACAGATCATTCAGGGCAGTAATGTACTCCAGCTTCAAGCGGTTAGTTTCCTCAGCCTGAACTCCTAGATTAAAGACTCCTTGCCCATGCTGCCCCGCACTGGTGCCTATGACCTTGACTGCAGTAGAGGGGTAGGTTTCTCCCTCCCTAGCTCCCTCCTCCTGCTTTGCTGGTTTTCTTCTCACCCTACCCCCCCCTCTCCTTTTAAAGATTTTCTTCTTAAATATTCAGCTGAAAGGCTATTGCTTAAACCCTGCATGCTTTGGAGAAGGCTTATTGTGTTCAGCTACCATCCATCAGGGGGCCTGGCTGGGCCAGAGCTCTGGCCATGTGGTGCTGGAGGACACTGGGTGACTGGATCCTCTGGCTGGGTACCGGCAAAGAGGCTGGCAGATAGTCTCTACCGTCTCTGCCCAGATCCAGGCCTACCGAGACTTGGCTTGTTCTCTTCTCTAAGCACTGAGAATGAGCACCCCCAGAAGATGGAACCATGGATCTTGGAGGAGAGGTCTTCTGGGTTGGGACCTCCAATAGCCTGTGACCTGCTGGAGGAGGGCCTTGGCAGCCGGGAGCACTTCTTCTTCCAGGCAATGGTAGGCTAATCTTGGAGATGGGAGCTGGGGAGTTCTCTAGGTAAGGGCCTCTGAAGGATTCTGTGGCTGTAGAACCCTGGACTGACTGATCCCATTTCCTCTCTGGAACTCACTTTCCTATCTGCTAAATGGGATTATGCGTTTTAATGTATTTGCTCCTGATGTGGGTGAGGAATGGAGTAGAGACTAGGCTCTAGCGTACAGTCACGTGACTAGCAGCTGGGCTGGGCACTACTTTGCTTTTAGTCTCTGTCACACTCACTTTGGCCTGTGCAATCTAGCCTTGATTCGGTACATAGACAAAATCTAAGAAATACACGGCAGGAAGAATTTCCCTGTTCAGTGCAAATCCTCATTCAGCATGTGGGCATCCCAGACTTTGGGGAGAGTTCACTCTTCATTTGGGACAGGAGTGTGCAATTCTTTATGCCACAATGCTTGGTCAGAAACCAGGCTCCCAAGCCTTCTGCTGGGGACATGGGCATCCCTTCCCAGTGATGTCTCTCTGAGCATCCCTTCTGACAGGGTGAGGGAGCATGGCTCTTTGGAAGTGGCTAGTCCGTGTTGTCAGGCTGAAGAGATGGCTCAATAGTTAATAGCACTGGCTGCATATTTCCAAGAACATCCTAGCACCCACGTGGCGGCTGACAACCATCTGTAACTCCAGTTCCAAAGGATCTGATGCCCTCTTCCGGCCTCTGCAGGCACCAGGCACACGTATGGTATACAAGAATTATGTAGGCAAAACGCATAATATAAATAACATAAAATACACATAAACTAATTAATTAAAAGTTAAATTAAAAGAGTTGGAGTGGCTAATCACATGACTCCAAGAACTCTAAGCTACCTGGTAATTCTTACAGGCTCCACTGCATCTGGTTCTTGGAGCTACTCATAGGAACCAGCCATGTTCTAGAGGCTCTTCTGTCTGCTTTGCCCGTTTATGTAGCAAGTGGAGGGATTTGAGCTGGGATCTCTGCCTTCACTATTGGCCCTCCTGGGCGGGGTCTACCTTCAAAGCTCCATCTGAGTCTGTCAGTCTTGTGTCTGGCAGGATCTGCTAGTGCCATGAGAGCTTTTACGGAGCCAGTCTGACCATCCCCTCCACTTAAAGCCACTCTCCGTAAGAGCCATTCACTCACAGATTTGGAATTGACTGTCTAACCACTGAGATTCCTGGCCCCTAGGTTTCTGTTTTGCCAACGAGGCAGTTACACAAAGCCTTGCTCGTGTGTGCTGGAGTCCCTGTCATTACATGGCATACCTCTAGCCCTGTGAGTCTGGAACCAACTTCACAGACTCCCCCCCCCCCCCAGCCTGCCTATGTCTTTTCAGTGTTCCGCATAGCATTTCTAGAACTTTCTAGAATCAGCTTGGAAGCTAACTAGCTCAAGCCCAGTTGGCCTTTTAGCCCTCTGTAGGGAGCCAAAGGAGCCTGAAGTTGATGGTTATAGATGCCAATCCTTGATGTCTCTCTTCTGAAGCCTCTCTGTCCAACTTTTCGTTGGAGGATGTGGTGGGGCGTGTGTACAGGACAGGGAATGGAGCCTTTGGAAATGAGATGGCCAACCCAGACTGCACAGCTAGCAAGGGCGGAGCAGGAAGGAACTCCAGGACATAGCCCAAGGTTCTGCTCTGTACTGGCCCTGCCCTCAGCCCCACACTGTTCCCAATCACTCCTGCTTGTCCCTTCTCCCAGACTCAGCCAGCATAGTCTTGAGCAGGCCCCTGCTGGGGCTCTTCTGAGCCACCCATCTGGTCCTGTCTGAGAGCTGGCTTGTCTCCTGTCAGTCTGAGGGTGAGGCCCACTCTGCCTTTTTCCTGTGTTCCCTGCACAGGATGAAGGAACAGAAAAGGGGTTCGGGAAGGAAGATGCGCCCCCAGGGACTGAGACTCAGGAGGGGTAGGCGGCTCCATGGGTGTCGCATCTGCTTCTTATTTTTCAGAGTTATTTTGAGCCAGTGGTCTGGTTGTAAGAGCAGCACGCGCCTGTGGCTCTGGACTCACCCTCTTCCTCTGTCTCCTTACCCCGCCTCCTCATCCCAGGCACCAGACAACTGCTGTTGGTGCTGCTCAGGCGGGCAGCCTCCCCCACACACTCTCCAGTCTTATCCCCTCCTCCTTGGGTGACTGTGACAGTCAGCCCACTGCCCCCCCCCCACCTCTCCCCCTCTGGGGGAAGCAGCCCAGGCTCCAGTTGGCAGCTTGAGAGGACTTTTAACAATGAAGAAAAACATCATTGCATTTATCTGGTTAAGGCCCTCCAGTGGCTTTTCTTATACTTGGGATCAGAGCCAAAGGCCCCATCTTGGCCTTCAGTGCCTCAGGCTCCTCGAAGCCTCACTTCCTGAAACCTGAGTTCAATTGTGACCCCCTTCAGGAAGACCCTTGACCCTCTGTCTAGAGTGCCCCCCACCCCCGTCCTGCTCCTGTTCCCTCCTCTGTGACTGGATGCTAGAGTTGCTGCTGAGCTTGTCACTCTCCGGAAGCGTCTTGTTTTTCTGCTTATCACCTGGCTTTGTGACAGGGCCAGACTCCTCTATCTCACGCCCTCATGCCCTCGTGCCGTGCATTGCTGGTACCTATAGCCCACCTAGCACTTAGGACTTCCTCAAAAGCAATTTGTGAATGATCAAGTAGTGCAGAAACAGATAAAGGCATGAGCAGATGATGAAGCTAGTGACATTGGCAGTTGATGACTGTGCGTGCGTGCGTGCATGTGTGTGTGTGTGTGTGTGTGTATGTGTGTGTGTGTGTGTGTGTAATTGTTTGCCCTTGGGAGACCCTGGCCTGAAACTCTGCATGCGTAGGATGCTCACAGGTACAGGGGTACATTTCCTGTCCAGTCATGTGAGATCTTTCTCCTCTTAGGCCTTTGTTGCCACAGCTGTGGACGGATACTATTTGGCTGGCAGCCATGGCCTCTGAGGTCATCTATGCCAGTGCTGGCAGGAAGGGAGTGAGTCAGGTGTGGATGGCAGCTCACCTTGGCATTCGGCTCCTGGAGTGTAGGCCAGGGCCAGGAGAGCTGCTGGGAGAGCTGCCTGCATCTCACTACCGAGAAACAGACTGCATTCACAGTCAAGGTCCCTAGACACAGTGTCAGCTTCAATTGGATACGTTTCCATCTTTCTGTGTATGGCCTTGGATTTCAAGAATGTTCTTTGATACGTTCATTTCTTGAATTCCTACCTTTCAATTGCTATGCATTATTTTCCATGAAATAAAAAAGAAGACAAAAATGTCCCACTCCACCTCAATTATATCATGCCAAGGTGGCTCCTGTCTTGTCCCCTGGGCTTTTCCTGTGAAGACGGTGCTAGGAGGTGGCCCAAGTGGCTCTTGATCTTAGGTGGGTGGTTTCCTCCTCTGACCCACAAAAGGGGTCACTCCTTCATTATGAATGCTCTACCATCATGGCAGGGGAGCCGGATGGAGAGGTGTCTCCTTGGAGGAAGGAACCCAAGTTTTAGCCCCCAACTCCGGTGGGGCCAGAGTCATGTGTGGTCACTTCAGACCTCAGCTGTTACCTAAACATGGGTGTGTGATCTGGAAGTGAGATTCTGCTGCACAGGTGGAGCCAGCAGGGGCGAGAGGGCTCCAGAAGCAGGAAGCCTTGTGCGCCTTGACTCCGCCCACCTTGCTTCTTTGTTTTCCTAGCTATTGGTGACAGGGGATCGCGGCAGTGTTGTTGCCCCCAGGCTGTTGGTTATTTTTAACAGCTGCGTACTATTCTATTAAGCAGAGGAGCTGGGAGTCTCTTGGTTGTCTTGGCTATAACGTTTAGGTAGAGACCAGTTCTGTACCCAAAGGGTTTCCTCTCTAGAAACATTTTCTCGAAGACAATCTCAAGGATATTTCTCGAGGCTGCTATGTCAGGGGTCTGACAGACATGCGTGGAGTAGTGGCCTGGAAAGGTGGAGGCGGCCTGGGGCACTATCCTAGACAGCAGCCTGGCGGTTAGGACTATGCTGTGAAAAGCAAGCCTGAGGCCATTCCCGGGAAGGATGCTGGGCTCCTGGGAGGGCAAGAGCAGACTTGAGGGAGCTGGGTTTGCCTTTGTCACCGACTGTGTGACCTCAGGATGGGTTTGCCTTTGTCACGGTCTGACTGTGTGACTTCAGGCAAACCCTTTGCCTTCTAGGACCCTCAGGTTTTCTATGGACAGATTTTTCTTAGGTAAATAAGGGTTTGTCTAGCCGTCCAGTATGATAGCCACTAGCCACCTGCAAATTAAAACCTAAGTTAGTTAAAATAAAACAAAATGAGCTAGGGATTGGACCCTCCCTCTCCCTCTCCCTCTTCTTCTCCCTCTCCCTCTCCCTCTCCCTCTCCCTCTCTCACACACACACAATCAATCAATCAATCAATCAGCATTGCTCTCCACATATCTATGTGCATGACTAGCTGGTGGCCACCATATTGAACATTACAACACACATGTAGAACTTTGGTTCTTGGTCTCAATGCAGAAACTGTATTGGGCATGCAGATCTGGAGTATTTCCTGGGGCCTAGTGAGCCCTAATGAGCTGTGAGCCTACTAATATGGGCCTCTGTCTTCAGATCTCGTTATAAGGCCAAGACAAAATGGAACAGCTCTGAGCTTGAAGCCAGAGTCCTGAAAAGGCGACTTGCCAAAGGCTAGCAGCTCTGGAAGGGTCTGTTTGTATGGTTACTGCACCCTGTCTCTCAGGCAGAATCTCTGCTTGGAGAAGGTGAGGTAGAGGGGGCGGCCCCCAGACAAGGATGGGTCAGTAGCATAGTGTAGAGGTACAGCCTGTGGTCTTCTGATTGCTCAGACAGGAGGGAACTCTGGCTCCTCCCTCCCTCACTTTAGGGAGGATTCCTTGTACAGAGGTCCTACTGCCACCAGGGGAACCTGGGGAGGGGTGGGGGTGGGGGGAGGGATCCGGTGCCAAGCTAAGAAAGCAAAGGCAAGCCTGGCTGGTCTCGCCTCAGATTTACAGTTTTTCCAATATTGCTGCCCCGGTTCCAATCCCCGCCCAGCCCCTCCGTCCCCCCTAAGACCGCTACAGCTCTCCCCTGTTTCTCCTCTTTTCTAGGGATCCTAAGGCAGTGTCCTGGTTCTTTTGAGTCTGTGGGCTGCACAACTCTTGGGGCTCTGACCGGTCCAGCCCTGACCAGCCTTGAGGGGATTCCTGCCCCCACCTGGTCACAGAACCTCCTTGTGCTTCAGGACTCAGTCAAGCACTGGACCAGTCACGGTAGGTACATCCCAATCACCCCTTCTCCCCAGCTCTAGGGATACGTGAGTGTTCTCAGCCCTGCAGGAGGAAGGACACCTTTTAAAACACTTCTTATAAGAATCATAGGTAGGAGCTGGGCAGTGATGGCGCACACCTTTCATCCCAGTACTTGGGAGGGAGAAGCAGGCGGATTGCTGAGTTCAAGGCCAGCCTGGTCTACAGAGTGAGTTCCAGGACAGCCAGGGCTACACCCTCCCCAAAACAGAATCATAGGTAGGGAGGGGAAACTCTGCTTCAATAAAATGAAGTTGTCATCTCATGTAGCCAGTGGCATTTAGTGGTAGAGTTGGCTTCAGGCAAAGCTTGATCGAGTGGTTCAGACAATGTGAAAGACTCTGGCTTCTATCCATGTACTGTATGCCTCTTTCTTGGTAACGGCTGCGCCCCTAGAGGCATTTGACACAACCAGGGCCAGTGTGTTTCTAGCTTTAACCTGGGGCTGAAGAAAGAAATCTGATTTTGTAATAAAAAACAAAATAGAGTTCTAGAATTGACCTATGGGTTCTCATTGGCAGGATTTGGACTATCCTGTGCCTTTAATTAGGTCCACAGTTCTTAAAGACACTGATGGTCTTGGGGGACAGGGTCTGGTCTTTTCTAGGCAGGTAAACAAAGATGGAGCAAAGGTTGTTTCTCGAAGAGATCTTGAAACCTTGCTGCAGGAGACCAGAGACTTTACAATTAAAAGAGACATAACAAATGCAGACAGAATTTGCCCAACAGGACAGCTTGAAGCCAGACCAAATGGGTCTGAGCCTATCGTGGGTCCTCAGATGAATCTCTGCACCTCTTCTCTGGGTTTAGTTTCCTCATCTGACAGGGCCACCAAGAGAGCCACCTGGCACCTGGCATCTGGCAGGAGCTCAAGATGCCCTTGTTCTTTTCCTTTCCCTATTTTGGGAACGTTTGAGACATCTGTGGTTTCTTCAAACTTAGAATGATCATGTTGGTCAGAATCTGTAAGCTGGGCTTGAGCCAAGGCCTTGTATGCAGAGGGCAGGGTCTCTGGAGAAAAGGGGGGAAATGGAGAGACTGAGGCAGAAATGGGGGTCTTGCATGGTCTTGGGCAAAGTCTGTTCAGTCCTTCAGCGTGATTCAGAATGGCCCCTGGGTAAGGAGCCAGTCTCTCCAGTCTGCACTAGCCAGCCACTGGCCACCCATAGGGCCCAGCATTGCTCAAGCCAGGGGTGCATTTGAAGGGCATTTCTCTGGAGAAAGGAAGCAATGAGCTGCGGCAGGCCTCTCCAGCCAGGGGAGATGGAGATGCTGTCCCCTCTGCCTGGTCCCCAGCAGCCCTTCTCTTTCCTGTCCAGTGGCCTCCTTACATCTTTTCTTGTTCTGTTTTCCCAGGCCCACTTCTGGGCCCTTCACTTCCAGGGAGTCTCTCCTTGCTGTCCCGGCCAGTGGTCATCTCCAAGGGTCCGTGTTCCATGTACAAAGACAGATACCCAGCATGCACTTCCTCATAAACACTCCACTGGTTACCATATCGGTAACAAAGTATCCTGCTCTGTTTGCCTTGCCCACTAGGAAGCTCAGAGAGAGTTTGTGGGTCTTTCTGCTGAGCCTTCAGGACACAACTGCTCAGTAAGCCTTTTCCTGCTTTTGCTTTCTTGTCCTTTTTTTTTTTTTTTTTTAATTGTCCTGATTTCTTATTTTTAAGCTGTGCAGCTGACATTGTTCCCAGAAGCCTCAGACTCTTCAGGAAAGAGGCAGGGCAGAGCTAACCGAGAGGGGCCGAGAGGGAGGCACTGTACCCACAAACCCTGGCCCTTCACCTTCCCAGAGGCAGCCTGGGAAGAGGGTCTCCCTGGCACAGGTCCAGGCTCACATCCAAGGAGACAGACACCATAGCCTGCCCCCGGGGCGCTGTCCAGTGCCCGCCCTGCGCTCTGTGGCTTGGGAAGAGCAATGTTCTGCTCCCAGTCGTCTCGTCCCTCCCTGGCTTATCAGAAGCTAATGAAAGAGGCTGGAAACCCAATCCTCTGGTAATTAAATTTACTTAACGGGTATTCAAGTGGAGTAATGAGAAGTTTAATGCAGTGATTAGATTTTTCTTTAATTAATTAAAATGAGAGCTGTGTGTCTTGCCAGCAAGCCAACTTGACCCTGTGCTTGAGAGCAACCGGTACACAGTGGGAGAGCTGCCTAAGCAAGTAGGGGCAAAAGGCAGTGGCATCCCCCGCCCTGGCCCAGCTGCCCTCAGAAGTGATAGGCCCGTCACCCATGCAGTGCTTGCTTCTGAGCCAGGGGAGGGTCAGGTCGGAGTCATCTGAAGCCCGAGGAACCAGGGGTCCCACCTTCAAAGAGCCAACCCTGAGCCATGTGAGGTTCAGACGAGAGAGACAGCAAAGCAGATGAAAAAAAACGCAGAAGAATTCCCAGCAGCTTGATAACAGAGGTGATGGGGGTGGCACCTCCTCCTACATGTCCAGCCAGACCTGGGTTAGGGCTAAGGCAGCTGTGCTAACAGAGGAAGTGGATTAATATATAGGCGAGTGGATAAAGCCAAGTGGATTGGGGCTCAGGGTAGCCCTGGTGACCCATAGTACTCTGTGCCTGGGCATCTGTTCCAGACAGCTTGTCTTCTCTGGTGTTTTCAAGGATGTAGTCCCCTGGAGACAGTTTTTGCTGTGTTGGGGCAGAGGGGCCTAGCCAGAAGACTGATCCCAGGACAGAGGCAGGGTGTGTTACCGCCAGGCAGTGGTGTGGAGGCCCAAGGACTCTGTCTTTACTGTGCTGGCTCCAGACCCATATGCGCCAAGCGCTGTGGTACATCTTCCAGCAGAGGGGCAGGTGCTAGGGTGGGAGGCTGAGTGGCCCTGTTTGTCCATCTGCACTGCCAGCTCTGCTGCCTGTGGGCAGGACTCCCGTGCCAGACCCTGCTCAGAACGCCCTAGATGAATCAGACGTGGTCCCTGCCCACAGGGCTGGTGGGGGAGGTGGAAAAAAAAAAAAAACCCCAGGAACAACAGCTCTGAGTGATCAGAGCTGAGGTGGGGGCGGCCTTGGGGCTGGGGTGATCCATGGATCTGTGTTTAGAGCGTTGGCTTGGAGCAGGTGGGAGGTGGAGGGCTGGAGGTAGAGACAGCAAGGAAGAGAGGAAGAGGAAGAGGAAGAGAGGAAGAGGAAGGCATCCATAAGAGGCTGGGATCCCTGGGTAAAATGGCTTTTCCTCAGGACTAGCTGTGACCCTCACAGTGAGCCAAGGTCCTCTCACTGAGTGGAGGACTGGCAGCATGCTTGGCACTGGGCTGGTAGTGGCACCTTATTAAGAAGCTGTGTGTGTGTGTGTGTGTGTGTGTGTCTGTGAGTGTATGTGTGTGTGTGTATCTGTGTGTCTGTGTGTCTGTGTGTTCCTTTCCTAGAAGACTTGGGGACAGGCCGGGCTCTGTGTGGTGATGTTCATATGGATATGGCCAGGCCAAACTGGTATGTGCTGGGCCTGTGGCCTCCAGACCTGCACACTGGAGTACACTCACTCTGAGAGCATGGGGGCTCAGGTGCCCTCCTCTTACCTGGGGAGAACATGGATGGGCACTAGCAGAGCCTAGGGAGTCAGTCAGAGAGCCTGAGCCACTAGACTGTCACTCAGAGCTGGGCCTTTGCCTGGGGAAGTGAGGGAACCCTCAGCTGGGCAGGGATGGATGGGGAGCTGACTATAGCTCAGAGCATGGTGCTAGCCAGAGCCGGGGTCGGGGTGGGGTGGCCTTCTGTCCCCTTCCTCTGTCTACCGGATCCCACCCCTCTACATTCTCTCACCCCCATTTTCCTCATCTATGCCCATCCCTGAACATTTAGGATTACAGGAGCTACCCATCTGCGAAAACTAAGAGAGAGCATGGACCTGCTCAAGGTCACTGGCTTTGCCCCCACCGTCACACCAAGGAACAACATCTGAGATCACATGATCTTGAGTCCCACCCTCAATAGACACTTCACATGTTTTTCCCTGAGGTGGGGGCCTTGGAGGGCATGTGCTCACCCAGGCTCACTCTACACAGCAGGCACCCCAGGAAGATGAGTGCCCTGATGGGCCATCTGCCCTCAACTGTCTCTTTTAGTCGTCTGCAGCCTGGGAAGCCAGGTCCATGGATGAGAAGTTAAGGCCCTGGGCTAAGGTCAGATCCTCAGAGGCCAGTCTGCTCAGACCCTCCACTAATCCACTCCCTTCCTTGCCAGAGTTTGTCTCCACTGCTCCTCTCTGAGGCTCCCTAGCACCCCTGCCACATCCCCATGGCTTTCCACCCTCAATTGTCCTCCAGCCAGAAGCAGGGCTCTTCCCTGAGGGCTTGCATGTCTCTCCTCCCAGCGTCTGCCTCTGGCGTTCCAGTCCTGAGTGCCTCTCCCCATCTACCTGCACCTCAGCAGCCTTCCAGACTGGGCCCAGATGCCTCCTTTGTGGCCCCTGACTGCAGGCACAATGCCAGGCACTTCCTATGGGCACGGTCTCACAGCTATTGACTGGCTACCTCCTGGGCTCTTGGGCATTCTCTTCTGACACATCAGCCACACGGGGAATGGAAGATATTATTTGTACCTGGTGTCCTAGGCTAGTCGTCCCCTGAACCTGCCACACAGTAGGTACACAAGAGGAAGCTGAGGTCCCCTACACACCCATCATCCCATCTTCTTGTGTCCACGGCTTTTCTTCTATCCTGGCTCAGGGGGTCCCTCATAGTGGGTACATCACAGGATTCAATCCTTCCCCATCCCGTGATTTCTGGGGTGGCTGCTGGCTTCCTGCTTAGTAAACTTCCTTGCACATCCTCCTACTGTGTCTACCTGTAGGAGAAGGATCAAGACAATGGCATCAGGGGCTCTCAGACAAGATTTAACTGTTCAGGCACAGCAGGTCCAGGTTCAATGGATCCCCGCCTGAGTGCTGAGACAGATGAACGGCTACACAGGGTCATGTCCGGATTCCCTTACCTGTTTTTCTAATCCTGGCTGTGTGATTATGACCAGATACTGAAACCTCTTTGTGCTTATGTTTCCTCTTCTGTTAAAGAGGCAATGGCAGGCCTCCTATAGATGCTTGCAACACAGAGGTGGGGTTCAGTACAGTTCAGGCCTACCACACACTCAGGACATAGTGTGCAGGCCCTCCACCCACTGCTATTGCAGCAGTGGCCCCATGAAGGAGTTGGGGATGGCACTCGGTTTGTCACTTACAGGGGGTGGAAGGCATCTGTCAATGTCACAGCACAGGTCTGTGGTGTTCTTTTTAATCGTTGCCTAATATTCCATTGTTTGGACGCAGTGTAATTTATGTAACCAGTCCCCCTTTGATAGATATTTAGGTTGCCTGCAATCCTTCACTCCTGCAAACAATGCTTCAGTGAATCTCCTCGCTCATGTATCCGGCTGGCACAGGTAGGCATTTCCGCAGGATGGATTTCTAGGGTAGACTTGCAGGGACGGGGTGCAGATGTTGTTTTGACAGCGCCATCGCTCTTCTGAGAGATAAGGCCAGCTTCTGCTGGTCCTCGGTGAAAGGGAGTGGCTGCGAGTGGCTGCCCCACCACCTTCTACCCCAGCTCGGTCGGTCGGTCTTGTTAATTTTTGCCAATCTAGAAAACCGCCTTGCTGTGGTTCCAGCGCTCACTTTGTGCCTTCCCAATGAGGCCATCTTTTCATGTGGTTATTGGCCGCGAGTGCTTCTTCCTCTGTTGCTTGACTGTTCAGATCCTTTGCCCATTTTTCTTTTCTTTTTGCCTTTTTTCTTATTGATATAAAGGAGCTTTTAGCACATTAGGAATGGTCAAACTTTCGTCTGTTGCTTGCATTGGAAATACTCTCCCTGGCCAGCCGTTTGTCTTTTTAGCTCTGTTTATGGCATCTTTGCCCATGTAGCAGCCTTACACCTTTATTTAGTCAAGTCTGTCAGGGTTCTCTGGGCCTCTGAGGCACACGTCTGGCTTGAAGAGACTTCCTGTAAGGCTTTCTCAGAGGAGCAGGGACAAGGTCAGGTGTGACTGACAGGGTTCTTCAACTGCAACTGGGGCCCTTGTGCCAGAAAAGACAGTGGGGGTTGGGGGTGGGGCTTGAAGAGGTTGTTCTGGAACTGGGGGGGCCACGGCAACCCAGTGTGATGGTGTGAGAGAAAGAGGGCTGGCTTGGTGTTCGGCTTGGGGGCTGAGTGACCAGTGCCCCCACCATTCTCAGTAGGGAATAGGGAGGAAACTGTGTATGGTGTGTATATGCTCACGTCTGCAGGGCTTACATGTGTGTTATATACATGTATGCTTCATGTATACGCCAGGGGTTCTGGATAGTGTCTCATCTATACTATGGCCTGGTTGGGAAAGGTGTTTACTTTTGTGGAGTGTATGTATCACCTTTCTGTTTCTCTGTCTCTGTCTCTTTGTCTGTCTCTCTCCTCCCCTTTCCCTCTTCCCCCTCCTTCCTCCCCTCTCTCCCCTATTGTCATAGGAAACTTTGTTTTTTCATAAGGAATCAGATGCAAAGACATTATGTTCCTCACTAAGGGTCATAGAGCTACTAAATGGTGCAAAGACTTTTTTTTTTTTTTTTTTTTTTAGGTAACTCTGACCCAACCTCCCCCACCCAGAATTCCTGCTGTGTCCTTCCGCTCATTTCTAATGTGGCCAACTGGAGTCATCAGGGACTCTTAAGGACAATTACAGAGCCCGCGTTTGAAGCGTGGCCCGGTTCTTCTGAGACATTTCATCTTTTTGTCCTGTGCTCCATCCTGAGAGTGGTACAATCACAGTGCCCACCTCCTTGGGTGTCTGTAGGCAGTGTGAGTCAGTACACTTCACACGGGGGCTCATTGGTGTATCTGTAGTGGCGATGACGGTGGTGACAATGACGGTTCTGGCAAGGGTGTCGTTGATTCCTCCTGTCCCTCCACAATCCCTCCACCACCGACCTCATTCCTATGCCCCTCAGGCCCCCTAGGAATCTTGTCAGCATTTTTGCCTTTGAACCTTTGCCCTCTGCTTTTGGTCTCAAACTCTTGCCAGACCTGTGAATTAAAGCCCAAGCTGCCAGGATAAAAATCACAGGAGAGAAGTTAGGGTGGTCTCTGGGGCTTCTCTCGGGGCCGCTCTGGCCAGGCATTTCATCCTGAGTATTAATCTGTCATGGCCCAGTCTCTGAGAACCAGACCATGACATCCAAGGTGAAGGCCCTCACTCCCTCAGAGCGCTCAGCCGCACACTGTCTGAGCTGATCCAGCCTGGCTGCCACTCCTGAAACCTGACTCCAGGAAGAATCCCTCTCACCACCCTTAGCAAGGATACTGGCTAATCCAGGCCACGGCTCCCCTCCTACATCACCTGGGGAGATCCTGTGGTCTCAGCCTGGCTTCCAGGTGTCTCAATTCCAGAGTTCTCAGGCCCACAGAATTTTTGGATTTCCCAAGCAATTAGGGAAAGCCTCAAGAAGAAAAGAGTGGTCATTGCTGCTGCTGGTGTGTCCCGATTTCCAGGCCCAAAACAGGATGCAATGCTGGTCGGGAGAGATAGCTTAGTGGTTAAGAGCACCAGTCTCAGACCTGGGTTCGGTTCCCGGCTCCCATGTGACAGTTCACAACTTCTATAACCCCAGCTCTAGGGAATCCAGCACCCTCCTGTGGCCTCTTGGGGCATGTCATTTATATAGTATATAGACATACACACAAACAAGGCACCCATACACATACACATGAAAAAATAAAATTTAAGGATTACAAGGTCAGGATTAAAAGATGGTGGGATGCCATTTGGTCCCCCCTGAATGGCCACATCCAGCAGAAGCTGTCACTCCACAGCCTCAGAGAGGCTTCTTCACAACCATGTTCAGGAAGTCCTGCACCAGGCCCTCGGGGTCCCGCTCAACCTGCCCTTTGCCCCAGGGGAATCTTCACTTTAAGCAGCCTCCACTCCAACCCAGTTGCCAGCACATTCCTGAATCCAGTAGGGTGCTTTACAAATGATGCTGCGATGGAGTTCACAGCAAGGCGGGGCTGTGGAGCAGAGGCATGCATGCGTGGAGATCAGTAGTACCCAGTCGCATGTGAGAAGCTGAGTTGACCTAGAAGGAGCCAGGTGGCACCTGCTATTTTGAGGAGGGGGCATTCCATTGCATTCTGTCTCGCTTCTTAGGAAAATCGAGAAGGGGCAGGGCACGTATAAACTTTAAGACCTCTCCCTCGAGTGAGTGCCACCAGTCCGCATGGTATCTTGGGTAAGCAGGCTGCCTCTTCCCCCGTTCTGTGCTCCCATAGGAGCACACCGTGTCTAAAGTGATAATTGCCAACTGAAGCACCAATGAGTTTGAAACAGAAGCCTACAATTAAGTTAGCAGTACCAAAGCCCTGTGGGTTTCTCCTCCCCTCCCCCTGCCCCATGATCCACTCTCGGCAGCTGAGTTGGGGTCCTGGAGTCATTCTGAGAACTGGTCCTAGTTCCAAGGCTAGGTAGCCACTCTCAGGGTGCCATTTATTTATTTATTTATTTAGAGACAGGGTTTCTCTGTATAGCCCTGGCTGTCCTGGAACTCACTCTGTAGACCAGGCTGGCCTCGAACTCAGAAACCCACCTGCCTCTGCCTCCCAAGTGCTGGGATTAAAGGTGTGTGCCACCGCTGTCCGGCTTGTCCTGGCCCTTCTAAAGGCAAGCTCGGGCCCCTGTAGGCTCTCAATGGTCAAGGCAGTGTCACCTTGCCTCAGCTCCTGCCTCCCTTCTCCATGTGGGGATACCCGTACCGGGAGCCCCTCTGTGGGGCCTGGGAACCTCTTACTTGTGGAGAAGGATCTCCACAGCTGGCAACTGTGGTGGTCACCCCCAAACCTCAATTATTTAGAAGCTCCAGAGGGGCCTAGTTCTGCCTTCCAGCAATCCATGCTGGGAGGTCAAGCTGCCATCTCTCCCGTGGCTCCAGGGTCTGTGTTACCATCAGTAAGGCCCTTGGAAACTGGGCATCTTAGGGCCTCATGCTCACTGCCTCCCTGCTTGGCTGTCGAGAAGTAAGTACTGAGGGCAGGGAGGGCCGGGCCTTAAGTGTACCCAGCCACTCAGGGAGTCCTCAGAAGCTCTACCTTATAGTCTTGCTTCACCATTGAGAATCTGTGACCTCCAGTCACTGTGCCCAGAGGGGATGTGAGGGTGTGGGGGTTGGGAGGTGGTGGGGTGAGTCTGCTCATAGCCCATTGGCCTAAGCCTCTCTCACCGCCCAGGGGACTACAGAGGACAGAGAGCACACATGCTTTCAATGGGAACACACTTTGCTCCCAAGGTCAGTCAGAACAACAAAGGCCAAGACTGTGGCTTCCTGTTTGTTTCATCCTGCCTAGAGTTTATTACATGGCTGTTGTGGTTCATGTCATGCCCTGATTAGGACAATTGATTCTGACTCCTGAACACCAGGATGAAAACTCACCTCTGCCTCTTGGTACCTGTGTAACCATGGGCTGACTCCTTTTCCGTGTCTCTTTTTTTCCTCCTTTGCAGAATTAGAATACTGGAGTGGGGCGGGGTACATTTCAGTGTAAAGGGCTTGTCTAACATGTTCAGGGGCCCAGGCTACATCTTGGGTACACCACAAAAGAAACAAATCAAGTGGAACTATTGACAGCATCTGTCTTGGCGTGGTCGTGAGGCTTAAATGAGCTAGTATCTGTAAAGTGCTAGACAGGGCTTTGTGGATGCCAGCTATCACCACCAGCAGCACCACCCAGCACCAGACACTGACAGGGTAGATGGGAGACACATGGGTAAACAATTAAATTGGGGGCTGGAGAGATGGTCCAGAGGCTCAGAGTACTGGCGGTTTTCAGAGGACCCAGGTTTGATTCCCAGCATACACAGAGGCTCTTGACCATCTGTAACTCCAGATCCAGAGGATCTGATTCCCTCTTCCAGCCTCCATGGATATCAGGAACACACACGGTGTACACATATAGTTCATGTAGGCAAACACTCACACATAAAATAAAATAAAATAATTAGCCTAAGAAGAAAGTTTCCTATTAGGTTGGTGCTAGAAAATGAACCACGCACAGAAGACATTCACAGCCAGGGTGTGGGGGTGGGAGGAGGCACAAGTCACACCGCCAGCGAGACGTTGCTACACCATTGCTACACTGATGCCTTCACATACTGACAGGATGAGTGTTGGCGAGGACTCAGAGCAACTGGATGGAATGCTCAAAGTTTGCTCCTGGGAATGCAAGACAGTACAGCCACTTTGGCCAACAACATGGCGGCTTCTTACAAAGAAAGCTTACCGCGCACGCTCACAAATGATTCTGCTAGGTACCTGCCAAGAGAAACAGCTTCACTCATGCAAGAACCCATCTGAATATTTATGGTGGCTTTACGTCTACAAAAACAGGTTGACAGCACAAGTGTTCTTTCAGTGGTGAGTGGATAAATAATGGAATACTACTCAGCCGTAGAAAGGCAGAGACTCTGACACGAGACAACACAGATGAATCTCAAACGCAGCGTGCTGAGTGAACAGAACCAGACAGGGGGCTCCACAGAGATTTCTCTTCATAGACTCCAGAGAGAACGAAACTACAGGGACAGAAACAGGTCAATAGTTGCCAGAAGTTAGGGAGACATTGGTAATGGAAGGACAGCCCCTAGAGACAGAACTGTTCTCTACCTCGATTGTGGTGGTAGCTGCATGCCTGTTTGCCGTAGTCAAGACTCACAGAAATGGTGAGCTGAACTACACGTTAGTTGTACCTCAATTACTGTGCCTGAGAGATAGTGTTCTATGAAACTGTTGAAACAGGCAGGGACAGGTGACGTGACATACATGTGAAGGAGGACGGTATGTTGTGGGGGCCCTCACACCCTCCTTGCTTGGTGGGCAAGGTTTCTATGAGGTGGTGCCTCGGGCTGAAACCCAGGTGAGGAGGAGTTAAGAAGAGGCTCTGGGGCAACCTGGGCTGAGGGAGGAGGTCAGGGCCTGAGGGCCATACTCGGAACAGATGGAGTGACTGAGGTACGGTGTGAGAGCCTGTGAGGGGAGGGAAGGAAGCAATCTGGGGCCATGATTAAGAGGAGAGGGGTGCCACACAGCATGGGAAGGTGAATCCTAAAGGAGGATGTGGGCCAGCCACAGGCCCACAGGCCTACAGGCCCACAGGCCCACAGGCCCACAGGCCCACTGGCCCTCAGGCCCACAGGCCCACAGACCCACAGGCCCACAGGCCCACAGGCCAAGGCTGGAGAACTGGTGGGCAGCGGTGGGCCTCACTGTTAGTATCATGAGATGGTGGACTAGAAGCCAGGCATCCTGGGTGCTAAGCACTGAAGACAAACTAGTGAAGCTTCCAGAAGGCAGGAGACAGACTTGGTGGGCAGCATGGGAATGGTGAAGAGGATTGGGTTCCTGTGCTTGTCAATAAAGCCGAGGTAGGCAGACCCATGCGACACCGATGGAGACTGGGAGGGAAGAAAGGGCCAGATAGGGAGTCTGTGCTCCTAGGCTGTGGTCACTCAGCGTGGGTACTTGTACTCGAGTGGGCTAGGGAATGGGAATGCAGGCTGGTACCCACATGCCTATACTGTGCAGCATGAAGCCCTGTGGGCTAGGCAGTAGGATCTGTCTGGGGCCACTCATGGTAGCTGGAAGCCCATCCTATAACACTAACTTCCTGTTCTTCCCTCACAGTGCATGCTGAGACTGAGCCCCGAAGGCGGCTGTGCCCCCAGGCCTTTGGCAGCCTCTCTGCTTGGCTCCCTGTGCCATCTGACCCAGGTAGGGAGAGAGTGAGGCAACTCACCGGGCCTGTGTTGTCGTGGGTATGAAGGATTAGTGTGAGGATGAGGGTCCTGACCAAGACAGAGCTCACTGACTGAACCCATGCCATGGAAGGATTCCCAATCGAGGGCTCTAAGTCACTGCAGCAAATGCTTGTTCAGAGAGGCCCAGCTTGGGTCTCTGGATCTAGACGCCATGCACACCTGCCAAGTACCCTACCACTGGAGGCTCGGCTCCTGGACCTCCTCCGCTGTCATTCTGGCTTTCAAATGCTTGGTACCACAGACACCTGACAGCTCTCTTACCTGGAAGTTCCCAGTTCTCAGAAGGGCTCCTTCCTTGATGGGAGTCTTCTCTCAGTCCCAGGTATGGCCCATCTGTACCATTGTTCCCTGCTCTGGCTAGCTTGCAGCTAGAGGCAGTTGGCCTGCTTAGGCCGCAGTCATTGACCCCCAAACTGCCCCCATGGTGGAGCTCTGAGGCTCGGATTGTAGTCTGGTCCTGAAGAGTGCAACAGGACTCTTGTCCGGGAAGTGGTAGCTCACGCCTTTAATCCCAGCCCTTGGGAGGTAGAGGCAGGTGGATCTCTGAGTTTAAGGCCAGCCTGGTCTACAGAGAGAGTTCCAGGACAGCCAAGGGTACACAAAGAGACACTGTCTCAAAAAACCAAAAAGAAAAGAAAGGCAAGTCTCTTTCTGGCTCTTAACAGCAGAGCTAGGCCAAGGAGGTCATGGGGCAAGGCGAGCTGGGCCTGTGTGCCTGTGAACAGAGCTGTGAGACGGGCGGGCGTGGAACTGTGAAGGGAATCAGGAATAGAAAGAGCTCAGTGTCTGAGGTGTGAGATGGAGAAGAGAGGCCACAGGGATGAGACAGGGCAGGGCTACAGGGCCTTGGTGGGGCATTCTGCATCCTTTTACCCAGGGTCGGCACAGGATGTTCTTATCCTAGATGGAGGCATCTTTCCAGTATTAAAGTAGTCTGTCTCCTACCATCTGCCTACCTGGGTAATTGAAAGCATGCATTGGAGCCCTTCCTCACAGGGACTAACTAACCACAGCTAAGGCATTTGATTATTTGTCCTTCTGGACCTTTCCCCTTTTACTTACAAACATATTTTAAAGACCAAAATGCATGGTTATACCAGGCATATGACTCTATTACAGTATTTTTTTTTTTTTGCCAAACATGTGAACCACCCAGGTTTATCCATGCAACTCTTCCCTTCACATCCATTGTGTAGATGGTCTGTAAATTCTTCATCAATTATTAATCCTGTCGGGGCCATTTAGGTGGTTTCCCGCATTTGGCTATTTATACACCTCACTCAAGGAACCTTTGGGTTTATTCGTCTGTGTACATTTGCACTGTGAGACCTTCAAGATGTTTTTGGAAGTGCTCTACCCGAGTTAGAGAATGTGCATATTTGCACATTTGATCTGTTCTGTACAACCAGATACACTTTGGGAAGGTCACCGTGCACAAGGCCGTCCTTCCCAGACACCGCCACTACCAGCCACTCACACTCCTGCCAACCCGATAGGAGAAAATGATTCTACTTTACGTTTCTCCAGGTGCTAACGATACAGGATACGTATCCATTGGCCATGTCTGAGTCTCTGCTGGTGAGGTGGCTCCACTCAGGCTTTCTGCCCATTTCTCTCTCCCCATGTTCATTGATCAGTAGGTATTGGTCAGGTGCCTCGTTTATGTTGAACGCCGGTTTAGTTAGGAGCGTGGCAGCGAACTGAACTGACCCAAACACCTTCTCCGTGGAGCTTATACCTTCATGGAGGAAAAACGGATGGGAACATGAAAGATAACATGTACAAGAGTGCTGGGGTGGGGAGCGGCAGCAGGGGCAGGAGAGAGGAGGCTCATTGCTTAAGCACACTGGTGGCTCTTCCCGAGGACCTGGGTTTGATTCCCGGAACCCACATGGTGGCTCACAACCATTTATAACTCTAATTCAAGAAGGAACTGATGCCCTCGTCTGGACTCCAGCATACTGCACACACAAGTGCACAGAAATGCATAAAGACAAAACACCTACTATAATTAAAGACAAAACACGAGAGAGAGAGAGAGAGAGAGAGAGAGAGAGAGAGAGAGAGAGAGAGAGAGAGCAGGAGAGGTGGATAATATCAGGACTTGATCTTCCTGCCTTTGCTTCCCAAGTGCTAGGATCACAGGCGTAAACCACTGTTGCTGATTTGTGTGGTGCCAGAGGATGAGTTCGAGGCTTTGTGCAGCCAGACAAGTACCCTACATCTCCAGGCCCACCATACGGACTTCTCTACTTGTGGCGTTATGTCAGCAGCTCAGCCGTCTGGGGTTTTGGAGTTTGAGATTAGGGATGCTCATTGTGTAGCCAGAATGGAAGGGGGAAGCTGTAGAGAAGGGATCCAGCTGTGGGAAGAATGGGATGTACTATGTATGAGGCCCAGAGCAAAAATGAAAATAGATGTCCCTCCGGGCAATTTTATTTAATTTCCCAGTGATGTAGGACAGAGCAGCCTTAGCCAAGCATAGGGCCCCTCTGCTTGTGGGGCCTGAGTGGTACGCCTGTGCTCCAGTCCTGACTATGGATGTGTGAAGGGTGGGACACCAACAGAGCTCTGTGGGAACTGTGGGATTGGCAGAGGTACAGGACTGTAGCTCTGGGGACAGTTTTGAGCTGGAGACAGATTTCTGGTCTTCTGCTTAAAGGTCGGATTTAATGCCTTGAGATTAAATGAGAGCTAAACAGGAGTGAGCAAAGACAGATGAGAAACCCAGGACTCACCCGAGACCTCTGCTGGCTAGAGGCTTAGAACAGAAGGGAACTGAGGGCGTGAGCGAAGGATGCTCAGCTGTGTTTCCCTGGAGGTAAAGGGGGAGATGTGTTGCCAGTGTGGTCAGATGGGCTGACTCACCGAGACCCCGTCAGAGGCTGGGGAACAGGCTGAGGCAGCGAACTGCATCCTACTGGTGGGTGAGAGGTTACTTCTTAGGTTTGTGTTGCAAATAGTTTTTCACAGATTGTTTCTTACATGCTTTCTTTTTTATTTAGTTTATGGTTTATTTTAATCCGTCAAAAGTTCAACATTTTCCTATAATCTAACAGGTCACTCTTTTCCCCCAAAGTTTCTGCTTTTGTTTTGTTTTGTTTTTAACCACCCTATAGGTTTCTAGATGTTTATAAGATTTTAACTATGTTTAAACCCCTGGTGCATCTCCAGTGTGTGATTTGTGGTAGGGGTCTGTATTCATTACCTCTCTGTTGCTGCGATAAACGCCATGGCCACAAACAACTCACAGAAGGAGGGGTTTATGTGGGTTTATGGTTCCTGAGGAAGAGTCCAAAATCTTGGGACGCCATGACAACAGATAGGCCCAGCATGTTCCCCAGCAAATGGCAGGGGGAACAGGAAGTGAGAGCTCACAGGTCAATCACTCACAGGAAACAGAGAGAAAGGAAGTAGGATGAGGCTACAACCCTGAAAGCCCGCCCAGTGTCATTCTTTACCCAATAAGGCTGCACCTCCCGAGGGTCCCTACTACCCCAAATTTCTCCACTTCCTGGAAACCATGCTCAGTATGTGGGGGACACACGACAGGAGGCCAGTCAGTGAGGAAGGCGCTTTCCTCCTGAACTGCAATCCTCAGCCTCCGCCGATGTCCAAATGTCCTCAGGGTTTCCTCGCATCCATCCTGCTACCGTTGCCCTTTGCCTGGGAAGAGACTTTGAAAATTGGGACAGTAGACTCAGTGGTTGATGGGGACTCTGTGAGAAGCAAGGGCTGGGGAGGCTGATAGGACAGAAAAGAGAGAAAGGGGTCAGGGCCAACATGCTTGCTCCTCTGTGCCCAGCACACACCCTTAGCTTCGCTGAGGTCGTTTGGCAACACAGCTTCGTGAGGCTGCTATGCTATTTCTTCATCTGCACACAAAGAAACTGAGGCTCAAAGGTGCTTCATACCTCAGCTAGTAGGGTCACCTTCTCGGGGTGCTTCTAAAACTAGAAGGCCTATATTCTGTTCCTCTCAGAGAGGTGGAAGGCTCCAGCACCAACTGTCCCCTACACACACACACACACACACACACACACACACACACACACACGCCACCCATCGCCCGCATCCCTGTCTACCATTTGGCTGGGTCGGGAAGGTTTTCCCATTTCCAAAAACCAACCCGGAAAGACCAAAATACTCCTGGCAGGGAACCACACTTCAGCTTACAGCTAACGTCTTCATTATCAGTTAACACCTCTGAGGGGTTAGCTGGCAGCCTGCAGAGGGTACTGAGTGGCGCCTGGGGAGGTGTATCTGGGTTAAGAAAGGCTGGGGAGTGCAGCTGGCAGTTCATAGCTTCCCCTGGCTCTATCTGGAGAGGAAGGTGATTGGACCACCACAGGAGGGAAGGGGGGAGGGGAGCAACAACTCCAAGAAGCCCGGGGTGGGGCTCAGAGAGGGAACTGGCATCTATCAGGCACCTGCTACAGACAATCCCAGGATGTGTGGTGTGTGTCTGGTCTCCGGAAGGTCAGAACATCAGCCACTCATGATCCACCCTGGGCCCAGCTGTCAGCCATCACTCAGCTGAGACACCCACAGTTCAGATCTGTCATCCAACCCTGCAGAGGGGGGAGGAGAGAGAGTGAGCCATCTGGAATCTCCTCCAGTTCCCTGAGAGCCAGTCCACCTACCCTGCCTGGAGGGTTAAGGTTCAGTTTACCACCAGAGTCAGGTTCAAGGTTCAAGGTATACACAGGATCAGGGTTCACTGAAGCAGGCGGCTAACTAAGCCCCGGGGGTACAATTGTCTCACCCTTCTGCTATTGACAGTTTGCTCTGGGAAGGGGATGAAGGAGGGACTTCTCCCCTCCCCTCACCTCTCTGTTCATGACAGATCCGTGTCTATAGGTGGCCATCATATATGTAAAAGTAACAGACACAGAACCGTTGTTATTATGTTACACGCTGGCTTAGTCTTGCTGGGACCCTGAGACTGAAAGCAATTTCTCTGCCAGCACCCCATTCCCGCACCTGCCCCCTCCCAGGGCCCGGGACTCTTTGGTGGTAACCAGGCCTGAGTCACCGGCTACCTTGCTTCTAGCTGGAGGCCCGGCAGGTCCTGGGTCAACCTGTAGCCAGGTGCACTCAAGTTCAGGAAGGATAGAGACTTCCAGGGAGGGAGGGAATGCCTGATACCAGAGAGCAGAGCTGGGCAAGAGTTCACAGGGAGTCTGTACGAACGGAAGGGCAGATGGGACTGGGTCACTCACCTTTAAAAGGAAAAGGAGTCCGGTTAGCAAGCCAACTTGATGCGGAGGCTCTGGGGATCTGGAGGGCCATAGGGCAGGAAACAATGGCAAAACTGACCCTCTGTCAGCACTGTGACAGCCTGGGTCACACAAGGCCTGGCTTTTCTTCCTAGTGTTGCCTCCAGACTGCCACCTGACTTTAGGGCATGAGCTAAACACCCACGAGCCTCATGGGTCATATCTGTGGACTGGGGCCAGCCTGAAGGTTACATGAGTATGTCCTGGTGTGGTCACTGCTCCAGCCCAGTGCCTGCCCTGGGCGGGCAACTCCAGGACCATGGCTGGGCCTCGGGCTCTGCTTCCATACCTGGGAGGAGACAAACATGTAAGCAAGAGGCAAAGCATTAGAGGCACCGTGGGTTCGTTTTGTTCTATTTTAAGCAACTTTTTTTTTTTAAGTGAGACATAATTTATATACCATAAACGCTGCCATTTTGAAATAGTTTTTAGGATATGCACAAGATTCTGAAGTCATGGTCACTATCTAATTCCAGTGTGTTTTTATCACCCTGCACCTATGAGCAGCGCTTCCCCATTCTCCCCTAGGCTCAGCCCTGGCAACCACTGACCCACTCTGGCTTCAAGCAGGAGTCACAGGAACCCCTGGCCCTCGCCATTACTGTTTCATGTTCCTCTAGGCTGGGCTATGTCCCACTGCCCTGTTCATTATCACGGCTGCATAATAGTTCACTGCGTGTGCCACGTTTGTTTATCTGATGGTTGGAGGACATTTGAGTAGCCTTTACTTGAAAGCTGTTGTGGATAGTGCTGTCATGAACATGTGTACTCAGCCTTGTTTTGAGTCCCCTAGGTCTGTTCCTAACCGTGGGCTTGCTGGTTCTGAACCGTGTTTAGTTTGGGTACATTGGATATAGGCTCTCAGGCACTGTCACCCCTGCTGGGTCAGGTCTTGATTACAAGCAGTGATGGAGAGGGCTGTGGACTTCGGTGGTCCTAGAGGGTGTTCTAGAGGGGATCCACTGGGCTGAACTTCATCCCTAGGAACATTTTCTAGGGCTTGGGGAAGGAAGAAGCGAGTTCCTGAGGACAGGATCAGGGTCACCAGGCCCAGCCTCAGTGTCTCCCTTCCTCCAGTGCCTTCTGCCTCACTCTATATCCCCTGTCATGGCTCCAGGAGATAGATACTGACTAGAGAGAAAGGGAAGGTGAGTAGTTAGCCTCATCCCTTTTTCACCTGGCAGCTGGCAGTCTGAGAAGCCAGGACTGATGTGACTCTAAACCAGGATACTCTGTGTTCCAAGATGACACGCAGCATTCTCCTCTCTGCTGGGTGAGAGCTGGGACAGGCCTGGCCAGGAGCTCCCAGGGCTCTGCAGAGCCAGGGGCAGTGCCGACACCCAGGTTTCTGCTCTGCCACTTAATGGGTAATTATACCCTGACATGCACAGAGGCGAAGAAGGGATTTTCTGTGAAGCCAAATCTCCTGTGAAATATTCAGGCCACGTTGGGCTTCACCTCCCAGGCAGCCTAGTCGCTGCTGCTTGGCTTGGCCAGGGCTAAAGAGGCCATGTGCACCCAGAGGCAGCATAGGGCTTCCTATTTCCTTCTAAGCAGGGAGGGCCTCAAGGGCCAGTGAGAGCCCAGCTTGGAACTTCAAACTATGTGTGTGTGTGTGTGTGTGTGTGTGTGTGTGTGTGTGTGTGTGTGTGTGCGCGCGCGCATGTGTGTTGGGCATCTAACCATATCATATATATGTGTGTCTCCCTGTGTTTGGGGTATGTTTTTGAGTGTGTGTATCTGTGCATTTGCCTCTTTCTTGTCTGTACAGGTGCATATATGACAGAGTATGTAACCCTGATCATGCTGGTTCATATGGGACTGTCCAGCATGTATGTTTCCCATGCTTGCTTTCAGCCATCTCAGAAGCTACTCAGGGAGCCCGTTTATCTGACTCTTCATGTGGCCTTCTCAGGTTCTCTCAAGGTGAGGGCTGGCCTGCCGTTGAGTCTGGTCAGGGTTTGTATATGGCCTGGAAGTCTCCAAAGCCCTCACACCTCCCTGGCTCAGGGGTCCCAGAATCCTGCTAGTGCGGGGCCCCTCGGTGTCTATTTAATCGTGATCACAGTTTAGTACTTGATTGAGGGTGTTAATGGTATTTTCTTCTGAAAGTTCATTAAATTGGAACATGCCTGTCCCTTTGTTGGTGGCCTTGGCACCTTTGCGTCAACTCCTGTAGCCCTAGTCCATAAGCCTCCTCCATTAGCTCATGGATCACCCCCTTCTCCACCTGGCTCTTACACCTCATTCGCTTCTTCCTTTATACCTTCCAGACAGGACTAGAATTATGGTAGAAGGTATTACTGAGGCCCAGACAGGCAGAGACAGGCCTGACGTTCTGATGGATGGGGGCTGGGGCAGACCCAGCTCTGGGCCCTTGGTAGAAAAGACCTTGCCTGGGAAATACATGACCCACACTAAAGGATGCTCTCTTCCCCTCAGCCGTCTCTCCTCCCTCCTCCCACTCACCGTGTCCTGGAGAGATGGCCACATCCATCTCTTCATCTCAAACAGGCAGGTACCAGGGTGTTTGCCGCTCTCATTGATATTTCTTTGTCGTGGCTGTAATTAGCGATTCTCCCTGACTGAGCCTGGTCTGGCAGATGAGAAGAAGAGCTGGAGCTTATGAATGTCAGCTGTTAATGTCACAGTGGCACACTAACAGAGGGCTGAAGCGGGGAGGAGAAATGGGGGGGGCTGATCTGAAAAAAGTCAAACCCTCTTCCCCACTTCCCCCTTCCACTCTGTCTTCCAACAGACACGGGGGCCCCTTAGCACGGCTCACCCGAGCATCCACCATCCTGCCCATTCCTGGAACATTTACCCCGCCCATCCCCATTCTTCCAGGATGGCTTGGCCTAAAAAGCAGCTTCCACAGTTCTGAGCAAGTCCTAGCTATTCTGCATAGGGTCCCTATAGCCCCCAGAAGACTCCATCAAGGGCCTCTTGGATTGCTGGAGGTGACAGAATGTCAACTCAGCCTCTGTCCTTAGCACGGGGAAGATGGCCTCCCTTTCTGTGAGCTGGCTTCACCTAGGCTTTTTGCATCCTTTCCTCAGAAAGGCAGGCATGGTCCTCTGTGGGCATGCTTGCGCCCAGACCTGCAGCTTCCTGGTCATCCACCTCAGGTTTCTGCTCTTCTTCCTACACAGAGGGTGCTTGGTCAGCAACCTCCCATCATGGTACTGTTTGCCTCCATGCACTACTATCCAGTTAACTAGAGCCTTCAGACCCGTGAGCAGAGAGATCCAAGCCAGACACTACCAGACAGGTTGAGTCACTCACACGACAGCCCACCCTCGCCTGCCTCTTGCTTGCCACTGGCTGTAGCCTATCCAGGGCCAGGCCAGTATTAAAACAAAATAGCAATGCAGATTTCCTCTTCTTCTCCCTCTCCCTCTCCCTCTCCCCTTCCCTTTTCTCCTCCCCTTCCCCTCCCTCCCCCTCCCCTCCCCCTGTATGTGCATGTAGAGCCACACGTATGTACATGCATATAGAGACATATATGTGTCTACATACATGTGGCATCCAGAGGACAGCATTAGGTACTGTTCCACAGTTCTGTCTACTTTTTGGAGACAATCTCTCACTGTCCTGAAGCTCCCAGGTAGGCTAGTCTGGCCAGCCACTGAGCTGCGAAGGATCTGCCTGTCTCTGCAGCCCCAGCACATAGGAGTCCAAGAGAGAGCCACCATGCCCAGCTTCCTTTTTACGGAGTCTATTGACCCAACTGGGCCTTGTGCTTACAAGGAGAGCCCTTCACTGGCTGAGCCGCCTTCAGGCCCAGCTGTGTTTTGAGGGCTCGTTGGGTGCCAGGCTCTGTTAGAACCGTTTTGCAAGCATTTGATCCCCCACTCACCGTGCCTGATTTACAGATGGGGAAACTGAGGTGCCAAGTCATACCTGCTGCTGGGGATCGAAGAGCTAAGATGTGGCCTCAGGAAGCAGGCCATGCAGGTCCCAAGATCTCTCATGAAATGCCTCTGCCCCAAATCAATTCATCTAGGAAATTCTGTTTATACATGTGGAAGACCAGGGGTGAGAGGTTGCACACCAGCTCCCAACATGGAGGCTGTCCTAAAGCAGGTCTCACTCCGTCCTCAGTCAGCCACCAGGATGGTGACAACAGAACTCCACACTATCCAGTGTGCCCACACCCCAGGATGCTGTACACTCTGGGAACAAGGCCTTTATCATACCTCAGACGTCCCAGGTTTGAATGAGGGGTGGGTGTATAACTTAAAGGACCCAGAGGACACTGTGCGGCTAGCCAGGAAGCCCTATGGCCACATCTTTCATTCCTTAACCAAAACTTGCTGGGTACTAAGGCCTACGGCCATGTCCTCAGGGAGCCCATAGCCTACTGGGGACAAATGCTTGAACGGGGCTGACCAACTGCAGAGGAACCGGCCCAGGGGAGGCTAGGTAGTGCTGATAGGGGATGGCTGGATTGGAGGAAGAAGGCTGCCCAGCAATGCAAACATTGGAATTTGAGTTAAGGAAAAGCAGGTATGTTCAGACTGTTGGGAAGGGCAAGCACCCCAGAAAGAGGGGACAGTCTGTGCAAAGACTCTGGGCAGGCCTGGACCCACTGTAGGCAAGCCAGGAGTGGCTTTGCCTTTCTCCTTCTCTGCATGAATAGGTCAGCACTCATGGGTGGGCAGTTCCCTAGCCTAGGAACTGAGTCAGCCATAGAGGGATGTGTGAAGACAAACTGAGACTGCTTTGAGCTTAGGAGCCGGATGCCATGAGCTGGGCCCGGAGGACAGCTGGGATCATGGCTGCCTCCACAGCTGTGAGAGAGCCCTTCAGCTCACAGCACCTGCCGTAATGGGCAGAATGGAGACAAAGGCCAAGTACGCTGGAGTCCCACCTAGGCAGCAAGTCCCGAGCGACTCAATCCTTCTGTGGCAGATTAAAGTCCTTGGCCAGGGGCAGGGCTCCAGCTCTCAGGCTTTAGCATAGAATTGGGCTACATGCCATGTAGGGACTTATGGTGGACAAGTCCCGGGAAGATGGGTTTATGCAGGGTCGCAAAAGGACACCAGACTGGCGTTGAGCTTGAACAAATGGTGAGGCCTTCTTCTGGGGTCTTGTCTCCCAGCAGTTTCTAAGGCTTTGGCTTGGACACCCAGTGGCTGATCTTCTAAATCTTTCCCTTACACCCATGGGGCCCAGCGTGACCACAAAAGCAGCAAGCATGCCCTGCCCAAACTCACAGAGCCCAGGCAGGTGCACTTACAGGCCCACTGCATGCAAGTCCACAGTCATGCATACTCAGGTAGGATGCAGCATGAGTTCCCGGAGCAGTGGTCTGTGGCCGTGTGTGGACACGAGAGCCCAGGCATGACCAGCAGCCGGCTCTACAGGGATACCTCCATCTCTCCCTCCACAGCTGGAGGCGACAGGGACTTGCTGTGCCTGGGCCTGGCTCTCCCTGGTGCCTCACACGGCCCTCTAAAGTCCTAGAGACAGTCCTAATCAACTTGCCGGGGACTTCTTGGTGGCTGGCACTGTGGAAAGACATGTGCCTTGGGGGGACAGCTTAGGCTGACAAGACGTTGCCCAGCCATCTCCGAGATGCCTCCCAGAGCAGCTGTACAAGAACCTAGGAGGCACTGCCTAGAAGGAGACATGAGGAAAGCTAGCGGGTCTCATGGGTCACAAACCCCTGACCAGCCAACAGTCTCAACCCCTTCTCTCAGCCTGGAGTCCCAGCCCGGGGATCCAGGGCCTTTCACCTGTTGTCGAAAGCATATTTCAGCTATTAGTGAGGGCGGCCGGGGATTTGGGAGGATTTCTCTTTCATTTCCCAGGGCTTTCAATAAGCTCCTCCCTCCCTGCTCCAACTGCTGGGGCTGCAGGCACACACACACACACACACACACACACACACACACACACACACACACACACNACACACACACACACACACACACACACACACACACACACACACACACACACTACACACCCAGGTTGGAGAGTAGGTGGGGATAGATCTGGTTCATTCTTCCAGAAAGGGCTCCTCAGCCTCCCCCACCCTCCCAGCAGATGCTCAGTGTTGCAGAACCTGGCTGCAGTCCGAGGCCAAGGTTGACCCTAGTCCTCCTGGCCCTGTGATGGGGGCCTGAGAATCTCCTCTAACCAGGGCCCAGCACTAGTGGGTCACTTTTGACACTCTACATATAGCACAGAGGGTGACAGATGCTCTCTCACCCCTCGAGAACTTCCCACTTCAGCCTCTGGGGTCTGAGGGACAAGGGTTGGTGACTGTCTCCAGTGAGCCTAAATCTATGGCCCCAGAGCCATGTAGCGACCGACGCCCAAAGCAGAGAGGAGGACTGAGTGTTGGTGGTAGAGTGGAGGCTGGCTAAGATGCCTCAGGGAAGGGGCTCTCATAGGAGGAGGTAGAGAGGCCAAAGAAGCCACTGCTGTTTCAGAAGGGAGCTTGGGGTGGGGATTTGGCTCAGCTAGGATCTATGGTGTGCTAGGGGGCGATGAGGGGGTTTTTGGCTAGCCCAGCCTGCTTAGCTGGGAGACCGCATCCAGGGGGAGTTCTCAGCTGGAAGCCTCCCCGCCCCACCCCTGGCCCTGGCACAGCCCTCAGGGGACCCAGCCAATCTCTTATTCCTTCTGCCAGGGCATGATCACGGGTGTCAGCTGTGCTGCCTGTTGAATGAAAGAATGTTGCATTTGCTTTAAGTGAGCTATAAATGTGTGTGTATGGGGGTGGGGGTGGGGTCTTCCAAGTGCTACCGAGGAAAGCCTTAGCCTGGGGTTTGATGGAGGAGAGACAGATCCCTCGGAATGTCTTTTGGGTTTTGAGGTGACCCCCAGAAACACCCCTCAGCTTTCTTCAGAAGGTAGCGATTCTCTTTGGAGTGTGGTGACATCATGGCTGCCTGCCTTGGTTTGTCTGTACCCAGAGCCCTGGGTGGCACCCGTCTTCTCCCAGCACAGGGTGTGTGTCCAGTCGTGTGATACTGTGGACACTGAGGATACTGGACATGTACATACCCAGGAGCGAGTTTTCTGGCTTCAAACCTGTCTTACAATCTGGAGGGAGGAGCAGAGACTCTGCAGGACAGGAACAGTTACCTATAGACTACGGAGAGGCAGGCAGGCCCCCTCATTCACCACCACTTAGGAGTAGACACTCTAGGCTGAGGTGTAGGAGCCCAGTTGCCAAGCAGCTGATCCCGTGAAGACTCGGTTTCCTGCCCTCTTGTCCCTGAGGCCCCCAGCCAGCTCCATCCGTCTTGCCTGGTGACCCACCCAGGAAATCCCCTTACTTACTCCCTGCAGACCAACCAGTCAGGTCGTACCTTGTTCTCAGAGACTTCCTGGACAGGAGCTGGATTGAACCTGGCAGGTACAGCTGGGGGTGGGGTTGCAGGGTCACGGTGTCCCCCTACTGCTGTGACCTCATTCATCATAAGCACTGTGAGCCTCAGGAACCTTCAGGCTAGTGAAGCGTATGAGATGTCCTGATCGCTAGGGCAGGGATGAAAGGTGCGAATGTGTCTGCCATGCAGCCCTGTTTGGCTGGTGTGTGCCTTGCATGTTGTATTGAGGACATTACTGTTCCATATGGTAGCCCAGCCAGGGAACTGGACAGTGACCAGACTGGATCATATTTGGAGCCTCAGATGGCACAGTAGGCACTATTATCCCTGTTTCATGGATCAAATCTGAGCTCCAAAGCCTTGGAGTGTGTGTGGCACCTCCACAGTAAGTAGGGGACCATCTCCAGCTACATTCCTGCCCAAGGAGGCCTGCGTTGCTTCTTTGGACTAAGAGAAGCCAGTGTTTCCCTTCTAGACCCCAGGCTTCCCATATTCCATTAGTTTCCGAATGTCCAAGAACTTCTGTAAGTCTGACCACAGATTCTCATGCTTGAATTTCATCCTGCTGCTCTCTGAAACCTTGTCAACCCAGAGGCCTCCTGGCCCCTCCTCTGTGGCTCTGCTTTTTCTGTGCTAGCCGTCTTGGGGGTTAGACCGACCCCTACAGCCTGGCACACCCCTGAAGGCCCTTCTCAGCCTTCCACCCAGACCTGTTTAACCCCACCCCATGTCATTCCCTCACACCCCTGTCCATCTCACTTCCTGGATGCCAGCTGAAGGCTTCTGTTTCCTCCCTGTCTGTGCATGATTGCCCTTGCCTACCCTATCTCCCGCAATGCCCAGCACCTTGGGGAGCAGATTCCAGTGGCCCCCGGAGCCTCTCCCCACTCCCTCTGCCTGCCCTGGGAGTACCTCTGCAGCAGGAGGTGACTTCCCTACATTTGTTCATGCTAGCCCCCAAGCCCTGCCCCTGGAGAACTGAGGGTACACGTAGTCCCTGAAGGCCCCTCACTCCCGTCCACCTAGGCTAGAGATGTCACTGCATACTGGGTACTCAGAGGCCTGTAACTCGCTTACTTTGCCTTCCATGCAGTTAACTCCACAATGGCTCTTAGGCTAGCCTCAGAGGAAGGCGAACTGGAAAACAAGCTGTTTTTCAGAACTAGTTCATACTAAGTAGTATATGACTGCATATGACTGCTCGAGTTTTTCCAGTCTATGGCACTAGTACATGAAGGAGAAGTGTCGCCACCGCAGTATCATCGACTGCCAGGGCTCAGTTTTTACCGTGTCAAGCACTGTTCTAACACTGTGCATATATTAAATCACTTAATTAATCCATTAACTCAGATGGATTTCTAATGAGTAGGAAGGGAGAATGTTGAGGGAAAGGGGAGTGAAGCGGGAGGTGGGGAGGCGGGAGGCGAACCTCTTCCTCCTCTCCTTCCATTCCCACTTGACAACTGAGGAAAAAGCCCTCTGTAAGCACTTCCAGCCACAGCAGACATTAGCATGGATCCCTGGGAGAGCAAGGGATATATGCCGTTGCTTGGGGCTCACAGTCCTCTGTGGGAGGGTGGAGTTCAGGTGAGACTTCACCCCAGTACCTCAGGGTGCCTTGGAAATCTGGGTGTCGATGTTATCACACAGGCCCACTGGGGAATCAGAGGCAGTGGATTCCTCCTGGGCCCTGGGGCCATGGGACTCTGCTCTCCATGGACCATCCTCCAGGGCTTGTCTCTCAGCCTCAAATGGAGCTGACACAGGAATCTTATGTTGCAATGAGAAGGCTGAGGTCCAGGAGATGTAACGGTGCCCTCTTTCTTCTCAGAAAAGAGCTTGCTCCTGAATACCCCCAGTTGAGGTGGAGAGGGGGCTGCTGGTTCCATAGAACGTTCCCTCCCCACCACCCCCTAACTCCTCTTCGGCCAGGTTGCTAATCCCCCTTTGCCTTCCACCCACCATGCTGCTTCCATCTCCCAGACTTGCTCTGGAGGAGGCTGGGCATCTGTGCTTGGCTGCCCACAGCCTCCCCCAGCCACCAGCTTTCAAGGTCAGGCTGCCTGGATAGCCAGTAACTGATCCAAGAGGCTTCCGTTAGAAATCTCCCAGCCACGGCCAGCTTTTTCCATTTGCCTGACACTCCACGCTACAGCCTACCCTGTCTAGCCTACCCACTGCTCAGCATCAGGGTCCTAGAGCCTCTGAACTCAGCCTGGGGTGGCACCATTCTGAACCGACCCCCAACCTATCAACTGCTGTGTTCCGTGTGACAAACTCCTTGTCCTCTCTGAACCCCTGTGTCCACACCTAGGATGGTGTCTGGTCATATGACTTTGATATCAAAGTGACAAGGGGAAAGGACAGAGTGGCCGCTCTGATGGGGGTCTCTGAGTAGCCCTGCCTGGGGGCCCTCAGGTGGGAGGTCTATGTTGGGACTCTTGCAGTGGTTTGTCTCAACAAGTTCAAGCACATTTTTCAGAAAAGGTAGCGTGAAGGCATTTGAACCAGACTCTTGAGAAGGAGTCTCCTTGACATGGGGCCTGGGCCACGCTGGCCTCCTGAGTGAGAGAGAGGGGAGGAAAAGGAGGGTGAAGCATGAACAGCTCTGAGAAGTGACGCGTCTCCTCTGCACATCTGACCACAGCAAGCCCAGATGCATGTATGACAATCTCAACAGTCCCCTCGGGGATCCACCAGGCCCGGCAGACTCTAATCCCCGCCCCACCCCATGCTCAAGCTTACATCCTTGAGGAATTTCTTCTGTCCTCTGTCCTTGTAGCTTTTGCTGTTCTCTAAGCATCTGTGTGTCCATGGTCACATATGATCCCGTGACATCAACCCAACCTAGAGTAGCTGCCGAAGTGACCCATGTCCCAGCATGCTGAGCTCTGTGCTAAAGCCCACTGACGGTCACAGGGAAGGTAGGCCCAGCTGGGTGTCTCTCGAGGCCCTGCTGCCAGCCCAGCTGGCTTCTTCCTCAGAGGCCCCGATCTATCTCCATGCTTTTGTGGGCTGCTGAGTTGTGCCTCTCTGATCTTGCTCTGCCAGAGAGCGTGCCTATGTTTCTGGCCAGCACTGAATCCCCTTTGCCTGATGGACCTGAGTGATGAGCAAATTCATGCTCAGCTGGTGTTGGTTGAGCGAACCGACTCTTTGGGCCTCAGTGTCTGGATCTGTACCTTGAGAGAGCTCTCCACAAGTGCTGGGCCCCAGCTGCAGCAGGTGAGAGGGAGGCTCCACCCAGCTCAGAGTGAAGATGGGGAGTATGGGAGGGACGCCAGAGTGAGCCCAGCTGAGGTATGGGCGGTAGGGCAGGGCAGGGCCTTCCCCTTAAGGCTTTCTACCATGGCTTGGGCCATTTGTGTGCCAGGATTGAGGTGACCAGAGTGAGGTGCAACTCCTAAGGCCCTTTCCCTTCCACCCCCAGGAAGCAGATGGGCCAAGCTTGGGCGGGCGGTAGATACAGGCCTGGCATTTGTGTATGTGTGTGGTTTTTTTTAAAAAATCTGACACATTTTTGTCACGTCTTGGTTCATCAGAACAGTAAAGGAGGCGGGAGTGTGAAGAATGTTTTAACTCCCAACTTTGTAAGAGTTCCAGGTTCTCCGGGGCTCCTCCCCCTCCATCAGCCTCCCCTCCCCATGGAGCCTCCAAGCCCATCTGTTCCACAGTCCCCGCTCCCTGCCCCCATCTACCCATCCACCCCTCCTTCAGCAGAGACATAATGGGAGGCAGCAACTTGGGACTGTGAGAAGGGCTAGGCAGGGAGACAACAGCTTTTGCTTTGTAGTCCTGCTAGACCTGGACTTGCTGTGTGATCTTGTGTCGCTTCTACACACTGTGCCCCATTTATGTGTTCCTGACGGGTCTGGCCCACCACCTGTGGGGTTCTCTGGCTCTGACATGCATAGAAATGTCTGCTGGAAGGGTTAGAAACAAGAAAGATAAAAGTAGAACCCACACAGAAAGCTCAAGGTTCATAGCCTCCAGAGAGCATGGATGCAATGGGAGGAAATTGATCAGTCTTTGCTTCCCCCACCTCCTCCTCCTTCTTCCCTTCCTCCTCCTCCTCCTCCTCACCATCACCATCACCATCATCATCACCTGCCACGCTCACCCAAGAGATGGCCCAGGGCTAGCTGATGTCCGAGGTCAAGTGGGGAGGAGATGGGAAGTACTTCGTACCAAAGGGCCCCAGCAAAGGATGCAGGATGGTCGTCGAGCCATAGCAGACTGCTCCTTAACCACCAGCCCTGCAGCCCCCAACCCTGGCACCAGCTTCCACTACATTAGTCATGGAAATGCCAGCTGGCCTGGAAAAGCAGGGTTGTCTACAAGGCAGGCTGGTAGGCATGAGAGGTTTGTGGCTAGGGAGGGGCGGTGCCCCAGGGCAGCTCAGCCAAGGCCTGAGCTGCATCTTCATTCCATGGCTTAGAGGTTCAGGGCTCCGGTCCCCTCGCCATAGCTTGGTCAGGACAAGAAAACCAGCACCTAGCTCCCCTTCTGTCCCCCATGCCCTTCCATACCTCACGGGGAACTCCCAAACCCAGCGTTTATATCGTACAGCAAAGGCAGAGGGGCAGGAGGCAGATAAGGCCCACCTCAGAAAGCACCATCTCACTGCTGCCCACAGACAGCTCCTGTGTATCCTGCTGGCCCCTCCACGGGCTGCCAAAGGACAGCCGAGGAATCCAACGTTCCCCTTATGGCAGCCCCAGCCAGACCTGGGGCCCGGCTGAGTCAATGCGCCCTGCTCGAATCTCACCATATGGGCGCTGGGCGTCTGCAGGGGGTGGAGCTGGAGTTGCTATGAGAACCCGCACATTGGCATTTCCTCTTTTGGGAGACTGAACCACGTTCTACAGGCAGTGTAGGCTTCTGAATCCCAGTTCTCTGTGTTTTTAGGAAGGGAAAAAGGGCAGGCGAAGGGGGTGGAAGAAGGCGAAGAGAGAGTGTGGCAGAGTCAGGTTGACAGCTTCGAGGGGACAGCTGGCTGTCTGGGGCCCTCGAGGATGGATCAGGGGTTACTCCTCCCCTGGCTCAGCCCAGGGACAAAGCTGGGTCTAGGATCCCTTTCGATCGCCAGTTCTGGCCTTAAGTAAATTTTTTTCCTTAAATCCCATGACCTTGCCCCATACCTGTACTCTCTCACTTCTGTTCTCAGTTGCTCGGGACAGTGGAAACTGCATAGGGCACATCTTAAAGCAGAACATGCAGGCCTTGCTGTAGAAACCTTAGTTCCTACAGTGGGCTAACAGCACCAGCCAGGAGAGTTCCCGTACACCTAAGGAGAGGCCTGAGCAGAGCTCATTCTGCCATCGTGCCTTAATATAATAGCTCAGAACATAACTCCGACAACAGGTGACTTAGAGATATGGGCCCAATCCTGGAAGGAATGTGACTAAGGTGACTAAGTCCTGGGGAGGAACTACCTGGGCAGGGGGAAGAGTCAGGTGACCAACAGGTTGGAAACTTGCTGCAGAGGAGAGAGCTAGACCTGACCCATCGCACTCCCCCAGACATGAGGCACTGCTGCTCTATCACTTGGGGCCAGGCAGGAGCCCAGAAGATGAAAGGGGGCCCAGGGGAGGGACATCTGACTTTCTTCCCATGAAGCTGTGGGGTAGAGAGGTAGGGCAGTGCGCCACCACAGCCCCTGGTCCTGCCTCCAGTAACAGCAGAGCCTGGATGTGGAGTCCTACTGTGTGCCTCTACTTAGTTCCTGAAATAACTAGAGGGAATGGCAGTATTTGGGCCCTAAAAGGACTGAGGCTCAGAAAAGGCTTATAACTTATCAAGGTCACCTTACTAGAGGGAGTCCCGGGGTGTCCGACCTCTGACCTTCAGGCCATCATGAAGGCTGAAGGGCACAGTGCTCAGGAAAGAGGAGGAGAGGCAGACTCTGTCCTCACTGCCTAGGGACACTGACCACATCCTGCCTGGGGCAGCTGCTAGAACCCAGCTTGGAAGGGGCCCTTTCCTGGCTTCATGTGGACTGGGAATGAATCCTATCTTTACTAAGTACCCACTCTGGCTCCCACTGCATGTTGTTAAACCTTTCTTAGCCTCCATTTCGTCATCTGGAAAGGGGTGGGGGCAAACCACAGTGGCACTGTGTCAGTCAAACTCGCTGACTAAACCCCTAAGAGTTCCCACCACACCAGCTCCTTCCTCAGCCTGTTACACGGACTAGCTCCTTGTCACTCAGGACTCCGGGCTGACGGCTAGCCACCATTTTAACGCGTACAGCCACAGTTGCCATGGCAGCAAGGAGAAGCATGGCTAGTTTGCCTTGTGACTCATGTAACTTCCACTGAAGTTCCATTGTTCAAAACATGTCACGGGCCACGTGTACCTCCGAAGGGGACAAGGATGTACAACCCTTAACCACATGTTTAAAGGGGGAAAAAAAAAATCACCCAGAGAACTGGTAAACATCCCCCTTCCTGATGGCCTCGGGCACCTGCCACCCAGGGATGCTATGAGCATTGAGTCATCTAAAGCGAACACACAGAATGTACCTAATGAATATGAGCTCCTCTCCCCTGGGCCCCCAAATCTAAGGGGACCCACCTCCCTTCTCTTTCCTGGCCGCGTCCCTCAGATGAATTACTGGCACTGACAATCCCTATCACAGAGATAAAGACCTTTAGCTTTGAAATGGAGACAGATGGGGACTTCCCCCGGGTACGGTATGAAGGCAGCTGGGGCAGAGCGAGCAGACAGGTGCTTCACTCTGCCGAGTCCCCTTTCCAGCCCAGAGCCTCTTTTAACAAATGGGAAAAAAAAAAAAAAAAAAAAAAAGCCCAGCAGATCTTGGTAATACCTTAACTCTATTAAGGACTTCATAAGACCCAGATCAAATTACAGCTCCTGCAATCGAATGGTAAATCCGATTCCATTCAACAACTGTTCCATTCAACACCACGAGGGCCTAAGGGGTCTGGGTATCCCACCTGGCTGGGGACCTGCCTCTCAGTTCACAGAAAGGTGCCACTCTCCCTGGCATGGGTGTGCTCTAGAGTTTAAGATCACTGAGTAAGTCCTGGTGTGTAGGGGACAATGTGACCTTGGGCGATTCCTTCTCTTTGGGTCTCTGTCTCCCTCCATTCAAAGATTAGCCCAGTTCCCATCCCCACCTCTGAGCTTGTGTTCCGGGGGCACTTCTCTTCAAACTGAGGAGACCACGGTGGGAGGACAGGCCTTACTCCTCTTCCCTCCCTTTGACCTTTCCCCACGAGCCAGGCCCTGTATGCTAGACCCGACTCTGCCCTGCGGGGACAGTCATGGAAGGACAGAAGGCTGAGCATCTGTGGCAGATGAGAGGCAGACATCACCCAGAGGATATGTTGACATGGGGGAAATGATTTAGTTGTTCTACACACACACACACACACACACACACACACACACACCACGTGTCTCCTCCAGCTGCAGCCACAGGCAATAGTGGGTTTGTTTGAGAAGACAGAATAGCTGTCAGCCACTGTCTCTCCGTGTAGTTCTGGAAGCCCAGAGAGGCGCCTGAGTCTCCGGGGACGCTGGAACGAGACCCCCTTCTACCTAATGAGTCCCTCTCAGCAGGAGTACTAACTCCTTCTGGCACTTTGCGTTGATGAAGCACTTTGTGTCTGCTTTTCTATTTGATCCCCACGGTGGCCCTGTGAGGGATGTTCTGTCCCATAATTCAGTCCTTAATTCAGAGAAGGCAAAAGATATGCCTGAAGTCAATGAGTCACACCTTACTCTCATGCCGGTTGACTCCCTGGTCTATCTGTGCCTGCCTTTCAGGAGTCACGTGAGCCTCCCTCTGGGATCTGGCATGAAGGAGAAATGGATTCTGGATTTCCCACTCTGGCTTTCCCTGACATCTCCAGAATTTAAGAAGTACCCTGAGGCATCTCTTGCTCAACCTCAGCCCAGAATCCCTGAGGACCAATCCAGAAATCCAACGACCTCAAGACCTAAAAGCATCAAGCCCCTCTCCCTGGACACAGACTTGACAGAAGTGGCCAGTTCATCAGGTAAAGGGGTTCAGCATGGCACTGGCCAGACTGGTACCACCTCTTCTTTCACTTAGGGGCATTCTGCTGATTGAGCACCCTGAAGCTTGGGTGTGGTTGCTCATTATTTGAAACTGTTTGCCTAGTGTGATTTCAAGACTCTTGAGTGGGAGATGGCTCACGCATCGGGGTTCTTGCCTGTCAGTGCCAACCATGAACGGAAGAAATCCCGGGTCAAGATGGTGCCAATGCCAGCCATGGCTTCATACACATTTGAGGTCTCGTAATTTGACCTTCAGAAGGAGTCGGCTAGATCTGGCTTGCCCATAGTTCTGGGTACGGCCCAGGCCATGCAACCATCAGATCCCATTAGCCTCTCAGCAACGCCAGCACCTGCCATTTTTAGATCAGTTGGGTTTCATTAGCTTGTTTAGCTCTCTCAATACCAGCCTGCAAATTAGCGGAGGGAAGGTGTTAACTGCCTCCTAGGTTCCCATGCGGCTTTCTGAGCACTGCTCATTCAGCCTCTGTCATTCACTCACTTGCACAGAGCACGCTGATTGAGTGTCACGCCCTGGGATGCAGAAGTGCCAGGGGCAGAGCTTGCAGTTACGTGTTCATAAACAGAGCGCTCACTCTTCCTCCCGCCTGTTCCATAAACATGGCCTCTGTTGGGATGGGGAGATAGCTCTATGGCCGAAGTTCTTGCCGTGCGCGGGTGAGGGAGAGAGTCCAGGTCCTCAGAAACCACGAGAAGGCTATAATCCCTGCCCAGAATGCAGAAGGCTTAGTTGGATCCAGAGCAAGCTGGCTAGCCAGACATATGGGCAACCTCTGTATTCAACTGAGAGACTCTTTGCCTCAAATAAGGCAGAGAGAAATCAAGGAAGACCCTGGGCAGCAACCTCATTCTGTACACATACGTGCATGCACTTGCACGTGCAGAAGGAACACTGCTTTTGTGTATGAATGTACCTGCGCGGGGGACTCCACCGTAGCTGTCTATCCAGCGAAGGTGTTCTTTCTCTGTGCTTCTCTGATCCAGTCCTCTGAAGCCACCTTTGTGGCTAAATACACCCTAGATCCAGCCCAGGATCAGGCTCAGCACATGCACAGGGGTGGCTGAGGACAGCCATCAGAATCAAACCTCTACACGCCAGCCTGCCCATCACCTCCCCTCCCCCCATCCTCGTCCCATCCTCTGTGCCGTCCACACATGGCCTCTCTCCACTCCTGAGACTACCTCATCTTTGACCTGGCCTCTCCCTAGACCACTTCTGTCTGTCCTTTCCTCACCCTTCAACTGACTTCCAGAACAGGAGGGAACTGGAATTCAGGACAAGGATTCTGCTCGGATTGAATCCAGACCTGGCCTCTGAGCTCCAATAGGATGACTCACTGCTCAGCCCAGACAGAACCTGCAGGGTCCAGGTTGCCCCCTGCTGGATGCCCAGAGTTGCCATGGCGACCCTCTGCCAGTCTTCCCAGCATGGAAACAATCAAAAAATAACAGCAAGGACTCTTTTATTCTATGTCCCACCTGGGAGCCATTTAAGCCTCCCTATTCCTTTTGACACATAATAATAATTTTTTTTTTTTTTGCTCTTAAGATTATCTTGAAATCCCCCCTCACTTTTAGGCTCCACGGCATAGTCTCCAAAAGCCTTTGATCTTAAACACACACACACACACACACACACACACACACACACAGGAGTACATGCCGCGCACCTGTTTACACACCACTCTGGAGTCAGCAAATTGGCCTCCTGGCGCTTAGCAGCAGAGCTACAGGGAAGGCATGGCCCCCTCGCTTCATCTGCCTACCACTTTACAGTTTGCAGGCCCCTTCCCCCACCGGGTATAATGTAGGTCCATATGCGTACCGTCACCTCTGTAGTTTTCTATAAGAAGATGGGCTCACCTGGTGGCTGGGCAGGGCTGGAACTAAGCCTTCCATTCCCTCCCGTTCTGTTCTCCCGCCGCTTCCTGTGTGAGCCATGACAGGGTTGGAGTGAGGAGAGAATGTCTCTCTCTTGCCCTCCCTGTTTGCCCCTCCATGAGCAGTGTTGGGAGCTACTCAGAGGAGCACACGAAGCCCTTACAGCTCTCCTAGTTACCTTGGTTCCTGACCTTTCCCCTGGAGTCTTCCCCACCCATGCTCTCGGCATCAGCAGGCCAAGCAGTTAGCAACCGCCTGTCCCCAAGCTTCCTCTGTTCCCACCCACCCCATGGCCTTCAGTTCTTCCTTGCTGTGCCACCGTTTTTGTTCCCCCAAGCCTCTCCTCCAGACATGTCTTCAACAGACTCCTGTCATGCCAAAGAACAGCGCTGACGTTGAACCTGGGCATCGCCATATAGCCTGTTAGATTTGGATTCATATGCCATTTATTGACCAAAAACATTCCCACTGTGTGGTTAAAACACTTAGATATCCAAGGACAGTTGAGTCTTCAGAAAATTCAGACTTCTGTCCCTGTGACTCCCTTAGATGCCCCAAGTGAAGGGAACCCCTCAGATGTGTCTTGAAGGCACTTCCCTGATCTGTGTGTGTATGGTTTTTTGTTTTCTTCAGTGCGGGGGGGGGGGGGATTGAACTCGGGGCCTTACCTATGCTAGGCAAGGTCTCTATCATCAAGCCACTTTGGTCTTGGGTTGTGCAAGTCAAGGTCTACCACAAGGCAGATGAAATAGCTCAGTCTGCAAACTGCTTGCAAGGACCTAAGCCACATCTCCAGAACTCACATTACAAAATCTATTAGCGTTCACATTCCCGAAGTAAGAGAGGCAGAGACAGGCAGATCTCTGGGCTCAGTGGCCAGCCACACGAGTTGACTCAAGGACCCACGAGAAACCCTATCTCAAAATACCAGGTAGAGCAATACCTGAGGCTGACGTCTAACTGCCGCATGCACACGTGCACACACATGCACACACACAACACAGAGACCTACAGTGGGTGCAGAGGAGAGAGTCTGCATCTCCGTGGGGATCCAGAAGCTGTGAAGGACCCTGGGGACATTAGTAGTGATAGCAGGTCTAAGTCCTAAGCCTGGTCTCTGCTGCCCTTCCCCTCAGATCCTCTGTAGCAGGGGAATTGGAAGCACACTAGGAATCCAGGGGAGTAGGGCCCTGCCTTAGATCTCCAATCCTGCAGACTTAGGTTAAGAGGGTGACCCTTGGGAAAGGACATAGGCAAGCCAACGTGACATTCTTGGCTCAAGCCCACTTTACTCGTTCCCGGAGACTCAATGTACCCTGGCTCCACTTTTCACAGTAAGGTCACTGAAAGCCAAATGGGGTGACCAGAGGCTGAGATAGGCTTAGCCTTCCGTGCGTGACCACCCTCTGGCCATATGAGTAAGGATCTGGTTAGTCATGCGACAGCCATCGATCCATATGGAGATGTGGCCCAACCCCAGTGTGAGCATGTGGAAAACCATGGGGTGAAGTCTCAGGGAGGGAGGGACAGCTTTCAGAATAGCTGTGTGCACAACTGAGCCTTGTTTTCCTCTCTGCAAAGCGTCACCAACAATGTGTCAGTCTCAGAACCATTGAGTGTTCCCATCAGCCACTGTGCCTGGCACACAGTAAGCACTCCTTGAGTGCTGGCTAATGTAAACTCAATGGCTACTGTAGCTAAGTGATCTCAGGGCTCAGCCTCCTCATCTGTGAAATGGGACTGATGACGGACTGAGGAACCCAATACCAAGCCCCTCCCCCTCTACCACCGCTCCTTCCCCAGAACAGAACCCCAGGAGAGGGAGGCAAGGAAATAGATATCTCCCCTTCTGTCTGTCAATCCATCTGTAACGGTGGCATCAGTTTTCATAGAGGAGGGGAATCTGCAAAGTAGTCAAAAAAAAATATTTCCTCCGTGACTCCAGAAGCCCAGCTGTTCTCTTTCAGGAAAAGCGCTGAGGGCTGAAAACACGGGGACAATGATAGAGAGTCAGGAAAGTGGGGTGGGGGTGGGGAGAGAAACGTGAAGGGCACGGGGCAGGGCGGCTCAGACTTCGAGGTTTAGCCAGGGCCTCTCCTAGGCCACCTGGAACAGCATTCAGCAAGACTGCCGTTTGCCCAGAAGCTACTGGGATCCACCAGCCACCAGCGTGCTTGCCCTGTGGGACCTGGGCTCAAAGGCAACACTAGCAGAGGAAGACACATGTCACCACCCGCATTGTCGTTATATTTTTGAGCCATCCTACCCCACCTGGAAGGAGGTCCTGTGGAGGGTGCTCAGGGTTCCTCAGCCCCTAGACCCACTCAGGACTATTGCAGTCCCTCCATGGGCCTCATTGAGACATGGGTTCCCTGCCCTTTCTTCTCTCAACTTGCTCTTCTCATTTCCTCAGAGGCCTGTCTGCAGGCTGGGTCCTGCCCCTCTCACCGGCTCCTCTAGGAAAAATTTTAGACTCCTCCCTGCAAGACTCCTTCTTCTTCTTCTTCTTCTTCTTCTTCTTCTTCTTCTTCTTCTTCTTCTTCTTCTTCTTCTTCTTCTTCCTCCTCCTCCTCCTCCTCCTCCTCCTTGTAGCTCTGGTCACTATCTGCCTCCTGTCAGATCCTCCCATAAGTGGGGTTACCCCTGCTCTGGCCCATGCTTCCACAAACAAACCTGAGTGCCCCGAGCGCTAGATCCTGGTGCCATCTGCCCAGGTCTGGCACAGGCAAGCTTGGGGGTTGGTGTTCTCACCTGGCCCTCCTTACCCTGCCCACCTCTGGACCCCCACTAGTGTAGCCACTGGGGGTCCCAGCTCCATGTCAGTAACATAGGTGGTTAGGCCACGTGGGTGCTGGTCCCTGCTTTCTTCAAGAGATAAGTACCCTGACTGCCACTCACCCCTCAGTGGCCCCAGGTCTCTCATTCCTCATCTATGTCATAAAGGGGCCAGCATGGGATTCCTGGATCTGTGGAAAGTATGAAATAGCACCCAAAGGCACAGAATAAAGGCCTGGCAGTGCCCCCAGGGTCACAGGGTCCCTCTGGCCTCGTGTAGAAAAGCCCACCCTTCCCTGGCCATCTGCTGACCAGGCTCAACCATGAAACTCTAGTCTTTCCTTGTGGACAAAGCAGCCTGTGGAGTTCAGAGGAGCTCCTATGCTGACCTTTATCAAGGAGACATCTGGGTTTGCTGGGAGTGACATGGGCTGGTGGCCTCTGAGCTGACTATCCCTGGAGGCAGCTCTGCCCAGTTGTGCCTCTCCACCACTGCCCACAGAGGTGTGACCTGTATTTGTTTTATAAAGAAGAGAGAGGAGCTAAAGCCCCCAGCTTCATTCTAAGCCACAGCTAGGTCCCTCAACCCTTTTCTTCTTCCCCACCTCTACCCCCCACTTAGCTCTCTTGGTTGCCATGACAGCAGAATCCTGGGAAGTAGGACTCCTTGGAGGGACAGAAACAGAGTGAGACCATGTGTGTGCTAGTGCATTTGCCCAGGTGGGTGTTGGGTGGGGCTGGGGGCTGTGTGTCTGGGTGAGGTCTTTTCCAGGTCACAAGTCTGGCACACGCATGCATGGTTCATGGACTCACAACTAGAGCAAAAGCAGAGATGATCAGAGCCTTGCTTACACACTACTTCGTTGATAAGGCTGGAAGGTGACAGGGTCTACAGTTGGATGCCTGTCCCCTTGCTCCCCCAGCAGGCTCGTGCAAATGTTCCTCTGTCACCTTAGCATGGGAGGCAAGCAGGATAGGCAGATGGGGAAACTGAGGTCTCTCTTTGTACCTGTCCATTCCAGTTGGGGCTGTTCTCGGGCTTCCTGGGTCCACAGATAGGAGTGTATCTGAGGAGGCACTTGGTGTGTTAGAGCCCTGGGCTTCCCAGCTCCCTGCCCCAGTAAGAATGGTCAATGTCTACCACAAGAGAAGCCCAGCAGCAAGGTCCCCTGTTCACTTGCCCAATCTCAGAACTACGCACTGGCTTAAAAATAGTCTTCAAATGCCTCTAAAGTAGGTCTGGGGCCAACTCTCCAGGAAGACGGGTGAGATGCAGAGAGGGGAAGACCCACAGTGGAGGGTCTCCGAGATGGTGGCAGCCATACACTTGTCTGGGACCAGCAGACATGGAGACGGGAGGACACATATAGGAACCCGATGACATGTCTATCTGCTTGCCATGCTTCAGACATGCGCTGGTATTTCTCTCCAGCTAGGAGGCACACACAGACAGCCCATTCTACCGCCAACTCATCGAGGTGAAAATGCCACAGCCAAACTGAAGTGTGAAGAGTTGGCCGCTGGTGGAATGAGTAGCCATGAGGTTGGACGACTCTAGGGAGAGTGATAAGTGAGCCCTCAGCCCATCCTACCCACCCCACTGTATGATGAGCACCTTTCTGAGCCCAGCTTCCTGGTTGCAAGCCAGAAGCCAGGACCTCTTACTCCAGACCCCTCTCCCCCCCTAGCCCCCCCCCCCCCAACCATCTGAGGCAGCCTCCCTGCCCTGCTCTGGGTAGAAGGATTGAGGCTCTTGGGCAAGCCTGCTCTTAGATTGTGTGCATGCAAGGAAGGGAGTCTGGATGTGTGGGGCAGGGGGGTGGGGTGCAATGCAGTCTGAGTCACTGGAACTTCCTGAGGGCATACCAGGTCTGTCTCCCCACTTGCCTGCTGAGCCACCACAACGGCACAGGTATTTCTGGCTGGTTTCGCACCTCAGCAGGTGGTGTGAACACACTGCCTCGGTGTGCACACCCATGTTTAAATTTGAGACTACGGGGAGCCTTCCTGGGGTCTGAAATCTCAGGCTGCCATCTGATCCATTCCATGTGCTCAGGATGAAGATCCCACCCAGGGACCCCTGTCCAAACTCAAGCCTCCATGACAGTTGCCAGGGTCAGGTCCTGGCTTCACCAAAGTTACCTTATCTTTCTTAGTGAAGTGGAGACCACCCATCCTCTGCAGGGAAACATCTTCCTGCAGTTTCAAAGTGGCCAGTAAGAACCTAGCTAGGAGCATGGTGTGGTGGGTGCGAAACCTTCAGTCCTAACACTTAGGAGGCAGAGGCAGACAGATCTCTGAGTCTGAGGCCAGCCTAGTCTAAAGTGTGAGTTCCAGGACAGCCAGGGGTGTCTCCAGAAAACCAAAAAGAAAAGAGAGAAGCCGGGCATGGTGGCACACGCCTTTAATCCCAGCACTTGGGAGGCAGAGGCAGGCAGATTTCTGAGTTCAAGGCCAGCCTGGTCTACAAAGTGAGTTCCAG
>NC_034599.1:51429625-51524750 GCF_900095145.1 Mus pahari | reverse complement strand
GAGAGAGAGAGAGAGAGAGAGAGAGAGAGAGAGAGAGAGAGAGAGAGAGAGAGCTCAGCTTGCCCCTGTACTCAAGCCTGCTCTGGGGCCCATTTTTCCCCCAGAAACGCCAAGTTCATTTTTCAGTGGCAGAAATGGCACATGTGGAGGGGGAGGGACAGAAAGGGAAAGAAGATGATTAGGTTTGCCCCAGGAATCCCTATACCAGGGCATCCTTCCTCACCCACCTGCCCTCAGTCATGTCATGGGGCTTACAGGGAAAGCTGGACCACAGGCACTGTCTGTGGCTGCTGATCTCTTCTGCCCAGAAGGCAACCCCCTGCAGAGGAGATCAGGAGCTGGAGAAAGGTCTGCAGCAGACCTGCCCTGACTCTAAGGACAAACACTGCATTTCACCATGACACATGGCACACTGGTGCACAACACAACACGGGTAACATCCCCCAAACATCCCCGAACTAGCTTCCCACAGAGCAGTCCGCACTGGCCTTCTGCTCACAATGGCTCATCCTCCTGAGGGTGAGGTGTGCTGGCCCTGTTTCAAGGGTCAGAATGATCAGAGTAGGCCGTCTCACTGAAGTCTCGTGAATGCTGAGATCAAACAAGGCAGGCAAGGGAAGAACGATACATGTGCGTTTCCAGGAAAGGCCGTGTTCTAGGAGCTTCAACCGGTCATCACGCCCATCATTGCCTGTTGACACAGAGACCCATTCCTGTGCTAGAAAGCTCTTTAGCCCACCAGAAAACATCTGGGCCAGAGCTATAACTCCTGGGGTATGGGACCTGAACTGGGGTGAGGGGTTCTCACACATGGCCATAGCAGTAGAGAGAAACACGCCTGAGATTGGTAGATAAAGGGAGGGGGGATAGACTTAGGCAGGCAGAACAGATCCCACGGAGACTGTAGACCAGAGGTTCCTGACCTCTCCTATCACCTAATTCACATGGCCACTGTCCCCAGGGTGTGACCTGACATCATAATACTCCAGCTTCTCCCTTTAGCACCATCAAGATCTTGTCTGGATGAGCACAGGAGAGGGTCTGCAGGCTACCTCAAGTTACCTCTGCCTCAGCCTGCCCCAGAGATGGGCCTCCTCTGACCCATGGTCCTCCCTGGCCCTACTATCCAAGGACTCAGGTCCCCCTGCTAACTGCCCAGAGGTCTGATCTCTCTTGTTGTCCCCTGGTGGCCACTCTGACACGTCTCTGTTCACTCTCCACTCAGTTTGATATAAGCTGTTATCAATGAGACTGATAGTTCCTGTCCTTCACAAATGGCCTGTGGTCCCAGACTAAAGATGCCCCTCTTAAGGCATGCTCTTAAAGCCCAGAGCAGGCTGTACCTTGGGGATTTCTCTGACTATGCCACTATGGCTAATTCCACTGACTCCTACCACCCCAAGCTGTCCCAACTCCCCTGGGCCTGGGCTAGATAGCCAGGTAGCAAGGGAGCTCCTGGCTTGCCACCCTAGCTTACCAAGGCTAAGCTTGAGATCCAACAGTCAGAGGGAGAATCAGGAGGCCCAGGCTCCAGAAGCGGCAATACTATGTGGCTTTGGACAGCCCCAGGGCCTCTGTGTGAATCTATAAAGCAGATATTGAGGGCAGCAGGAGTCTACAGAAGATAAAACAAACCAAATGAGGACCTCAGCCCCCACCCCTGAGAGGAGGCTAGCCCGAGGCTTATTTAGTGAGCTAAGGCTTTTAGAATTTCCTTCTTCCCTCCACTTAAGGAGTATGCCCTTTGGGGGTATCAGGACTTGGTAAGGGTTGTGCAAGAAGTGGGCCAGGCTTGCACCCTATTTGCTGAGGCTGTCTAGGGGTTTGGATGCCTCCCCTGACAGAGCTGAGCATACCATGGACACCTATCAGACTCCTGAGAGCCACTTCTGGCAGCTGTAGCTCCGGGGCCCTGGGTCCACTTCTCCTCTCTACTCCTCGGAATGGAATGCCTGTGGATAGTAGTGCTTGGGTGGGCCAGGTGCTGGCAGCCCGGCTCCTCCCCCCACTCACTTCCACTGTGCCTCCCCGGCTGCTGTCCTGGACTCGGTCCTTAATGGAGCGTAAACAGCCTGGCAGAGGGAAGCCTCATTAGGTCTGATCTAATTAGGAGGTTCTGTGCAGTGGAGGTGGGTAGGGAGGAGCGCCCATTCCCAAAGCTTGCTTTGCACCAGGAGTGTCACACATGTACGTTCCTTGGACCCTCCTCATGGTAGACTGTCCCAGGCAGCTGCAATGGCAGGGAGGGCAGGTGATTTGCTGCGGTGATATAAGCAACAGTGGCTCCCTTAGGAAGCACACCCCACGGGCCTCCCAATTTCTTGTGCTCCTCTGGCTAGATCTTACCCATGAATCTGTCTTTAGACCCCCTCTCTCCATCCAGCACTACCAGATGCCACAATAGGTCAGATGGTGGGAAGCTGGATATGGGGTAGACTGGTCTCTCTTCTCTCTTCTCTCTCTTCTCTCTTCTCTCTTCTCTCTTCTCTCTTCTCTCTTCTCTCTTCTCTCTTCTCTCTTCTCTCTTCTCTCTCTCTCTCTCTCTCTCTCTCNTCTCTCTCTCTCTCTCTCTCTCTCTCTCTCTCTCTCCCCTCTCTGCCTCTGGCTCCCCCTGTGATCAGGTTAGGGGAGTGGATGCCATGCCAAGGGACCCACCGCCACTTCGTTAGTCTTAGCTAACAAGCTGTTTATGGGTACGACATGACACCTGCTTTCTTCTTTATAAGTTCAATAATTTATAGGCATATTAGCAGCCTGGCGGCTGCCCTGGGCCCCAGCCAGACGGGACGGGGCGATGCAGCCGGGTGCCTCTGCCGATATTTACTCTCTCCCACCATCAATTATTAAGGAGCCCTCCTTCAGTTTTGCACATAATTACATGCGCCGTTATGGTTTGAACTCCCCTGCTCTAAATCCCTCTGGAGCAGGGCCCAGCCTGTCCCACAGGGCTGCCATAGCCCAGGGACCCAGCTGCCTGCAGACTGAAAGAGGTGGCCATAGCTCAGCCTAGAACCCTCTTGAGTCTCCTTGGCCAGCAGTGGTCCTCCCCATCCTAGGGAGGGGTCTCTGCACCTTTGCTGTCTGTGTGACATACCTCCCCACCTCTGTACACATAGCTGTCTTCTTCTCGCTGTTTGATTCCGCACAGCCATGACTACCTGCTGAATGTCTGTCCTGGCTCCCCAGTGCCTGCTTTGTGTGTGTGCAAACACAGCCTGTATCATACTGGGTTGAGTCTTGTTTGCTAGACCATGGGCTCTGGGGGTACAGAGAAAGCTTTGGCAAATGTTTGCTGAGTGATAAATGAATGAGTGGATGGCTAGAAGATGCATGGGTGACTGAGTGCCGGTCACTAGTGTGTCCACTGAAGCCTGCCTCTTCATCCCAAGTCAGCAGGTCCTTCCCAGTCGGTCCTCTTCCTCCGATCCCCTACACTATCCTGGTTTAGACTGGGATTGCCCCATGAGCAGCAAAGCTGGAGCCCTCACCTACATGCCCATCACAAGAGGGCAGGGCAGGGTGGAGTGAGATAATGTCCCCTCAATCTCATGTCTACTTTGTGGGTTGGAGAAGTTGCTCACCCTTTCTGATAGTTTCCCTATTGGCTAAATGGGGATGACAACAGTCCCTCTGAGGATGTGGCTGAGGACCTATCAAGACACAAATGTTCAATCTTATTCCTTAGCCTCAATCTTTGTCTGTGAACTGAGCCCACAGAAACGTGAGCTGTCTTGAATCAGATGGTCTCATTCCCACCTTCTTTTGCCCATAAGTCTCATGGCTGGCACTAGACTTGGCTCCTGGGGTCTACACACACACACACACACACACACACACACACACACACCACCGACTGATTAAATCAAACATCGCCACATCTTAGGCTATATTATGTAGGAAGAAGAAGAAAAGTCCCCCCCCCCATGGGACCAAAAACAAGCCAGAGGCCATGCCCTTCCCAAGTTAATCGCAGAGTGAAAACAAGCCCCAGATGGCTACCGGGTTCGAAAGCCCAGAACCATTTCCCTGGGGACCCCATGCCTCAGTGTCTTTCGTAAGAACAGATAATAATATGCCCACCCATGGGGTTGTTGAGAGATCAAATGAGTTGTTGATTGAGCAGTGAACACAGGAGCTGTGTGCTGCTCGTGGGGGTATGCTCAGAGCACAAGGTGTGGGGTAGCCCTGACTCCCTTCTGTCTTTGGGAGGTGGCAGTCATCCTCCTGTGTCGCTACTTTTCCTTCATGTGTGGAGATCGGTGCTCAGGTCGTAGGGTATGCTTCTGAACCTGATAGAACGCTGTGGCCTTGTTTGCATCTTCGCTTTGTTCATCTAGGCTACATTACAGGATTGCCTATGCTGACTTGTATGGCTCTTGTATCTGTCTGCATCATCATTTGTCATTCCCTTGTGTGATCATGCTGCACCCTGTCCGTCATCCTGCCATTGAGAGGTACATCCAAGGCTTCTGACCCTTGCTGTTACAAAAAACCTTGTAGGGGACCTCTTGTTTCTCTGTGATGTGTACCCAGCGTGGAGCTGCTGAGTAACAGAATGTGCACCTTCTCAACCTTCCCAGGGGGCAGCCTAGCTGCTGTGTAGTTCCTCACCCAATGGCAGGAGGCACTTTGCCTGCATTAGCCCGTGCCCTGACCCATGGCAGGAGCAAGGAATGGTGACACACATGTAACAGGCAGAGCATACATTAGTCAGGTGCTGCTTCGTAACAAACCACACCTGCAGTGACTTAGAACAAATAGATAGGACCTCATAGATTGCTCAGGGAGGAAAGAGTGAGGTAGAGCTGGCATCTCTGAGTCAGGGTCTCTTGGGTACTCCAGTCAAGGTATCCAGAGAGCTGCGATCTTTCCAAGGCTCTACTCGGGGAACGTTGCTCCTTTCCGAGTGGGCTTCTCACCAGAGCTGATAGTAGTAATACGGCAGTGGATTCACTCAAATAGGCAAACCACCATGGACAAAGAGCATCCAAGATGGAAGCTGTATCGTTTTTATAATCTTATATCCCAAGTATCATCCTGTCCCTTCACCATATTCTACTCCTCAGAAGTGAGCCAGGGGGTGTACATGTTGCTCAGGGTTAGAGTGCTTGTCCAGCTTGTGTGAAGTCCTGGGACAACAGGAGGGAAGGGAACAGGAGTCAGTTGGTCCGTCTGCACTCAGGGGAGGGTTGAGATAACACAGTGAGAGTCTGTAGGGTAGGAGTGGCCACTGGGAGTCATCTTAGGTTTGCCTAAGGGCAGGGCAACTGAAGCTTGGGATGTGAAGTGACTTGTCCAGGGTCACATAACAATTAGAGAGAGTATCAGAACTAGAACAGGAGGCTGCCCGGGTGCCTCTGAATCTACTACACTGCCTTTGACCTCAGATAATAACAGGTTCTGCGCTAAGTTAATAGACAAGTCTTCAGCGCATCGGAACTCAAGATGAGTGCTTAATGAATGGATTTGCTAACAGTGCTGCCTGTTTGCACGCATTAGCTCAAATTTCTCCTCGTGTCTCCACGGGGACTGCCAAGCCCAGGCCCTTAAGAGCAGCTGTTCTGCCAAGCATAGAGCCTAGGGTACCAAAGAGCTGCAGAGTGGCCCCTCTATACAAATAACTATTTAGATTTGCATTTTATGTTTTGCTCCCAATTTAACCTTTTTCTCCCCAGTGGAGAGAACATTTCTCTGGCTCCTCCCATTCCAGGGTAACTCGAGGTTAGGAGCATCATTGGGTCTTTCCTTGGGGGCTTTGGAGTGGGCAGGGACTCACTGACTGACTTCAGACAGAGTTCTTAGTTTTTCAGGCCCCAGGGATGGCATATCCAGGCCAGGTGGCCTCCCAACCCTGCCAGGGCTTCTGCTGAAGTCTCAGAGCCTCCCGGCCTCGTCTCGGTGCTTAACACCCCCAGAGGGCTGCTGACTGCTCTGGTCCAGCTATGGCACCACAACCCCAGCCCTGAGTGAAGCTGTGGCCACAAGGTCTCACAGCCTGGCCACAGAGCTACTTCCAAAAGCGGGGACTTTTCACCCAGCTCCCTCAGGTCCCCGCTCCCTTTTCTGCCTCACAACTGCACCGTCAAGGGACTCTGACCTATGGATTAACTGCCAGGTCCCAATCCACTTCCCTCCAGCCTGAATCTCTAGGACTTCATTATGGCACGGACTCCGTAACACCGACATAAAGTGCTGCAGAGCGTGGGGTAGTCAGGGGCCTCTGCTGTAGCTCCCGGGTATACAAAGCCCCTGATTATAGAACTCAGCTTTCTAGGAGCATAGCATTTTCCTCTGAGGAACTCAGGAGCCTTATCCCAATGTCCTCAAAGTCTAGGCAAGGCTAAAGAGTCCTAAGGCCTCAGCATCTAACTGAGGAACTTTGGCCCAGAGAGGGGTAGTTCCCTTCAAGGTCACACAGCAATGTAATAGTTAGCTTGTGACATAAAACGGAATATGAAGTTCATCTGAGCACCCAGCTCCAAAGGCCTTGAGTGTGGGCACTGCCTCCTCACCCCCTATTCCATGCCTACTGCTTCTCACCCAGCTTCCGCCGACTCCTAGCTCCTCAGCTCCGTTTTTCTTGCTAATTAGAGGTCTCAGCAATGACTCTGCTGTCCCAGCCATTTTAGAGCCGTCATTAATTTCAAGTGCCTTCAGAAATAACCATCATCGTAAAACCCTATGAGCTGCTGGGATGCAAGCAGGCAGGACCAGCAGACACAGACACGGAGGCAGGCTTACGTGTGCCACCCTCTCCAGTCTGTGCCTCAGGGGATCCCTGTTCCTGCTAGGGCCCTGCCTGCCTGCTGAAACCTCAGCCCCAAGGGTGAGAGAGGAGCAGAGCTGGGACGTGCACAGCGAACACTCACAACTGAAGCCCCGCCTGGCCTCTCTCTCGAGCAGGATAACGTGGGCAGTGAAGCAATCCATCCAAGCATCGGCTCTCTCGTTGGTATGACAAGCGCAGTCCTTCTTTGTTGCATTGCTTTAATTTTATTTCATTTTGAGACAGCTGTCTTGGGGACTTGCAGCAGCCCCTCCCCCACGCCCCACTGCCTCAGTTTCCTGGACGTTGGGATCACAGGTGTGAGCCACCACAGCTGGCGGGCGTGCCATTCATGAGAGGAAGGAAAGCAGAGCTCAGAGCCCTTACAGGCTGGTTGGTGTGTTTTAGAAGGCAGTCCCCTCCACCACCTGCCCTGGAAAGCTTACTCCAGCCCCTGCTCTGTGGCCTGAATTCAGGCTACAGAAGACCGGTTCCTTGAAGTCACTGGCTCCTACTTTGTTCGTTCTTTCCTAGTAGTACCGGGAGACCAAGATGTCGTGCCCATTCGCTCTTGGGAGCTCCTAGTGGACGGACAGAGAACAACAGTGGGGTAGACCTTGCCTAAGGCTATCAAGTCTGGGGAGGGAGGCAGGCAAAGAAGAGATGGATCTTCATTTGCTCTTGAAACACAATTACTACCTAGGAGGTAGACCAACAAAAGCCTGCAGGTGTGCCGTGAGCATCCTTGGCTGTAGTTCTGTTTCTAGCACAGTCCCCAAACTGGACCATCCTGACGCTTCACAGGTGGCTCTGGGACCCGTGAGAGCACTGGTGAGGGCTAAGGAGGGGATCCAGTGTTAACCTCCTCCCTTCGGGGTCAGAATGATAAGGTCAGGGACCAGGCCCCAGCAGAGCCCTTACAAAGGCTTCTTCGGGTGTAGTGCCCCACCCTTCCCAAGTCTCCCTTTCCCATTGCTTCTTCTGGTGGAGTAAGATGGAGAATCTGAGAGGGGTCATTTCTTCAGGAGACATAGAGAAAGAACAATGGCTGGACTACCACACAATGGAGGAGTAAGGAAGGCTTCAAGGTAGCTGTGATGTCTCCTTCATCGTCCCTGAACTCCGAGAGAAGATGGGTAGATGGGCACCACAGATTCCAGCCTAGCACACCAGCTTCCTCATCTAGCAGCTGGAGACTGAGGGTGGGGGCGATGGACTCTCCCCCATTTCTCCGACCAGATCACTGAGGCAGGGAGCAGGTGAGTCGGGGGCGGAGATCTGCGGTGGCCGCGCCTTGCCTGCGTCAGTCGCCGCACCAGGAATAGCCCCCGCCCCCGCCCCCCGCCCCGCATCGGGTCTGGCAGAGCCTTTACGCAGGAGCTAGGGAGCGTCTATTCCTGTCGGGCTGTGGGAGGAGGCGGCGAGGGAGGGCGGGAGCTCACCGGTAACTCACAAACAGCCGGGGTGGGGGAGCTGGGGAGACTGGGAAGGGGGTGCAAGGATCACGGAATCGGGGGACCCAAGAGCCGCCTGCGCCAGGCTCTAGAAGGGAGGGGACTCGTGTGGCCGCCCCACCTCCCCTCCTACCAGTAAGTCCCTCTGCCAAGCCTGCCTCCCACTGGTTTACTCAGCCCTGGAAAGCCATTCAAATTCCCTTTCCACGGTTTACAAGCTGTGTGACCGTGGCCAAGTCACGTAACCTTTCCGAGTCTGGGGTTCCTGCTCTTTATTTTCAGGGGAGTAGTAGTGCCTCTTCCTGAAGTGGTTGGAAGAAGAATATAAGATGCAAGGAGCATCACCTTCACCTGCAGGGAAGGGGCTCTAGGTAGGCCTGAGATATGGACATAGACAGAAGGCAGGAATGTCCCAAGCAGTGGTGTGCCAGTGAGGCTGAGAGGTATCCAAGATCGGTTTCGCTGGAACAGGTTTGTGCAACTCTCTGGACTATGTGTGTGAGGCTGGTCTGTGGAAATCAAGACAGTGCTGGGGGTGGAGACTTGAAGCTGGCCTCTCCAAGCCAGCGAGGTATCTCCGAAATGTCAGTCTGGCTCCTTGGAAGGCAAATGAGGCATTGGGAGCGGGATCCTTGCCCACCCCAGAAAGGCACAGGCCTTGCGCTGGTCTCTTCCTGCCCTGCTCAGCTTCCTTCTTTGCCTGCCTACAAACTATCGGGAGTGCTGAGGTGCTAACGGGGAGAAGGGAACTCTGCCTTGTGGTGTCTTCATTGATGGTTATTCTAATCAAGCTGGCATGGTTTTAAGGGGCATCTGGCTTCAAGCAGATGGAAAGAGGTGCAGTAGATAGATGTGAGGTCCCCACGGGTTGCCTGCCTACACCGCAGCCCTTGCCAGGCCACCCTGCCAGGTTAGTCTCTGATCTGTGGCCCAAGAAGAGTTTGGGTCTCTATGTAAAGGTCTTACTCTTTGGAGCCATCTGAAGATGTGGTACCCACCAAACTTGGTATTTATTTTAGGGAGTTAGATGGTAAATAGCTAAGCCCAGACCGAGGATCTATACTGCCCTCTGCTGGGCACTTGGTAGAGTGCCACCGTCCGGAGCCTGGCAGGTAGGCCTGCTGCCCTCTGCTGGACAGGAAACCCGACGGGGTGGGTACAAGGATGCTAAAGCAGATTCTAGACCTGCCCTCCCGGTAGACCCACTTAGCCAGCTCGGCTTCAACATCTCCTTCCTGTGCTTTCCCGGCGGTCGGCCTCGCCCTAAGATCCCTTGGAAGTGGTGGTGTTGGTGTGTGGGGTGTGTGTGTGTGTGGTGGGGGGTGTACTGGACATTTCGAGAGGAGGGGTCAAGACCTGACCCTCCTCAAGCTGTCCTCTAAACAACCGTGACCAGGTTTGGGGGGAGGGTAGTCTGTCTACGTGCGTGTGTCGGTCCACACGGCAGTTGCAGTGACCCCAGTTAACACGTGTGAACACACACGCTCACATGCACACGCATGTGGTCAGAGACAATCAAACGCGAATGGGTGCACGCACTCTGGGAAGACCGCGGGCTGGGCTGGCTTAAGATTTGCTGGAGCCTGGGACCCAGAGGGGCGCTGCGTGGTGCAGGGCGGGAGCGTGGGGGCGCCGGCCCCGGAGCGTTCTTCATCTGTGCCCCGCTGCCACTCTCGCTGCGCCCTGGGCGCTGGGCAGCTGCTGGGGCGCTCCTCCATCTTCGTCCGGTTCTCTGAAAGAAGGACCCCCACCCAGGTTTTGCGGCCGCGCCTTCTCTCTCCTCCCCCGCCCGGCTCCAGAGCTCGCTCACTAGCTCCTTCCCTCCCTCCCTCCCTCTGTCCCTCCTCCCTCCCTGGCTCGCTGCTCGCTCCTCTCGCTCCCTCCCCACGCCGCGGCAGAGCGCGGAGCCCGAGCGGGAGCCGGCGCGGGAGCCGGAGCGGGCGGCAGCTCAGGAGGCGGCCGGACCTGGACCCGTCCCGGTCCCGGAGCGCGCGGAGTCCCCACCCGCGCCGCTCGGGCCCCTCTCCCGACGCGGGGCTCTGAGCAGCATGCGCGGCAGCTGCCCACCGGCCCCAGCCCTGGCCCCGGCCCCGCTGCGGAGAACGCCCGGCCTCGACCCCGGCCCCAGCGGTAGAGGCGGTGGCGGCCGCTCCCGGCCGGCCCGAGGGACAGAGCCAGGTTCCGGGAGCCCGCGACACGCGTCTTGAGAGCTCCGGCTCCTCAGCCCGCTACGGCCAGGGCCTCGGCCTCCGCCCCCGACTGCCGAGCTCCTGCCCTAGAGCCGGCTGGGCTCCCGCCCGCGTGGGACAGACAGACGGACAGCCAGCCCTGCGAGGGCGCGCGGACCGGGCGGAGGTGTTGTAGGAGGAGACCGAGGAGGGGGGGCTGGGCTGGGGCTGGGGCCGCGCCGGCAAGAGAGACATGCGATTGGTGACCAAGCCGAGCGGACGGACAGCGCGCCCGAGATGCAGGTGAGCCCCTCCGTCTTGGACGAGCCCGACGAGCCCGGCAGCCCTGCGGCGAGTGCCTCTGGGAGCTGCTGTCCGCCCAGGCTTCACCCTCCTGGGGCTATGTAGGGCACCTTGTACCGCCCAGACCCCCTTTGGGGTCGCAGGCCTGACCCTCAAGTTTCAAATGATTTTCCCATTTCCGTTCCGCTGATCCTAACAGATCCCTGGTTGGCAAGCTGGGACCCGTGGTCAAGGAGAGATCCCTACCATTCCTTTCCATTCCTGCCCTGGTACCCCCTAAATCATCCTCCCATTCTGGGCAATGGTCACCCAAGAGGATATGGTCTCTCAGCCCTGGGTGAGTCCCTTTCGGTGGACCAGAGACCACTCCCCAGTCCTGGCTAATACCTTAAGCTTGAGGACACAGCTAGCCAACAGTTTCTCCCCAGGCTCTAGGATTGCCCCTCTCTCCACAGGAACCTTGTCAGCCTCTTTCTGGCTCCTTTCTCGCTCCTCCTGGATGAAAGGGAGGTGGAGGGCGGAAGAAAAGGGGGGGGGGAGTCCAGTTGAGGAAGACCCAGGAACCTTCGGGGCTCCCCTTTGTCTTCGTTCAGCTGGGCTTCTCACCTCCTCCTGCCCCACTTTTCATTCCTAGGGAAATGGGTGGGAAGTGGGAGCCTGCTGAGAAGGGGGAGGTGAGGAAGGAGCCTCCTGTGTGTGTGTCCCCCCCCCAACACACCCTATTCGGGTGGGTTTTGGGCTTCCTGCCCTCTAAGACACCCAGATGTTTCTTTCTGGGCGGGGCCCACTTTGAGAAGGGGTGGGGCCAGGCAGGTAGGCAGTCCCCTGGGTCTCTTATTGCTGGGGTCCCTGACCAGCCCCCTGACCAGCTCTTGTTGTGTGGCGGCACCTCCCCTTTGTTCTCAAATGCCCTGTGGTGGGTGGGTGTAGTGGCAACTGGGGCACATGGAAGATGGGAACAGCTCTGCCCTGGTGGGTGGGAGTGCAAGAGGCCTGCGGTGGGGGGCAGGACCATCTGGGCCAGCCCCTTTCTGCCAGCCCATCCTTTCCTCAGTCTTTGGCTGGGCTTGGACAGCCAGAGGGCGCCCAGCTCTCCTGGTTCCCGGCTCTGGACTCAGCCCTGCTGGCCATTATGCCAACGACTTTAGCACAGGCATCGGTGCCAGGGGAGCTCGAGGGCACCAAGCCGGCAGAGAGCCTGGGGTTTCCCTGACCTCATAGAGGACTGCTAGTAAGGGGAGGGGGGTGTTCCACTGCTCCTGGCCTTTTGTCCTTGTGTGGGCCAAGAGGGGTGCAGAGTCCTCAGCCAATGGGAGGATGTTGGCACCTGGTTTGCTGGGAGGCAAGCCGGAGGTGATAGAAAGGAGAAGCGAAGAGAGCATCAGAGCCACTCTGAAGGTGCCAGGGAAAAGGCACATGGTCTCAGAAGACCTGAGGGCAACACCCAATTGCCTCAGCCAAAGAAGGGCAGGACCCCCACACCTGCGGCAGCTCTTGGCTCTGGGCCCCTTCCCCATCCCTAGCTGTAGTGTGTATGAGATGGCCCCATCAAGACCCTGGTGCTCCCTAGACCTGGGGCAAGTGAGGGTTAGGAAGCAGCTTTTACCAGATGGGTGTGTGCCTCGCGCTGAGGTTTGATCCTTTATGAGTGGAGGGATCTTGCAAGACTGAGAAGAATGTAGAGAGCAGTCTACCTGTCATGGTCCTCTTTGATCCTGGGGTGTCATCTTTTCCATCTGTCTCTAAACATCCATTTCCTATGCTAGATAATTGTTTGTTTGTTTGTTTTAATTTTTGTACTCAAAATTCTAGAGGACCAATGCTCTCCTCTTCCCAGAATGAGCTGTTGCTTAGCAAAAAAAAGTTGAGCAGAACCTGTGCTCTGATAGCCTAGCTGAGACCCTGTTCGTGCTCGGTGCCCGTGAAAGTAGAAAGCTGGCCCTGTAGGCTAGAATCTTGGTCTGGCTTTTCTGTGTGTGACATTCCAACCCCAAGTTCCCCTCCCAGGACAAGACTACTGATTGTATCTTCTGGCCCTACCACTTCTTCCCCCATATTCCTGAATCCTCTCTTGACTTGGTCTCGCATCCCTTCTTTAAAGGCCCTCTCCTTCCAAAAACCTCCCCTAGCTGCTCTTGGTACTCGCAGCTCAAAGGAACCACAATGGTTTTACAGATGATGGCGTAGCAGCCCATTCATTCATGCGTTTATTCTGAACATCCTGGTGAGCTGCCTGCTTGGCTCCTGGATAGACCTCACAGATTACCCTGAATACCTAGGCAACCCTCTGGATGTGGGAAAGACACCAAGAGGCCCTAGGACCTCCTGGCAAGGACAACCTGGAGGGGACATAGAGTCCTTAGCTGCAGGAATGAGCAGAGCTGAATGTGCACTAAAAACTGTCCCAGGTAGACTGGAGAGAGCCAGCACGGAGTGCTCCAGAAGTGGGCGTTTCTCTGTGGAGCTGGTGGGGTCAAGTTCTTAGAAGAAGATGGCTGGTTGAGTCCGGAAGTAGCATCAGGCTTTGCAGTGACAAGGGAATTGGGGGTTTCTAGAGTGAGGAGGCTCTCTGAAGGAAGCTTTGAAAAGGTGGGGTCATTTCCAAACTCATTTGAGGCCTCTTGGTTCCAACCTCTGTGTGCAGGAATGGATAAGTGCTTATCCTTGAGTGCTGTGGGCCAATAGCGGCTCTGCTGAGTGTACAGCGACCCCCCATGTCACCTCACTGCAAGTGTGGACCCGAGAGCCAGAGGCCTGGTTCAAGCCTGAGCTCCACCACTGTCTAGTTCTGTGACTTTGGGGAACTTACTTAATCTCTCTGGACCTCTATGTCCTTTCCTCTATGTCCTAAGTGGAGTTAACTGTGGTATCTACCTCAGTGGAGGTGGTGGCAATTAAGTGTGCTGACACAAGCAATGAATGCACTTAGATCTGTGTGGAGCGCACAGTGAGTGCTTAATGAGCGCCAGCTACTCACAGTTTATATCAGCGATGTGCTTCCGGTTTTCTCATTGTCGGTGGTACTGAGGTGTGGTTTTATAGCTGAGAAAACAACCAGAAGGGTGGATGGTGTGACCTGTCAAAAGCCCCCATCTTGGAGGTGTGAGTTCACTCTAGAGTGTTCTCCTGACCATGGGTGGCAGCTGTGATCACTGGTCCAGGCCTAGCCTGTTAACTTGTTGATCTATGCATTTGTATTAATGGTCGTAGTACTTGCCAAGGCTCAGTGACACACGCCTGCCACCCCAACACTCGGGAGGCAGAGTCTGGTGGGTCTCTGTGAGTTTAAGGCCAGCCTGGTCTACATAGTAAGCTTCATGCTAGCCAAGGCTATACAGTGAGACACACACAAAAGTAATAAAACAAAATAAATCGTAGTAGTGCTCGTGGTAACATGGTAAGCATGTGATCCAACTCCCCAGCTCCAGCACTCAGACGTCTCCTCTTCCCGGGTTCTTCTCCACACCTCGCCCTCAGCTCCTTCTGCTGAGACAGTTATGTACCTACATTTTTCTTGCCTCTTGCATTTGGGGCTGAGGCAGTAGCTCAGTAGTAGAACACTTGCCTAGTATGCATGATGTTCTGGGTTCAACTCCCAGCACCAAGATAAAGTAATCTATTTAGCTATAGAAGAACTCTGGCATTTTTAATTATTTTTTTAGCTCTCTATAAAACATAAAACAAATACAGTCCTCTGGAACTGACTTTTTCATTCATTATCAGGTTCTCACAAATGATAGTGGATATTCAGCACCCATTCATTTTTCCCTGATGAATTTGGTTGTCATTTGAATGTAACACAGTGTATTCCTGGCCCTCCTATTGATGAGCATTTGGGCTGTTACTTTTTCTGGCTCTTACTGACACTGTTGCCACAAAACCCCTCTCCCTGTCTCTGGAGGCAGTGTGGGAAGTGCCCTGAACTGTTGGGCTGCAGGATGTGTTCATGTTCCGCCTTTTTGGGAACCATGCCAACGTGTTTTCCAAATTGGTTGGGCCACTTCATGCCCCCCTCACAGGGGGCGGCTGTTCCCGCCCCTCCCCATCCTCAGACAACTCCACGCTGTCTTGTCGGCTGTCTTGAGTTTTTTCTTGATTGAATGAGTGTAAAATGGAATTTCATTATAGCCTTGATTTGTATTTCTGGGATTCAAGGTTTGTAGTGTGGGAAGGGGGGCTGGGGCAGGCAGCATCCAGTGTGGGATAGGTGCTCACTCCATGGTTGTCCCTACTCCCCTCCCCCCCATGAAAGTCAGTTGTCTCCAGCATGGGGATATTATCTGTAAAAGTTTTGAGCTTGCATGGGCAGGAGTGGTGGGAGGGGACGACCCTCCACACACACAAGCCTTATGTACCTGTGCAGCAAGAACAAAAGGAAAGCTATTCTGGGAGACCCGGTGTCTGGGTGCACTTCAGGATGGAAAGGGCTGTCCTGGCTCAAGAGGTACAGGGAGCCTGTGTTCAGCTCTCTGAAGACCCCCTTCCTGCATCCTGGCATTGGCATAAGGCCTGGCACTGGTGATAGCAAGGATGTAGTGGCCAAACTGCTGGATGAAACAGACGTGTGTTCTGGCATTGACAACTTACTAAGGAGCCCTCTCTGATTGCTCGTGCCCATGCAATGAAGGAAGGGTGACGGAGCAAGATGGCTCCTGGGCATCCAAGGGTCCCTAAACCACAAGGCCCTCCAGAGAAGCTAAGAAGCCAGGTGCTGACAGGGTACGTTGGAATAACTTCCCTGCCAGCCTGGTGTACCCACAATTGATTTCACCCGCCTTCCCGCCCAGGCCTGGGCCCCTGGAGCTGGTTAGAGACAAGCGCCAGGGCTGGCAGAATAATTATGCCTATTTCATGTGACACCCAAATTGATTGCCGCCAGGGTGACATTACCAGGGCATTGTTCCTCATCTCCAACCTCTTATTACATGTTATTAGGGTGTGTGGTGTGTGTGTGTTTTTCTACTTTTTTTTTTTTTCCATTTCAGGGAATTAATCTCTCCCTGCCACCTCCTCTGCTGTCCTCTGCAGAGAGTCACTCTTGGCTTGGAAAGGGGGCAGGGGCCTAGCCAGCATCCCTTTTCTGTGTGTTCCTGAGCAGGCCTGCAGATACAGCTGGGGGCCTGGCTAGCTCTAGTCCTTTGGCTTGGATCCAAGATGTGGATATCTCAGCGCCGAGAGAGGCTGATGAGATACAGCTTCCAGAAAGGCCTCTGCTTGCATGCATCCTAACACAGGCTGCTCACCCACAGTCCTGGCTCAGCTCTTTGCACCAACCATGGACACTTGATACCTTCAGCCTGGACATAGTTCTTAGAGATTTGTAGTGGTTCTCACCTCATGTGGACTTGTGCAAGGGCAGCTTGGTGATTACCCATCTGCACGGGGCCCAGCATTGCCTGTGTCTGACGAGAGGATCTATCCCTGGCATGAACTCAGTTTACCATGTTGGAGACTGGGCTTTTGCAAGGGGCTGGCCAGGACCCAGCTGAGCAGAGAGAACTTGACCAGCCAATGATAGGAAAAGTGTGGTGTTTTTATTTAAACTTTGTCTAACCATGACATAACTAACTCAGCAGATCTTGCTTTATGAAGTATCAGGGTTTTGTTTTCCCCCTTTTGTAAAGCACAGATATCCAAAACCATCGCTCACCCGTGACCTGGCGTCACCATGAGATATAGACAGCCACACTGGAATGACAGAGAAAATAACTGTGGGTGTACAAAGGAGATAACAGCCTGAGATAGTGGGCAGCCCCTGGCACTCGATGAGACCGAATGTCCTCATCTGTATGGTGGTCTCCAAGATGCGGTTCCTCTGGATTCAGACTAGCTCAGGGCCTTGACCTAACACCCCAAGCTCGGTCTGCTCATCAGTTCAATGGGGTTGATACGCTGAGGGCCAGTGAAGCCATGAAGTATATCTGCTCAGCATATACGCCTTTCTTCCACCTTCATGAGCTCTCTGTAGCCAGCATGGTGAGACAGCATGAAGTCTTCCAGCCCCTTTGCAAATGGAGAGATTACGCTCTCAAGGGGCAAGAGTGCTTCAAGACTTTGCAGGTCAAGAGAAGACAAGTTACAACAAATCCCAGTTCAGCCCCTGGTTGCTGTGTGACTTTCAGCAATGATATGACTTTGCTGTGCCTCAGTTCCCTGGTCAGGAGAACAGGGCTAAGTATACCAGCCTCCTAAGCGACTGTGAAGATAGCACCAGTTGACTGGCTGTGTGAGAGCTACTCTGCTTTGTCTGTTACGTTTTGTAAGAGACTATGGGAGGTGCGGCAGAGTTTAGACTCTCCAGAGTTCCTACTGTGCTGAGGCCTTGAACAGATTCACAGTACCTCTCTGTGTTTCTGACATTTTTGATCACTCCGTATAGTCTTGGGTGGCCTGGAACTGTGTAGCTCAAGCTGTCCTCAAACTCACAGAGATCCCCCCTGCCTCTGCTTCTCAAGTGCTAAGATTAAAGGCATGCACTGATAAACCTGTTTCCAATTTTCTACCCATGGAATGGCATAATAATTCCACCTGTCTCGATGGGAAGCTGTGGTTTCCATAGGAGGCCTCATGCCAGGGGCCCTCTAGGGGGCTTCCCGGCCACCATCACCATGTTGACCAAACTGTTAGCTAAACCCAATCCCTGCTGCTTCCCCTCCATTTTGGCCTGCTCAAATCTGTGGATCTATGCCCCTGTCTCTCTCAAGGCCTGGACCTCCACAGATGGTGGTAAAGCTGGGGCGTCTTGAGAGGCCCCAGGGAGTGAGAGGATGGGACAGGAGTATTCCTGCTTCAATGGAGGACAGGGTAGGGGGCTTCATGGGTCCCTTTCTGTCCCTAAGAGCAGGGATTGGCATCTCCAATCAGAAGAAGGGTCACATGGAGGTCACCTGAGTTTCCCAAGTTTCTCTATCATTACGTCATATAGGCCTGGCCAGCATCTCTTCACCTAGGGGACAGCTCCCATTCAAGAAAGGAGTACTCTCTAATGAGGCAGGCCCAGCACAGGTGACCCTGTAAGATGAGTGGCAAGCTCCAAAAGCTGTCCAGTCCTCTCCCAGGATCACACAGCAGGATGAGGTGCCCTGGCTGGAATCCAGGATACAGCCCATGAGCCCTTGATCGCCGTAGTTGACTTTCTCCAGGTCCTATATATAGAAGCCTTTAAACACTAAGATGCTTTGACAATTAAAATTCATAATTTATCCCACAAATGGCCTGAGGTTGTGGGCTTGCCGGAAGGCTGGCAGCTCCTGGGACAGGCTGTGCTTGAGTCGGGTGGGCAGGGGCCTCTCTCTCCCTTGCACTCAGGGGCCAGGTGCTTACGCAGAGCAACCCAGGGAGTTCAGGACAGCCAAGGTGCCTGGAGAATGGCCTGACCTTCCTTGACCTAAAAGGCTGATAGGTAAGCAACCCCATTAGTGGTCTCCAGCCACAGGTCAGGTAAACACAGGAGGGAAAAGACTGAATTTCTGGGGATGCCAGAGAGGCAGAGCTGGTGGCACCCAGCCAGGTGATCCCCCCCCCACACACACACACATTGGTGTACTCTCTGCATCACACACAGATACTGGTATTTTCTCTGTGTGTGTCACAAACTGCCCGTGTGCACATACACCCTGGGAAACTAGCAACTCTTTGCCAGAATCAAGAGCCAGAGGAAAATAAAGAATTATGCATGACAAAGGACGTGACCTCAATTTTCTTCCAGGTTGATTTTTCTCTCCTGTGGGGGGTGGGGGATAGCTAGAGGTGAGTACCAGCCAGAGGAAGACACACTGGGGCTGTTCCAGCCTGCCAAGACTGCACTTCTTTAGCTATTCAGTCTAGTTGCTGATCCTCCTCTCAGGAGCCCCTCCCCTGTGCTCAGGTGGCCTGCTCCTGGGCTCTCAGCCTAGCCCTGCAGACTAACACTACATTCCCCCATTAGCAGCTCCCTCCTTAAGCCATTATCAGCCATTCGCACCTCGGCAGGGATGAGTCAGGACAGCCAGAAGAGAGTATCTTGAAGGAGCCCAGGGACGGACTGGGCCAGGATTTGGGGCATGGGAGCCCCAATGGGAGTCTCTGGTGCTTTCAGATCGACCTGGCTACCAACCACCTCCTCCATCCTCCATCCTCTATCCTCCATCCTCTGCCGTTCCTTTTCTTTTCCCGAATACCTGCTTGAGCCTAGACTAGGTATTGGAGGGCAGGGTTGAACCCTAAGCCAGTGTTTCAGGGGCTGTCCCCATCCACAGGGGTGTGCTTCTTTGACTAGTTGAGGTGTGAGAGGCTAAGGGTGCAGAGATGGATGAAATCCAGCTTAGCATTTTCATCTACAGGCCATACATAGGGAGAGGGAGAAGGAGGGAGAGCTAGGAGCAGTGCTCCAGAGCGGCTGCACAAGAGCAGAGCCCCCACCAGCTGGGTGATGAAAGCCTGGCAGACCGTCATGGGGGAGGGGGACCAACAGGTAGCTGTGGAGTGTCTCTAAAGGGTACCCTTGGTCCTAGCTGCCGGTGAACAGGTGACATGCAACTAGCACTATCATGCTGTAACAGGAATCCAGACACACTAAGGCTGAAGACAAAGAAAGGCCCCAGCAAGCCAGCAACTAGGAGCAAAGCTGCCTTGAGAGGCCCAGGCCCTGCCTGGCTTCTGCTCCTTGGTGACTGAGTCCTTCCTCCACTTTCTCATTAGCCTCTGTCTGCTCATCTGCAGATGGTTAGCTGATCAAATCCACTTCAGGGTTAGTGGTGAGAAGAGGGTAGGTTAGCAGGCCCCAGTCTGACAGCCAGATGCCATACAATGCAAGGTAGAGGCCATACACATGGATCCCACGCAAGCTATGGCCCCACTCACTGCTGATGTATTTTTCAGGGGTTTCACGTGTTACTCTGTCTGCTCTAGAACTGGCTATGTAGACCAGGCTAGCCTGGAACTCACAGAGATCCGCCTGCCTCTGCCTCCCTGGTGCTGGGATTAAAGGCGTGCGCCGCCACCAAGCCTGAACCTCTCTCTGACTGGTGCTACTTCCCTGTCCCTGTGCCCATCTGTCACCCACCGCCTGCTTGTCCTTCTGCCTCTCTGACCCATCCTATGAAACCCCATGTGACTCTCTTCAGTCATCCTCTCTTCTCTTCCTCTCCCCCGTGGTCCTTTATGGATGGTGAGGTCGAGTACTCTAGGAAGTCCTCTAGCCAGCCTGCCAGCTCTGCTCTGCCACAGACACAACTTCGCGAACAGTGAACTTCAAAGCAATGTGCCCAGAAGCCTGGGGGACTGCCACCCCTGTGGAATGCTGAGTGGGAACACTGTGAGATACCAACAGAGAGCCCAGCATTCCCAAGCCCCTTGCTACAGAGCATCCCAAATGAGGAGAGACTTGGGTCCAGACAGGAGCGTGGGTTCACAGGCAGCCAAGAGGAGAATCACTAAACACATGCCAAGTGGCCCGTGTACTACAAAGGCTAAACACCTGCACATGGCTCTCTGAGGACCAGTAGGCTCCCACTTCCCCAGGTCACATTATAACAGGACCCTCATGTGTGCCCGTGGACACGTGGACACATACACACACACACACACACACACACACACACACACACCAGGTAGCTGGCTCTCCCAAGACCAGCAGACCCACTAGAAGGACAGAGTGCTGCTGTCTCCTGGCTTTGTGGCCTCATGCTGGCACAAGTGACTTCCTTTCCTGCACCTTGGTTTCTCAACTGTAAAATAAGTGCGAAATGCCCCTTGAGATCCCTGTCTCCTGGGTTTCTGGGACCCTGTGGAAAGTTCCACCCATGCAGCCTACAGCGCTGTTCTCCAGTGTCAGCCCCTCCCCTTTTCTCACAGGTTTTGTGAGTTTGGCTGGGTGCTGTACCCGGGAGCCACCAAATACTGACTATGAGACAACATGATCACAGCCCCCACCCATGAGAAATCCCACACCCTTTCCTCCACCAGCAGCCGTCTCCCCACCAGAGTCCCAGTGTGAAGGAACTCCAGTCAGGGGAGCCAAATAGCCCAGGGCTCACATAGATCCCTCCCACCCCAATGAAATGTCCACTCAGGTCTTCAACCTCCCCTCTGTCCCCAGACAAGGATGTTTCACTGTCCAGCGTTTGGGGTGTCAGTTCCCTGAAACTCTGAAACCCAGTGTCTGATGGCCAGTGACGAGGGCTAAGAAGAATAGGCAATGCCCAGGTCACCCAACAGGCTGGAGAGCTGCCAATGACCAGTGTCAGGCAGCAGTGTCTGAGCTAGGCCATGCCTACCCAAGACATTAGGGAGGGTGTGGGTGGTGGCTGGCAACCCTACTGCAGGGAAAGTTCACAGCCTCGTTTTGAAGGCACTGATAGCTCAACTGCTTCCCCAGCTCCGCTTTGGGGAGGACTCTGGGCTACTTACTGCAGGGTCTGGGCATCACGCCCTGGCCACTGCTATCCCCTGCCTGCCACCTGCCTGTCTCCGATGTTTACTTTCTTTGTATTTATTGTTCCAATTTTGAATCCTTGCCCTCAGGAGAAGCCCTTCAGGGGGCAAGGATCCGAATTAAAGCACTGATTAAAGAGCATAAAGCACCCTGAAAAGCACAGGGGCCGCCTCGGACTGCCGGGTGACGAGTTACACACTGCCCACTCAGCAGCCTGGCGACCCCTCAGATATGGCCCGCCCCCAACATGTTATACTGACACACCCGGTAGGAGCGTGAGTCTCGGAGCCTACACTCTGCGCTCTCTGCTGCTGCTGCGCCGGGGTGGGCGGATGCTCTAGCCTCCCGGGGCCTCAGTTTCCCCACCTGTCAGGACAGCCACCTGGAAAAGACAGAGGGTGACAGGCTGGGGAGATAGTCTGTAAAATGCTCGCCGCGCAAATGTGCCGAGTACAGTGGTGCTTACCTGTAACCCCAGTGTTGGAGGGTAAGGACAGGGGTCCCCAGAGCTTGTTGGTCAGCCAGTCTAGCTGAAATAGGAAACTCTAGACTCAGAGACGTAATGGGAAGGTGTAAGGTGAAACACGAGAGAGGAAGCCTCCTGATGTTGACCTCTGGCCTCCACATGCACACGTAGAAACGTGCCCTCACACACATGTGTGGTCACACACAGAAGAGGCGATTCAGAGAATGTGAACTCATCTGACCTCACGGCGCATGGCCCGCTGTTCTGTGGCTAACTGCCTGGCTTGGGGCGGTAGCTCTACGGGTCAAGGCTGCCCAGCTTTTCCATCAACATGTTAAAATCCCCCAGGTTTCATTGTTCAGTGGGCCTACCTCAAGGTCAGCCCCGGCAAAGGGGTTTCCATTCCCTATAGCAACTTCCTCTTGATCGCACGTTGCCTCTCGGTGTGTTCTTGGGCAATTCACTATGGCAGGTGAGACAGCCGCTACCGCTGGGACAGTGGCAGTGTGAACTAGAGTAGAACATACGTCATGTGGTGGCTGGAGAGCTGCCATTGGCTGAGGCGCTGGAATATGTTTCCCGCTTTGTTCAGCTGCCAGGACGTTCTCCGTGCTTTCCCTTACACAGGGCATCATGGCACCACCCTGACTGCTCCTCCTCCTCTTTTCTTGCCATCCTCTTTCACCTTAACTTTTCTCTCAGTCAGTCTGACTGTCATTTGGAATGAAGTGTGACACACCACAATCACACGCCACTACTAGGAAGAATCAAGCGTGTCTGTGTTGTAGGCAAGAGATGATATCTGACTGACTCACGGATGACTTTGTCGGGGAGGTGGTCTTTGGCGCAGAAGGCTGAAAAGGCATCTGGTACAGCTCTCCAAAAGGAAATGGCTTAGAGACCGGGTGTGCAGGACCAAGTGGGGACAGTGCGTGGCTTTGCGGGGTGGGAGGGGATGCGTAGATTCAGATACTGTTCACATGTGCATGGCGGTTTGCCAACATCTGGGCTCCTTACTCTGCTCCCTAGTTCAGCCTCTTCTCTCCCAGGCTAGCCCAGGCCTGAGACAGATGCTAAAAGTCCTATTTACCTCCTGAGGTCCCCAGCCTCACACCCACACCAGCCTCAGCTGCTGGCCCAATTACTTATTGATCGCCTGTCAGGATGTTTGCTTTTCTGGTGGGTCACTGGAGCGTGTGTGACTGTGGAAAATGGTCCTGTGGGGGCAGGGTAGGGAGAGGCTCAGACACAGAAGAATCCGGAGAGAGAATGAGGGGGAGGGAGGGGGTGGGTGACAAAGCCCTTGGGGGATAACAAAACTGTGCAGATTCCATAACATGTCAATGACACCATGAGTTCTCTCTGGTTAATCAGTCACTTAGTCCGTCAGCAACCAGGAAGTACCTGTCAGTTCTTGAAGACCAGTAGAGCATTTGAAAGTATGTGGAGCCAGAGCTTCCAATCTAGATTGGTCCCTGATACTAGTTGAGTGACAGTCACAGTCTCTCTGAGCCTCAGTTGCCTTACCAGTTGACATGGATGACAACTATGATAAATTGTGAGCTGAGGGCAGACGCTGTGTCAAGGGGTGAGAAAGAGCCCAAATTGGGCACAGATAGGACTCTCAAGCCTGGCCTCCCCATGCCATGGTAGGCTACACAGAGCCATGAGTATAGGACATTATGCAGCAGGACAGCCCACTAAGGCCAGAGGCAAGGGTGATGGGCAGGTTTTTATCCCACTGGTGGCAGAGGCTGCAGTGGAGCATTGCTTTGGTCCATCCCTGAATACCTCTTGGTTCCTCCCCACCCCATCTCCAGGCCAGTTCCCACAGGGGAGCAGAAGGCAAGGCAGGCAGCGCCAGGAGTGGAAGAGCTCTACAGGGCCAGCTCCTGCACACGGCTGCTCACTCCACCTGCAGCCTCCGGCGGCAGTTCCCATCCCATCTCTCTGTCGCCTCCCACCATGTCTTAGGACCCTTCTTTCCCCAGCCTGGCACACTCAGTGGTACAGTGTGGGTGGGCACCTGTAAGACTGTCTGTCCCGGTCTCGGAGGTCAAACCAGTAACTCCAGAGTTGCCCGGTGGTGGGAAGGGGTGATGGAAACCCAGAGAGGCGAATGGGCCGAACTTCTGAAGGGGACAGCCTGCACCTTGAGGATCAGGAAAATCTCAGGCTTGGTTGGGTCTTCAAGCCCAGATGTCTGCAGTCTAGAGAAATGCCATGCTATGAAGAATGGCAGGATTAAGGCCAAGAAGCAGGAAGCACTCATTCCCTGGGCTGGGTAGCTGATTCCATCGGGGCTAGGCCCTTGTAGAAGAGGTAGTCCTAGGGCTCACAGGACCCACAGAACCCCAGGTGGGAGGCTTTCTGACTGGGTCTTGCTTCTGGATAGAGCCCCATCCTGGAGCAGATTTTGGTACCTTTTACAGGTTCCCAGAGCTTGTAGAGCACCCAGAACTCGGTGGCAGAGTTGGGTGGAGAGTTTGATGGAGTCTGGCAGGGAGGAGTGCTCTGTAGATTGGGCCCAGTTGTGTTTTCCCTTCCTCCTCAGGGCTATTTCCTGAAACCTGGCCTTAAGCCCTTTGATCCTCTGTGAATCAGGGTGGCTCGACAAGGCTGGCTTTATCCCGGAGGAAGCCCTGAGTGAGTTGAGACTCGGGACATGCCTACAGTAACCTGCCTGTGAACCCTAAAGGAGATGGCACTGCCCCTCCTCCGAAACCTTTCCATCTGGGATGGGGGTGGGGCGGGATCTATCCAAGCACTGCCTGCTCATTGTCACCTTTGTCCTGTGCTTGCTTCCGGCTGCAGGTGAGCGAGAGGATGCTGGCAGGGGGTATGAGAAGCATGCCCAGCCCCCTCCTGGCCTGCTGGCAGCCCATCCTCCTGCTGGTACTGGGCTCTGTGCTGTCAGGCTCTGCCACAGGCTGCCCGCCCCGCTGCGAGTGCTCAGCGCAGGACCGAGCCGTGCTCTGCCACCGCAAGCGCTTTGTGGCGGTGCCCGAGGGCATCCCCACCGAGACTCGCCTGCTGGACCTGGGCAAAAACCGCATCAAGACACTCAACCAGGACGAGTTTGCCAGCTTCCCACACCTGGAGGAGCTAGAACTCAATGAAAACATCGTGAGCGCCGTGGAGCCGGGCGCCTTCAACAACCTCTTCAACCTGAGGACACTGGGGCTGCGCAGCAACCGCCTGAAGCTCATCCCGCTGGGCGTCTTCACCGGCCTCAGCAACTTGACCAAGCTGGACATCAGTGAGAACAAGATCGTCATCCTGCTAGACTACATGTTCCAAGACCTATACAACCTCAAGTCGCTGGAGGTCGGCGACAATGACCTCGTCTACATCTCCCATCGAGCCTTCAGCGGCCTCAACAGCCTGGAACAGCTGACGCTGGAGAAATGCAATCTGACCTCCATCCCCACGGAGGCGCTCTCCCACCTGCACGGCCTCATCGTCCTGCGGCTACGACATCTCAACATCAATGCCATCAGGGACTACTCCTTCAAGAGGCTGTACCGACTCAAGGTCTTAGAGATCTCCCACTGGCCCTACCTGGACACCATGACCCCCAACTGCCTCTACGGCCTCAACCTGACATCCCTATCCATCACGCACTGCAACCTGACAGCCGTGCCCTATCTGGCAGTGCGTCACCTGGTCTATCTCCGTTTCCTCAACCTTTCCTACAACCCCATCGGTACAATCGAGGGCTCCATGCTGCATGAGCTGCTGCGGTTGCAGGAGATCCAGCTGGTGGGCGGGCAGCTGGCCGTGGTGGAGCCCTATGCCTTCCGTGGGCTCAACTACCTGCGTGTGCTCAATGTCTCTGGCAACCAGCTGACCACCCTGGAGGAGTCAGCTTTCCATTCGGTGGGCAACCTAGAGACGCTCATCCTGGACTCCAACCCACTGGCCTGCGACTGCCGGCTGCTGTGGGTGTTCCGGCGCCGCTGGCGGCTCAACTTCAACAGGCAGCAACCCACCTGCGCCACACCAGAGTTCGTCCAGGGCAAGGAGTTCAAGGACTTTCCAGACGTGCTCCTACCCAACTACTTCACCTGCCGCCGGGCCCACATTCGGGACCGCAAGGCACAGCAGGTGTTTGTAGATGAGGGCCACACGGTGCAGTTTGTATGCCGGGCAGATGGCGACCCTCCACCTGCTATCCTTTGGCTCTCACCCCGCAAGCACTTGGTCTCGGCCAAGAGCAATGGGCGGCTCACAGTCTTCCCTGATGGCACACTGGAGGTGCGCTACGCCCAGGTACAGGACAATGGCACGTACCTGTGCATCGCAGCCAATGCTGGCGGCAACGACTCCATGCCCGCCCACTTGCATGTGCGTAGCTACTCGCCTGACTGGCCCCATCAACCCAACAAGACCTTCGCCTTCATCTCCAACCAGCCAGGTGAGGGAGAGGCCAACAGCACCCGCGCCACTGTGCCTTTCCCCTTCGACATCAAGACGCTCATCATCGCCACCACCATGGGCTTCATCTCCTTCCTGGGCGTTGTCCTGTTCTGCCTGGTGCTGCTGTTTCTATGGAGCCGGGGCAAAGGCAACACAAAGCACAACATCGAAATTGAGTATGTGCCCCGGAAATCAGACGCAGGCATCAGCTCAGCCGACGCACCCCGCAAGTTCAACATGAAGATGATATGAGGACGGGGCAGGGTGGGGGGCGCAGGGACACCCCACCACCACCACCTCCGAGGGAACACTGGGCAGGGAAGGTGCCTGGCTGCTGCCTTCCCACCTCCTCCCTGCCCTCCTCACACACTCTCCCCCTCCCCCCACTCGCCCTTGCTGCCTCACCAACCTCGCCCTCACCCCCTCACCGCCTGCCCTCCTTCTACCAGGATTTCAGAAGGCCGGGCCTGAGGACCCCACCTGCACAGGGGCCAGAGTTGACAGACAGACGAATCCAAAGCCGACGAACCGACACGCGGCAGAGTCACTAATTCAATTTAAAAAAAAAAAAAAAAAGTTACAAACTTCCTCTGTAACTTGGGTTTCAATAATTAATGGATTTTTATGAAAACTTGAAATAATAAAAAGAAAAAAAACTATTTCCTATAGCTAGTCGGAATGCAAACTTTTGATGTCCTGATGGCTCCAGGGCCTTCTTCCAACTCAGTTTCTTGTTTTTCTCTTCCTCCTCCTCCTCCTCTTCCTCCTCTCTCTTCTCTTCCCCTGTGGGGAGGGATCACTCAGGAAAACAGGGAAGGAGATTCCAGCCCCACCCTCTGGCCCACTCTGCTGGGCACCATTTGGAGCCATGGGTGGCAGCTCAGCTCCAGGCCCAGCTCCAGCTGGTTTTTTGGCAGGAAGTAGGGGAGGGGATAGGACTGCCCAGGGGGGTGGGGCTTGTCTGCTGGCTGCCAGGCAGCACTACTGAGGGGAGGTGGGGGGCCAGGCTCGGGTGTGGCTGAAACTGGGACGGGCTGGGGTCCTCCTGGGGAACAGCACGGTCAGGAGAAAGAGTCAGGAGCCAGAGGCAGGCCAATTCCTCTCCTCTGGTCCCAGCTCTGCTGCTCACTGTTGTGTGACCTCAAGCAGATCGCTGGCCCTCTTGGGCCTCAGTCTCCACATCTGTACAAATGGGAACATTTATCCCTGCCCTGCCTACCTCACAGGGCTGTTGTGAGGAACTGATGAGATGATGTATGTGAAACACTTTGTAATCTGTAAAGCGCTGTGCACATGTGTGTGGGTGACTGCTCTCATTATGGTCATTATTCTCTCACTGTGGGATGGGGTCCCCATGGGGTTAGGGCTGGAGAGAGAGGGGGGCAGCTCCTGGGGCTCCTATAGGCTCCTCCTAGGATGCTGGCTGGGCTGGAGAAAGTAATAGATTCTTCTACCTCTGGCTGGGAGACCCCTTACATGCCAGCTTTGCCCTGGACATGTCCAAAATTGGGAGTACCAGCTCTCTCCAGGTCTTATCCACAAGTGTTTATTGAATATCTATGCTATTTCCTGTGTACAGTCCTCAGGGCAGAGGGCTATTCTGGGGCAGCCTAGAGACAGCCCAAACTGAGCCTGTCACCAGCTCTATCAGTCCTTGCACTAGGCCATGCTCTGGGCCTATCCTGGGTTTGGCAGGGGTCTCTAGGATTTGGGTCTGGAACCTAACTACCCGTGAGCTGGCCCGGAGAGTCAGACAGTTGCCTCCATCTGGACCATATCGTGCAAAACCAACTCTAAATGTTCCCAACTCGGCCGTGGAGAGGGTTTCCCTGGGCAACAGAGTGACAAGTTAGTGGTAGTTTGTCACTTTCCTAGAAAGCATCCTTGGGCCCTCTGAAAAGCCAACAGCAGCTCAGTCAGCAGAGCTAGTTCTCACCACACCTTGTGTCTATGGGCAGGGAGGGCACAGGCCAGGGACACCCGGCCTCTCCACTCCATGTTGGTGCTTTCTCTATGGACAGCTTCGTTTTGACACTACATAGGCCCCAGGTGACCTGCCTCCCATTCATCCTCTGGCTAAGGGAAATCTACAGCAATACAGGGACCAAGGAGCACAGACCCAGCTGAACGAGAGAGCAATAGGAAAGCCAGTCCTCAGAACCCGGAAACTGCCGGGATGCAGGGTGTCCAGTAGGCTCCCACGTCCGTGCCAGGGCCTGGGAGTGAGCAGCATGACTGGCGAGAGAGCCTGGAGTCAGCACTCAGTCCTTTACTCATTCATTCATTCATTCATTCACTCATTCATTCATTCCTCAGGCATCATCACCATGGTTCCGCTCCAGCTCAGTTGACGTCCAAGGCTAGAACCAGCCTTGCCCCAACCTGTTCTCCCAACCACTGGCCAGGACTGCTCTGGTTCTGGACATGGCTTGAGCCCCCTGGTGACCTCCCACAGGACTCCATGGAGATCCCTGGAGCTAAGGTTAGAAGGTGCTGAGGTCCAAGGTCAGGTCTGAGTTCAAGTTCTCATTCTATCACTCACCAGCTGGGCCTAACTGTCCTCCAAGCTGGTTTCTCACCTGCAGAATAAAGATTCTTTGTTTTTGAGTCAGGTCTCACTATGTAGCCCTACCTGGCCTGGAACTCACATCCCCTACCTCTGCCTCCTGAGTACTGGGTTAGAGGCGTGTGCTACCACGCCTGGCCTCCATCTGACTGCTTTTGCCGATGAGAAGGATCAGATGAGGTGTCTGTTGACAGGTGCCGTGGTGGTGATGTTGATTGCTGTTACATCCAACTCTTGCGCACATACAGAGGGTGAGGACCAGGGACGCCAGTAATTTAATCGAAGCTGGTCAGCCTTCAAGTGAGAAGACCAGGGTCTGCTTCCAGGTTTTCAGAGCCACAGCCTCCTCAGCCTGGCCCAGGGCTTCTCAGTCAAGCAGGATGTAAGAGATCTGCATCTAAGATGTTAGTCGTGTTGCATGAGGCTTCAAGAACCCTGCAGGCCTGCCATCTCCTGAGAGGGACCAGAACTTAGGCCCTCTGCTGCTCAGTCTGGAGGCTGAGTTAGTACAGCCTCCTTCCTCTCTGAGAGGCTGTGGACACGATCTCTGGAACACCTCAGGGTGCCGCTGAAAGGGCCAAGGCGCTGATTTACTCCTGGCTACTGGGGCAGAAATGGTTCCCACTGAACTCAGGGACATTAGAAAATTCTTAGGTTGTTGTCAGGTTGGAAAATGTCAGTTTGGGAGAGGAGAACCCAGGGTCATAGGGTAGGTTGATTGTCTGGAAGCTAAAAGGCTGGAGGATGCTGCCACAGCCTCTTTTTACTGTGGAAGTGTCACCACAGAAGAGGCCAGTGAAGAACACTGCTGCTGTAAGCCTTGCTAGGGCTCAGGGGCATCTTCCAGGAACACTGGGGAGCCACTTCTCTGTGTCCAGCAGTCTCTGGAGGGGACACAGGAGCAGCCGAAATCCAACCTAGGACGCACAGGCATTGGCCTGGAACCTGACCTCAGGAGCACACAGAACCTAAGAATTTCTGGCCATAATCCTGGGGCCCTGATCTGCACTTGGGAGCCTGCCAGGATGTCCTGCCATCCCAAAAGTTGCAGGTGGCTGTGCCCAGCTAACCTTTCCACTGGGACCAAGGGAAGAAGTCATAAGATACTACTAAAGTAGAAAGGACAAGATCTAGAATCCCGAGGGACTGCCCATTTTTCAGGGGGTGGAACCAAAGCCACTTCCAGGAGCGGGACATGACAGAGAGAAAGATGAGGGGGATTACCCTCACAAAGCAAATGACTGACTATGCCCAAGCTGACACCCAGGAAGTGAGCACTAGATGGAGCAGCGTGCTCCGCTTACTCCTGACATGTCAGATGAGGTTCAGAGAGGGAGAGTAACCCACCAGAGTTACACAACAGAGGCAGGAAGGTCACCTTAGGGTCAGGCTGGCTCTGGTTCAAATCCCATCACCACTGAGACCTCCGTACAAAACGAGATTCAGAATCTGATTTTCAGGGTGTCTGGGAATATTAAAGATCATGTTGTGTGATTTGGGGTACACTGATGATTGTTGTGATTAGCCTGATGGGTAACCAAGGGAATGGTTGCTGAACCCAGGAGCTGGGGTGTCAGAGACTTTGCAGGACCTGGTGGGGACCCTGAAGTCCTGGGTCTCCAAATGGGATCAGTTAGAAGCCAATTCGGGTCACCTTGGCCACATAGTTCCTTGAGGCCTAAGTACATGGGGAGGTGAGAGCAGACATGGCTTCTGTCTCCCTGCTTACGGTAGAATAGCCCAGGGCCCTGAAGGACAGGGCCACTCGTGTGAGTATTGATGAGAAGGGGCCACAGACAACAAAGGAAAGAAGCAGAGTAGACCTTTGGCTGATGTCAGTGTTCATGTGACAAAAGACAAAGGTAGGGGGCGTAGTTCACTTGGGAGAATGTTTACGTAGCATGCACAAGGTTCAATCCCCAGTACCACAAATAAGTGTAGTGGTCCACACCTGTAATCCCAGGAGTAGAGGCTGGAAGATCTAGAGTTCAAGGTCACCCTCAACAATGTCGTGAGTTCAAGGCCAGCCTGTAGGGGAAATATAAAACCAACAAAACCAAGGACAGCACAGACCCACCAGAGGGTGAGTATCCTCCTGCGATAACAGCCCTCAGTGGACTGAAAGTCACTCCATAAGTCTGATCCCCCTTAGGAAATCCCCAGCTCCGGACTCCTTCCTAGTCTATTGGAGTCTCTCACTCCTTCTTTTGAAATGAATCTGACTGGTCGAATACCAGACAATGCATTGGCTGCCCTCAGAGTAAAGTGTTCCTCTCTTGTCCAATCAGCTGTGGCTAAGGAGTTGCAGAGGCCAAATCTGGGTAAAGGAGTCACAGAAGGGACGGGGTGGGGAGTGGGGGGCGTGGGGGGGCAGGATAGAATTTTGTTACTCCCAAAACTTAGTGGTTTGGAGGCACAACCATTTATGATGCTCTCCATTCTGGAATTGGTGCAGAGTCTGGGGAAGACAGTCACCTATCTCTGTCCTGTGGGATGTCAGTCTACCAGGGAGATGTGACTGGGGCTAAAAAGATCCAAGGTAGCTTCTAACCGTGTCTGCTGCCTTCTCAGGGGAGGTTGGAAAGGCTGGGGATAACTGGTTTCTGTTTCCACACAGTCCGTTCAGACTAGCCTAACATCCTGGAGGCTCACCTCTACAGCAGTGTAACAAGCCACCAAGCATCTGAGGCCTGAGCCAGAATGTTCCATAAGAACATCTGGGCTCCTTCTGTTGTCTAAGCACATCACTGGCTCCTCAGCTTCAAGTTGAGGAGAGTCTTAACACCTGCCAGGAGAAACTGCCTGCTCACACTGGAGGGCATGCAAGACAGGAAGAGGCCACAGACCCCAAGAAGTTACCATCTACAGCAGTGGTTCTCAACCCTCCTAATGCTGCGACCCTTTAACACAATTCCTCATGTTGTGCTGACCCCCAACCATAGCATTCATTTCATTGCTAATTCATAACTGTAATTTTACTACTGTTATGGATTGCAATGGAGACACTTTTGGAGACAGAGGTTTGTTAAAGGGGTCACCGACCTACAGAGAGAACTGCTGTGGGGACATCTATAGTCCCTCTGTCCTTGGAGGAAGCTTCCATTGATATACGGGCCTCTAGAGTTCGCTCAGGAGTAGGGGGCTGCTGAGACAGACTGGCTTTGCTGTCCCCTGGTACAATATCCTTTCTGTGGCAGGCTGCAGCAGAGGCAGAGGCAGTAATCCTGTCAGCTGCAGTTTATCAGGGGTTGTGCTGATGGACAGGCTACAGGCCATTCCTGAATTCTCTTCTTTAATCCCACTCTGAAGAAGTCCTAACATATTCCGTTTCAGAGGTAGATCTGGAGAGTCAGGAGGTAGAAAGGACAGCTAGGCCCATCTCCAGGTAGGTTTGAAAGCCAGAACTCATTTTGAACCACTATCAACTCAGGCTTCTCACCCGTGAAGTGGATGAAGTTATACCACCTCCTGCAGTCTCTCTTTCACAGACAAAAGAGGTGCTGGCGGCGGGCACACTATGGTGTGGGTACGTGAACAGAGTGAATGTCAATACCCATGGTCACGAGCTATGCCAGCCAACCCTCCCAGGCCACCCTGGCACCTCGGTAGAGTGTAGAACTCTGATCAGAATACATGACGGAAGGTTTAGCAGCTGTGCTGAAGGCCTGGTAATCTGGCCTGGGCATCTATTAGGAGCTTGGGACACAGTGGTCATGCAGTGCCATCCTAGGTGGTCAGAGCTCCCCCTGGGAATTTGGTTGCTCAGCCTGCAAAGGGATTTATGGCCTCCTGTTATGGTATAATCTGCACCCCTCACAACTCTGGCTGTTACTACAAAGGGAGGGCTGGGGAGGCCTCTGGTGACCCAGAGACTGAGAGCTGCCCTGGCACAATCCCAGGCCCTCTCTTCCCTCAGCTCCTTTGAGTCTAGCCGCCACCCTAACCAGGACATCAGCAGTGACCATGCCTGGTTCTCTGCTCATCAGCCTCATCCTTGCTCCCCAACCCCACTGTACTGTGGAGACACCTTCCTGAGGATGGTGTTATCCCAGGGAACAAGAAGCCAAAGGAAGAGCAGGCCAGGGAGGAGCAGGGACAGGGGTCGTCTCTGAGACCATCCCTTGCCCACTGCAATGAGCCCAGGGCTGATTAGAACGAAAGCAGTGGTCTACCTGTTTTGATGACAAGAAACCAAAATCTCAGCGGGGGCCAGCCACTGCCCAAGGCTGCGGTGTAGCGGTACCATGATGCTTCAGAAAGCACGAAACGCTCTGTATTCCATTGTGTAGATGAGGAACAGGAAGAGAGGTGACAGGCATAAGGTCCCAGCCATAGTCCCTGCGCCGACTCAAGCTGAACCAGGAAATGGCCACACGGAGGCTACCGCCACAGCCCTCAGAAAACTTTCCCCTGGGACGCACAAGGTCAGGTGAGTGGGGGAGGGGGCAGCTAGAGGCCCTGACTTTGTTCTGACTCGCAGACATTTACATAGCTCGTTAAAAAAAATATGGCGTCGTAAAGAGAGGCACGGGCACAGTAAAGCCTGGCCCTCCATTACCTGCCAGCTCCCCGGCTTCATAAGGGACACTCCAAGGACACAAGGAACACAGCTGAATGGAAATGGAGCAGCGTCCACAGCAGCACCCAGTACTGCAAGGCAGAGCAGGCCGGGCGCCCTCGTTCCTGGGTCCTGTCCATGGTCCAGCACTAATCGGGGACATGCTTTGGGGGTGACCTTGCTAAATATCTCTGGTCCTATCTTTCCCAAGAGCCTAAGAGAAGCCAACACCATCTGGGCCTTCTATCTGTTTCCAGTTTCCCATCATGCTTCAGCCTGCCCTGCCCATGACAACGGAAGCAACAATTACAACCTCCCAGGCGTGTGCTTGGCCCATTAATCCCCATCTTCAAGGTGGCATACTACCCTGATAGTCACCTGGGACAACTGGGAGCTATGGCCCCTCCACCTCCCCAGCCCTGGTGTCCCTTCTGGCCCATTTCCCACACTGCCTCAAATGCTGCTCTGTGCAGAGCACCCTGAGACTTCTCATCCAGATAGCACTTCATACACCTTGGAGGTCTCCTTACCCACCCCTGTGTCTTTCTTCCTCCACAACCCCACTAACCATGTGACACCTGGGATGAATCCCGCCCCTCTGCCTCCCTTTCTTCTCTGTACAGCTGAAGTGGGGACCATGAGCTCACCTATGAGAAGCAGCTAGGCTCCTCTAGACACTGGTAAGTGCCGGTAGAGTCCCATCAGGGAGTAGTAGGGTGGGTAACAGACCCTACAACCAGAGTCAGGGCTGGGACCTGGTAACCAAAAGCCAGGACAGCTGGTGCCTTTCTTGTGTCGGGCAGCTGGAAAGGACAGGGACACTGCAAGGTTGATGGGTCCCTACCTTCACCTAGGCAGAGAGGCCTTCTAGGGGTGTGGTTAGATGGCTGGGTGAACTGTCCAATAGTGAGGGCACAAGCAGAAGAGACCAGCAGAGCAGGACCAGTTCCCAGGCTCCAGCTGGGCCCACAAAAGCAGCTCTCCCAGCATGTGTAGCTAGCTAGGAAGTCCAGAGTCCCACCAGCAGGGTAGGCTGGGGTACAGTATGAGGGGATCAAAAGCAGGTACCAAATTTGTGACCCAGAATCTCCGAGTGTCCTGATTTAAAAAAAAAAAAAAAAAGATGTACTTGAAAGCTTCAGTCTTGCTTGCTAGATCTCCCTGGGTTAGACAGAATCCTCCCTCTTCTGGGTGTGTGTTGTTTCCATGGAGAGAAGCCAGGTACGGGATGATGGCTAGGGAGGCTGAGGCAGAATGTTGGCGAGAGCACTGCTGGGGCAATGGGGAGTTGCCGTGCGCTCTTGTGACACATCTCACAGCTGAAGGAGGAAAGTCCTGGAGGCTGTAGAGTCCAAAGTGAGTATGCACACCTCTGCACATGCAGACACCCCACCCCAGCAAGCACACATGCACAGCAAAGCACTCAACATCTGTACACCCCGCTCCCACATTCTTCCACACTGACAGGACAGCAGATTACATCCACACAAAACCTTACACACATGAGCACACACACACACACACACACACGTATGTGCATGTGAGGCTGAACATAATATTTACATACATGGTAGCCTCGGCCTAGAGCCTCCTCATCCTCATCCTCGAGGCCTGGGACAACCAATGAGAGCACTCCAAGCACTGTTTCCTAGGCAACCAGCCTGAACTATCAAGCTATGCTAGGAGGGACTGGGGAGATGGCATGGTTGTGGGAACCACATCCATACACTGCCTTTGGGACCTGTGTGCTTTGGCCCTTGTTCTTTAAAGGTTGAGAGACTGGAGGCTGGAGTGATAACGATGGCTCAGGAGCACCCAGACGAAAATGAACCATGATGGTGCTGACAGAGCTTTCTAGATGGGCTTGGGTGAGCATATTAGCCAAAGAAACTATAGTTGGCTGACCATTCCCTGACTACATGTACCTGTGCGCTCGCGTGCACACACACACACACACACACACACACACACACACAACTTCTTATGGCAAACCAGCTCATGGTCTAGGCCCTTCCACAAATGAGTCCTCTTTTTGGGTCTGCCAACATGAGGATTGAGCAAGACTAGACCTTGAACTTTTGACCACTGAAATATAGCATATCGGGACGTTGGGTTGAGTATAGGGGTTTAAGAGCACAGAGTCTGCAGCCAAGAGAGCTGGGTCCAAATCTTGGCTCTGCCACCAGACAGCTGTGCGGCTGTGGCAAGCTGCCCATTCAGCTTGTGAGGAGTGAATTAGATCGTGCCTTCGAGGCCCTTAGAGCTGGGTCTGGCACAGAATAAGTGGCCAATAAATGTGTGCCCTACTGTTATGATTCATGCAGATCTCCACAGCTTTCAGTGCGAAGTCGTTGTTCGAAACATGCAGAACAATCATGGGCCACTAAAGCCAGAACCTCATGGGCCCAGGAGGAGGGTTCGTCCCCACCATACAGCCAGAGCCCTACCAACACCAGGTGCCCTACCCCAAAACGAATTTTGTCCCATTGGGGTGAAATTAGCAGTCCTGATTGTCATTCTCCTACTGGGCACTTACACTGAAAGCAAGCAGGGCTTCGCCCAGGCTCTTGGGCAGGGCTCTGTGTGCGAGCACATTCTCTATTTCATGGCCCGCTGCCCTCAGCTCTAGGAAGATTCACCTGCTCCCGCCAGAAGGGGAGTTGTTCTCCACCTCCGAAGGCACTGACTACAGGGTGAGACTTTAGACGCTCCCATCCTAATCTAATCTGGATTTGTACACTGTCCCAGGACAGTATATATGCCTCTACACACCCTGGGTGGTCCACAGAGTCGGGTACTAGCTCAACTCAGCTGTCATTCCTGTGTGATCCCTGGGTTTTCCCCACTTGGAAATGGAATGTTGCTTGATCTTGAACTTCCCTCATCGAGTACCTACTTCTACAAGTCACTGAGAGGCATGGGTTGTATTAGGATGAGCAGGATCCTACCTTAGGAAGCTTAGAGGGGAGGGTGGGGAGGGTAGAGAGGGTGGGAGCAACCCGAGGCTCATGGGAAACATTGAAACTGCAGGGAGAGGGCTGGGAAATGGTTCAGTTGGTAAAGTACTTGCTATGTAACCATCAAGTCCTGCTTTTAATCCCCAGAACCCACAAAAACCCTAAAGCAATGACACACTTGGAACCGGGCTAAGGAGGCAGATACAGGCTGAGTCCTTCACTGACAAGGGAGCATAGGAGCAGCTGTGAGTCACAAAGTACTCTGTGGCCTGTCAATCAGCTATTGATTGGAACCCACAATCAATGGGAGGGGGCCATAACTCCCAGGTCCCGAGACTGTGCCCCACCTCTTTCCTCTACTGCTCCTAGCCTTCCGGGGACACAGGCCCAAAGGTGTTTCCTCAATGCTCAGTCCCCTGCCCCTGCTCTCCTGTCCTACCTCACTCTAGGGGACAGGCTAGCAGCAGCCCCCCACTCCTTTATCACTGCAGGACTTGCCCTCAGCCCTGCTTTACATAATTGGCTTCTGGTGAGATCGGCTGGAAGCGATCTGGCACCGTCTTAAGCCTCCGCTCTGCTCTGCGATAATCTGCAGGCACCCTGAGGCACATTACTGCTCTTCTCAGCAGAAAAGAGAAAGAAAGGAAGATCATGGCTCTCCCTTCTGGGACTGTTGGCAAACTTGGATACCATGTCCAGGAAAAGTACCAGGCTTGTGAGATGTGCCCAGTAGGTGCCAGCCACTGCCCCTTCAGGAAATGGAGTAAGAGCCCTGGGCCACTCACGAGTTAACTACCAGGGCTGTCTGTGTTCCCTTACTACTTGACTGCTAGGGACAGCCCATTTGACTGGGGGTGGGGGTACAGTGAGAGGGTGTTCCTGTTGAACAGAGGCTCGGGGAAGCCTAGTCCGGTGTAGCGAACGGGGACAAGGCAGTGCTTCCTCTTTCAACTTGGCTACGCTTGTGACTGCACAGAGCTCACGCCACCTGTCCCTCTCTGTAGAGGTGGCTTGCTCAGATGTCCTGTCAGGGGGGATGCATGACTGAGCTTGTTACCCTGAGATGGCAGCCTCAGCTTCCCCAGCCCCCAGGGACGACGCACCAGCTTCCCTGTTTAGCTATAGACTCCCAGAGGGAGCTGTCAGGCCAGGAGTAGGTCAAGTGTCTACTGTTGGTCCAATCAGCCAGGACAGGACCAGGAGGCAGTCAAGGCTTTTTCTCTTCTGGGCTGTGGGAAGGACAAGGTCTGGACGCAGGAATATGGACAGAATGAAAATGATCCCCCCCCCCCCCAAACTGGTGGCTCAGCTCCAGCTGCCTGATGAAGTCACAGGCAGACACATGTCCTCCTGTCTGGATGGCAGGCAGCTCAAGAGCTCCCCCAGGTATTTGGAATGTGCGGACAAGGTTCAAAGCCGTGTTAGCCACTTTCTCATGCCTAGTCCTTCACTTCGGATATCCACTCCTCTGGTCACGTTCAGGCCACATAAAAGGCTCGCTCTCCCCGCTGAAATCAGTGTTCCCCAGGCCGTTCTAGAACATGTGGTAAGAATCCAGATTCCCAGGTCAGGCCCAGCCTGACTGGATCAGAGCACCTCCAGAGGACCTTTCCCACCGCATCAGCATCCTAGGCATGCCATCCAATCGTGAGGGAAGTCAGCCCAAGCCATAGGGACATCCATGCAGCAAAGGAGGTGGAGCATCAGTTCTCAGCCATGCACACGCATCAGCAAGGGGCCAGTTCTTTCTCTCAGGTCCTCCTCCTGGTCTGATCTCACCCCAGCCCCATTCCTCCGCTGGGAAAACAGAGTGGATAGCTCCCTGCTCTGTCTGATCACAGGGCCCCTGTGATGTGTGAGATGAGCTTCTCCCCAACCCTGACCCCCTGGGGTGAGTAGTGAACCTCACAGTCCTTCCAACCCTGGATGTGCCTGCTCTATGAGAGGGCACCTGAGCCACACTGAACTGGTCAGCTCCACATGTCCTTGCTGTTGAGCACCGCCTGGCTGCTTGAACCACTTCGGCTGATCAAAACCCTTTCCCGGGATGTTTGAATACGGTTTTGTCAAGAGGGAGGCTGGGGAAGGCGTGTGAATTTATAGACTCCTGGAGGAGCAGAGGCCGGCAAAGAAATGTCCCTACAAGAAAGGAAACACTAGTTCTGTTTTCCCTCTGTGGTCCCTTGAGCCTGACTCTCAGTGGGTTGCAGGTCTGTAGGCCACAGCAGAATTCCTGACTCTGCTACTGAATGAAAACAAGAAATAAAAAAAAAAAAAGGAAAAGGAACCTGACTGGTCTTGGGGTTTGGCACCAGATGAATGAGAAAAAGAAACAAAAAGGAAAGAACATGAGTGCTCCTAGGTATGGAGGAGAAGGTTTACTGTAGATTAAAGGGACAGCATGGCCCTTTTATCTGGGAGACAGCATCTCCCAGAGTCAGAGACATCTGGGAGAGCCCAGAGTGAACGTGACCCTGAGCCATGTGAGGAGAGGGGGGAGGGGAAGGGAGAGAGGAGAGCAGGGAACCAGGTGCCACAGTCAGGAAGCTCAAAATAGTGCAGACAAAAGGGCCAGGCAACCAAAATGGCTGGATTATCTAGGGAAGGGCACTGAGGCTGGAGAAGTCCAGGGTGGGGCAAGTATGCCAGCCAGGAGGGCCTTGTAACAGGTAGGGGTAAGGGATGCAGGGAAGACCCGGCTACCAGGTTTGCTTTGATATGTTAAATAGGCACCTAAGCCTTTTGTCCCAGGTTTGAAACCTAACAGCTACCATGCACCACCAGTCAATGGCCTCTTCACTCCTTCCCAAAGAACTCAGCTTCTTGTCACTTTGCTCACAGCCAGGGTCTGTCCCAGGGCCTTGGAATGAAGGTAAGGTTATGATGAAATGTTAAACAGCGTGGTTGCAAAGAGATCTGCCACTCTTCAGAGCCAGCAAGAAGGCTGGGTGAATCAAGACACTTGCTGAGAAAGAAATTCAATCCCACCTACCCACCCTGAACCTGTACACTGGGAACCAGAGAACCGACTCTACACGGTGTCCTCTGACCTCCAGTCCCACGGTGGCATATGCCACCTCCTTCCCCAACAATGACAACAACAACCACCACAACAATAGGGTTTTTTTAGTGACAGGGTCTTACCATGTGGCTCTTACTGGCCTAGAACTCTTTGTAGACCATGCTGGCCTCGAACTCACAGGAATCGGCCTGTCTCTGCCTCCCAAGTGCTGGGATTAAAGGCGTGCGCCACCACGCCCGGCGGTTGGTTGGTTTTTAAAGAAAAAAAATTTTTTTAATCTCCAGTCTTCCCTCTCCCAAGCTGGAAACGGCGTGGGGGAGGGGGTCTCCAATTGGGAGAGGCCTCTGGGCTTTGTTACCTGAGCATATCAGTTCCACTCCTCTCCATTAGACTCAACTTCTGCTCCCAATTTCTAACCAAATCTCTAGCCCCCTGGATTTCAAAGTCCTACATGACACATTCTGATTGGCTGAATTGAGTCAGATGATGTCAACCTATCCAATCAGGATAGGCCAGTGGAAGTCTGGGAAACTAGCGGACCCTACATGGCCGGGTAGAAAAGAAAGTTTATCTGCAGGGCCAGGCGTTCCCTCCGCTTCAACTCTTTGGTCTGCTAGAGAGCACGGGCCTCAGAAAGACCCACACTGCCCACTAGAACCTGACATCATGGTAGGACAAATGTCCCTGAAGCGCTTTTTCTCAGCGAGCCAGGAAGAGTGGAGGTCTCAGGCGTGAATTCATCTGGCTCCGCCATCAGAGCCTAGTGGCTGCTGAGGGACCAGCAGGGGTGACCCTCACCCTCAGGCACCAGCTGCAGGCCCGATCTGCACCCTGTCCAGATATTTCCAGTAAATAAACATTGACGCTTTTGATATCATGTTAATTTCACAGGCGGCTGCTCTGCTGACAGCTTCCACACTCTGCCAGCGCCTCTTGTCAGCTTTATACTCACAGGCGGACAGCAGCCGGGCTCACAGGCCACCCCACGTACAGACATAAAAACAAATGCCTTGCTGCCAGGCACAGGCCTATGATCTCTGCACTCAGGAAAGCTGAGGCAGAAGGATTGCTGTGAGCTTGAAGTCAGCTTAGGCTACAGAGTTAAGACTGTTTTAAAGACACTCAAACTGCTATGAAGCCGTGACCATCGTGGACCCCAGGCTGTGGAGAAGCAGTCCCTGTACAGGGCTCCTGCATCTCCTGGAACAAGGATCAGGCTACAGTAGTGTGGTCTTGGTTCTGTGTCTCTACTTTTCTAGGCCTTGGTTTTTCCAACTGTAAAATGAGATGAATATTTCAGCACTTCTTGGGACTCACCCCAAAGCCCAGGCAACTTCTGTCTCTCATAACTTCTCTATAAGCTACCCAGAAAATCCACAGAAGAGATTGCCCGGCTCTGCCTTTTGCATGGCCCTCTGAACTCTTTCGAGCACGGACTGGAGGCCATTATGCAGATAGAAAAGCTGAGATTTACTGCAGATGGGGATTGGCTGGGGGCCACAGCCAGAGACGGGGACAGAACCAAGGCAGGACAGAGTCAGTCCCCATCCTGTCCCTTCCACACTGCCCTCTTCAAAAACCAGGATCATATGGCCGGAGAAATGGTGTGGCAGGGCTCCCTACCTTGTCCTAAACCTAGCTCAGCCCCACGGGCATTACTAGTTCTCTCTCTCATTCTCTGTCTCTGTCTCTGTCTCTGTCTCTGTCTCTGTCTCTCTCTCTCTCTCTCTCTCTGTGTGTGTGTGTGTGTGTGTGTGTGTGATGAGATCTCATGCATATGCATGAATTATTCTATTCCGTATTCTATTCCAGGATGAGCTTGGGACCACTCCTGGTTAGCATCTCCACTGTGCTCTCAGTTTTGCAAGGACTGTCAGCCAGGGTTCCTGTCTTCCCCGCAACTTCTCCTGACACTGCCCTACCTGTGGCAGCAATGGGAATTGGGGAACAAGCAACCCTGGAAAAAACTGAAGCTTAGTCCCAAGTGTCAACAGTGACCATGCCCCAATACCCACCCCATGAGTAGAGGCTTCACCAGTCCTAAGGATGTGTGGTGGCCCTGCAGCCCAGGGGAGGTGACAGAGGCAGAGAGCAGGCCCTCAGCCTCTGATCTTGTCCAGGAAGGCTCAGATGGCCATCTCCTGTGGGAGCAGGGCTTCCAGGCACCTGCAGAGCAGCTCACACCCACGCACTCCTGGCGCCTGCTCCAGCTCAATAAAGACTCGTTAATGGACTAAAGTGAGTTAGAGTCATTAACACTGTTATCAAAAGCGGCCAGTGGCTGCCCCAGAGCTCCGGATCCAGCTCTCAGTCTGTGGCGCTGGAGCAAGACCTTCACTCCTCTAAGCCAGAGGTCTCTCACTCAAACCTGAAGTACAATCGCTCCCACCCCTGAAGGTTCCCCATCACTTGGCCAACACTATTCTCCACTTTGGAGGTCAGCATTCAAATCCTCCCCACCCAACCCGTTCCCCCCCCCTACAGATAGATGCCCACCTGTGCAGGAAGATTCTGGATTTCTAGTACAATTCTGTCCCCAACTCTTTCACATCTACATTGCTGCCTAAATGAAATCTCTCCATGTCCTTGTACACCCAGGCTGCCCTGAAAACTCTATGGCAAGGCGGGGAGAATGCTTCAGTGGCAGAGCACTTGCCTAAACGCTGCTCCAGACCCAGCTCTAGTTTTTCAGACATGGTGTCTTGTAACACAGGCTGGCCTCAAACTCTGTATAGCTGAGGACGAGCTTGAACTTCCGATGCCCTGCTTTCACCTCCTTGAGTGTTGGGGGTACAAGCATGCATCACCATACCTGGCTTGTTGGGGTTACAGGCATCCATTACCATACCTGGCTTGTTGGAGTTACAGGCATCCATTGCCATACCTGGCTTGTTGGGGTTACAGGCATCCATTGCCATACCTGGCTTGTTGGGGTTACAGGCATCCATTACCATACCTGGCTTGTTGGGGTTACAGGCATCCATTACCATACTTGGCTCGTGCACTGTTAGAGACCAGACCCAGGGCTTCATGCGCGCTAGGCAAGCACTCTACCAACTGGGTTAGCCCCCAGCTGTAGTCATGCTGAGCAAATAGCTGGAGTAGATTTCTATCAGTGCTTTAAAAAATAGCGCTTTTGCCAGGCGTGGTGGCACACGCCTTTAATCCCAGCACTCGGGAGGCAGAGGCAGGTGGATTTCTGAGTTCAAGGCCAGCCTGGTCTACAAAGNGAGTTCCAGGACAGCCAGGGCTATTCAGAGAAACCCTGTCTCAAAAAACCAAAAAAAATAAAAATTAAAAAAAAATAGTGCTTTTGTTATGGGACAGCATAAAGCAGGTGCTTGCCACCAAACTAGAAAATCTGAATTCAATCCCCAAGACCCATATGATAGGAGGAAAGAACCAGCTCCCAAAGTTTGTCCTCTGGCCTACACACACAACACACACACACACACACACACACACAATGTCATGTACATACCCCCCTGCACAAACACAAAATGAGTAAAGTTTAATGAGTTTTTAAACTTTGTACTGATTCTTTGTGAATTTCACATCATGCAGCCTGGTCCCCTCATCTCCCCATCCCTCCGTATCCACCCTTTGCCCTTGCAACATCCCCCCAAAAGAAAACAAAAAATAGAAATAATTTTTAAAAAGAAAAGGAAAGACATCTCACTGTGAAGCTGTGGTGTGTCACACATTGTATGTTTTTGCCCAAACTTCTTTACTTGCAAACATTCATTGCAATGAGTCATTGGTCTGGTTTGCGGCCTCTGGCTTCTGCTACACTGTCAATACTGGATCCTCACTGGGACTCCTGTCAGATATCCTGTTGTTGCCCTGTCCTGTAGCTTTGGATCTGCAGGACCAGCCCCTTCACATGCTCCAGCAGTTCATAGATGGAGTAGATGTTGGAGAAGGCCAACTCAGAGTCCTGGATCTGGGCTTGGGTGGAAGCTGAGTTGTCATCCTGACAGCTCTCCTGTACCAGCACCACGAGGGCCAACTAACTCTCCAGCTTTGTCTAGGTGAGGGACAGGGTTGGCTGCCCCCACCCACAATGCAGCAGCTCATGAGGGGTGGAGCTGGTGCTGCACAACTCTCAGACATCAGCATGGCCCCAGGTGGCAGCCCAGACATCTGTGTGGTTTTTGGTGGTGATAAGCCATAGACATCAGCACAGACCCCTGCTACCGCAGCGCCACAAACCCACACATGCATGGCCTTCAGTGGCAGCATGGGCCAGAACATCACCATGGCCTCAGGTGGCAGTGCAGTCTCCTCACATCAGACTGTTCCTCACCCATCTCCCATTCCATCCCCTTCATAGTGCACAAGCCTTTCCACTTCTCTTTCTCATCTCTCCATCACATACTTGCTCATTGTTTGCATGGCAGTGGGTGGGTGGGGCCCGTGGGATGTCTTCCCTAAACTATAATAATTTTTTTAAAAAGATTTATTTATTTATTATATGTAAGTACACTGTAGCTGTCTTCAGACACTCCAGAAGAGGGAGTCAGATCTTGTTAGGGATGGTTATGAGCCACCATGTGGTTGCTGGGATTTGAACTCTGGACCTTCGGAAGAGCAGTCGGGTGCTCTTACCCACTGAGCCATCTCACCAGCCCAAGTATAATAATTTTTAAAGTGTCCAATTCACCTCCTCCAGGGAGACTTACCTAACTCCCCTCCCCAACTGAGCTGGGTAGTCTCCGTCATTGTGCCATCTTCTCGAGCCAACCAGGAAGGAGATTATATTTTGGACAAATTAAAAGGAAAGTCTGGAGAGGTGGCTCAGTGGTTAAGAGCTCTCCGTGCACTGGGCATAGTGGCACATACCTTTAAGCCCAGCCTTCAGGAAGTTAAGTTTGAGGCCATCCTGGTCTACATAGTGAGCTCCAGGATAGCCAGGAGCACATAGAGAGACCCCATCTCTCAAAACAAAAGCATGAAGGGGGGGGAAAACCCACTTAGTGCTCTTACAGAGGACCCAGGTTCAGTTCCCAGCACCCATAGGAAGCTGTTCACAACCACCTACAATTCCTATCTCAGGGGATCTGAAGCCTTCTGGCCTCTGAGGTCACCTGCACACAAAGCTCACAAGGCACACACACACACACATGTACACATGATTTATTAATTAATAAATATATATTTTAAAGATTTATTTTATTTTGTGTATACGAGTACACTGTAGCTGTACATAGGGTTGTGAGCCTTCATGTGGTTATTGGGAATTGAATTTAGGACCTCTGCTTGCTCTGGTCAACCCCACTAGCTCCGGTAGCTCAGTCCCTGCATGCTCTGGTCCAAAGATTTATTATTATATATAAGAACACTGTAGACACACCAGAAGAGGACGTCAGATCTCATTATGGGTGGTTGTGAGCCATGTGGTTGCTGGGATTTGAACTCAGGACCTTCAGAAGAGCAGTCAGTGCTCTTACCCGCTGAGCCATTTTGCCAGCCCTAGGTAAATCTTTAAAAAAGAAAAGAAGGGGTTTGAGGGATGGCTTGATGGTTAAGAACAGTGCTTGCTCTTGCAGAAGACTCCTAAAACCCATATGGCAGCTTACAATCATCTGTCATTCCACTTCCAGGGTCCCTGACATTCCTAGGGCACCAGGCATGCCTACACATACATGCAGGCTAAACACACATGTAAAATAAAAATAAGCAAATATAATTTGGCGGAATTGTTTGTTTGTTTTTGAGACAGGCTTTCTCTATTTTTCTGGTTACCCTAGAACTCACTCCGTAGACCAGGCTGGCCTCAAACTCAGATATCCTTCTGCCTCTGCTTCCCAAGTGCTGGGATTAAAAGCACAGGCCACCACTGCCAGACTTAAATATAATTTTTTTAAGTAAAGAAAAACATGAGGTTTGTTGAGGACAGAATCCTCCCTGTTACAGGCAGGACAGCTGTCTGCTTAGATGTTTATTCCCCACAGGCTGCCCTCCCCAGGAAGGAGGCCAGCTCTACATCTCCAGCACATAATAGATGATATGAATTTCCAAATATGGGGGTCCCAGGCACTGAGCCATCAGAACATTTACCCACAGGTGTGGACAAGCATGGACACAGCCCCTGTACCCTCCCATCCTTGCTCAGTGCAGACAGAACTGCTTAATTGTTTCAGATTTTTCCTCCTTCATTACAGCCCACTTAACAAATTAGAAGTAAATAGAGGGAAGAGAGGTGGGAGCCAAGAGGAGCTCACAGTGAAGCTGCCAATCGCTGCAGCTGTGTCTCAGGAGCTTACAAGCCACCAAGCAAATGGGTGCCCTCTAGACTCTTGAGTAATTAGGGACAGTGGCTGCTCATCCAGGGCCCTTTGTGGGCCTCTCCTCGGCCACTACTCTGACCCTCACCACCCTGTCCCTACAGAGGAGAGAATGAGTTCCAGAAAAGCTCAGGGTGTGTGTCCCCTGGAGAGTAAGCCTGATAGCAAAGGCCGGGCCTCCACTAAACAATCCTCTTGCCCAAACCAACCTTCCCTGCCCCTGTGCTTTGAGCATTTCTTACAGACTTCTGTGTCCTGTCTCTGTGTATGAAAAGACAGATGCCAAAACCCATTTCTTTGACTTCATTACACATGCTGAAATATACAGAGGGTAAGAAGGATTTATTCTTGGACTCTGTGTGTGTGTGTGTGTGTGTGTGTGTGTGTGTGTGTGTGTGTGTAAGTCACAGGACACCTTTTGAAGTTGCTTCTCTTCATCTACCTTTATACAGGATCAATTGAAGTCATCAGGTGTGCACAGAAAATGCCTCAACCCTCTGAGCCATCTCCCTGGCCCTCTGAGTTTCATAAGCTGGGTGTGTGGTAGCCCACACCTGCCAGTCTAGCACTCAGGAGCCTGAGCTGAGAGGACAAAAAGTGATACAATCTAGGAGTCTTGAAATAATACAGTCTAAGGGTCTTGGTCTAAGGGTCTTCATTTTCTTTGCCAGTTAAAGAATTAAACGCCAGGAGAGATTTGAACCGCAACAGGTGGCAGCAGAGAAACCGCAAACACCACAAACAGAACCAGCAGTTGAAGGAAGGTGTTTGTTGTGGGTGAGGAATCACACATGCAGAGACCACAGAGAAAAAGACTCTGCAAAGCAGAGGGGGACTTGGGAAGTCAAGAAATGCCTCTTCTCTGGGGCTGGGCTTTTAAAGCCTCAGGAGAGTTTTCCTCCCTACTTTAGGGTTGGTCAGTTAAAGACAGGATGGTTGATTGATCTACAGCTGGTATAACACATCTTGAGCAGGCCTTGACTTGTTGAGCCAGTCTATCAACAGGGAACCTACTGCTGGAGACAAAAGTTATCAGACTTTTGTTCCAAGTCAGGAGGATGAGGAAGATGGTGACAGTCTTGGAAATTGACCACATCCATTACCTAATCACAGCCCCTCTGTCTGTGTCTGCCTACCAGGAAGTCCATCTAACTCTTGATCTCTCAAAATTTCAAACCTGGGTTACATAGCAAGATCTTGTCTCAAAAACTAAAAACAGTAACAACCGAAACAAGAATTATATTACAAGAGAGGCATGGTGGTGCATGCCTTTGACCCCAGCACTTGGGAGACAGAGGCAAGTAGATCTCTGAGTTAAAGGCTAGCCTACAGGACAGCAAGAACTACATAGAGAGATGCTGTCTCAGAAGAAGTACAGTTTAAAAGATAAAATAGTTATATCACAAAGGATATAAAAGATAAACACAAAGAAGTCAAAGTAGAAAACCTACTTTAAAACATATATAACTGATAAGGCCTGGTTTCTAATCCATCATAGCCACAGCAGCCTACACATAGAGGCAGGACTCAGTGCCGGCTGGCACTCCCTCTGTGGGCTCCAGGCAGTTTGCCTTCCATGGACAGGACGCTTGACTCCCAGGAGCAGATTGACACCAAAGACGCCAAACCTGCTTCCCAGCAGGGACTACTGGCCTTTCCCACACAGAGCACTTCCTCTTCCACAGCCTATGTTGCTCTGAGGTCAGGGAGTGGGTGAGTTCCTGTCCGTGTCCTTCACCCCAAAGCTGCATCAGCTGGAAAGGATGCTGGTGGCTCTGGCCTCAAAACAGATGGTAAGAGACAGTACTTAGAGTGTCGTCTCCAGGATGACACCCCCCAGCTCATGGCTAGGTCCCATGTCCTATAGGGTGGTAGGAGGTAGGAGATCTGAGCACAAATATGCCTTCAGGAGCAGAAGGAACAACAGCCTCCAGAGAAGTACAAACATTCATTCATCCACTTATCAAATGTTACTGAATGCCTACTATGTGCCCGACAGTGTGCATACTGTATGAGGCACTAGGAACGCAATGAAAAACAGAACTGACAGAAGTCCAAGCGTTGGTCACTCTCACAGCCTAGCAACAGTGACAACAGCAACAGATACTTCCTGTCAAACACCAGAGTAAGCAGTCCTGGCTTTGTGGGCCACATGTCATCTTTGTGGGTTTTTCGGGTATTTTTAACTTCTTTATTTTCTTATAATCCCTTAGAGATGTACTGACTATTCTTATTCCTGGATCACCCCCAAACAGGTGGTTTGCTATGTGTGACACTCAGGCCACAGTGCATCAATCCCTGGTGTATTGCAATGCTCTCCAGCAGAAAAGCACCATGGGATTCAGAGTTCATGTTAAATTTCTAGCAGCTACTTTGTAAGAGTTGGGTGAGATTCAATTTTATCGACATAGGCTTCAGTGAGTGATGTTATTAAAATTAAAGATGAGATCCTTTATTCACTTTTTAGCACCAACTCTTCATAACATGATGTGTATTGTATACTTATAGCATGTGGCAGTTCGGACCAGTCACATTTCCTGTGACCAAACAGCCCCCTGTGGCCAGCGGCCTCCATATTGGACAGCACAGGCTGAGTGGGAGAAACAGACAATAAACAAGATAAATACGTCGGCTATGGCAATATTTGATGATAATCGCTTGAGCTAAAGCTGACCCTATGGCAATATTTGAAAGTGATGAGCACTATGAAAGAAGACAGAGTGGAGAGGCGGGGAGCGAGGAACTCTGGGTAGGAGTCCCTCTCTTCCTGGAAATTTCACTCAGGCCCAGGGCCTTTCTCTCTTTCAAGTATGTGTATGTGGTGTATGTGTATATGCGTATGTGTGCATTGTGTACAAGTGTGTATGTATGTGTGTGTATACACATGTGGAAGTCCAAAGTTGGCAAGTGTCTTCCTTGACTGCTCTCTCCATTTTATTTATGGAGTTGCTCACTGGAGCTGGAACTTACATATTCTGGGTAGCCTAACAGAAGACTTCCGTGTATGCTAGCTTTTATGCTTTTATACAGGTTCTAGACCTCCGCATATGCTAGCTTTTATGCTTTTATACAGGTTCTAGACTTCCACATATGCTAGCTTTTATGCTTGTATACAGGTTCTAGACTTCCACATATGCTAGCTTTTATGCTTGTATACAGGTTCTAGACTTCCGCGCATGCTAGCTTTTATGCTTGTATACAGGTTCTAGACTTCCGTGTATGCTAGCTTTTATGCTTTTATACAGGTTCTAGAAATCGGAACTCTGGTCCTCACATTCGCATGGCAAGCACTTTACCCATTGAGCCATCTCCCCAGCCTATGCCAAGGATCTTCTAAGTGATCCACAATGCTGTGAACCTTAGAGGGGACAAGAACTTGATGGTTTGTCATACCAAACCCAAACAGGGTAAGGGATGCATTCCAGTCCTCTGGCATGACAGTGGGGCTCTCCCTAGTCACCTCCTAATGAGGAGCTTGTTGTTGCAGTAGGCAATCTTGATTTTTGCATCCAGGGTGAGATGCTTTTCTCCACTTTTTTTTAAACATTTATTTATTATATGTAAGTACACTGTAGCTGTCTTCAGACACCCTAGAAGAGGGCATCAGATCTCTCGAGAGATGGTTGTGAGCTACCATGTTGTTTCTGAGAGTTGGACTTGGGACCTTTGGAAGAGCATTCAGTGCTCTTAACCACCGAGCCATCTCTCTAGCCCTTTTCTCCACTTTTTTTATTGCAGCAAAATATACATTAAAATTTACTATCTTGGCACAGATGTTAAGGAGGTAAACAACCGCTCTCTACTTGGACTTAAGGACTACCCAACAGGAAGAAACTAATGCCTGGTACTGTACATCTGGCCAAGAACCCATGGTGGGGAGCTTACAGTCCACAGAAGTGAACCTACTACCATTGTCATGCTGAATGGACATACTATTGAACTGCCTGTAAATTCCTATCTTCCTACCCATAGATTAGTACAGCTCTCAGCTATTATCATAGTTAGGGTTTTATTGCTGTGAGGAGACACCATGACCACAGCAACCCTTATAAAGGAAAACACTTCATTGGAGCTGGCTTATAGTTGCAGAGGTTTAGTTCATGATCACCATGGCAGGAAGTGTGGTGGCACATAGGCAGACATGATGCTGGAGAGAGAGCTGAGAGTTCTACATCTGGATCCACAGCAGCAGGAAGAGACAGTGAGACGCTGGGCGCAGCTTGAGCATCTGAAACCTCAAAGCCCATCTCCGGTGACACTCCAACAAGGTCCTGGTGCCACCCACTGTGAGCCCACGGGAGTCATTTTCTTTCAAACCACCACAGATGTCATCAGAGAAGATGGTGTGTGCTATGGATAGTGATTAGCACAGACTCTCACATCTGATCAGAGTGCAGAGAGGAAGTGACAGTGAAATGTTCATCCACAGGTGGGGCATCCATGTCACCCTCATAATGGAAAATGGGACAGAACGATTCTAAGCCAAAGGTTGGGACAACCCAAGCAAAACAGGGTCTTCGGGCTATCGTAGGAGTGTTACACTTGTGCTCACACAACTGCAGTTGCCTGGATAAGACCCACCTAAGGCCAAGGTGGTCAACATTTTAGTGTGAAGGGGAAAAGGTGTCATGAGCTCCCACCCTAACCTGGGAGCTGTTGGCAGGAGAGAAAGAGTCTGCTTTCTTTGAGGATGTGGCCCCTGGTAGGTTGACCACACTCCAGTGAATGGCCCTACAGCCAAGAATAGATAGCCACCACAAATTGGCCTCTGCTGGTTTCAAAAAGGAGAGAACACAAAGTTGGGAAGGAGTGGGAGATGAGGTCTGGATCTTATGGGGACTTAGGAGGAACAGCAAAAGATAAATATGTTCAAAATTCATAGAACGAGATTCTTAAAGAATTAATAAAAAAATCTAAAAAAACATTTACTGTCATAACTTTTTTGGTATATGGGCCGGTGGTATTATCCTTATATGGTTGGAGTAATATTTATAAAAAGACACTATTTGTCAAGGTCAGGGAGATGGTTCAGTGGATAACAGTGCTCACTGAGCAAGCCTGAAGAAATGAGTTTGATTTCTGGAAACTATGTGAAAGTGGAGGGAGAGAAACAACTCCACAGCGTTGTTCTCTGACCGGCATACATGTGCTCCCCTGACACACATGCAGCATGCATGCGCATGCACATAATAATAAGTCAACAGCTTTCTTAAAAGAAATCTATTTGCGGGTTAGACTTCTCCTGTGGCTACTGGCTGCTTTGAGAGTGACGTCTGGCATCCTCACTGTGGTCTGTGTAGATCTATCACTCGGGAGGCTTTTGCCCATCAGTAATGAAATATCCAGCTGGTCCCGGTTCATTCAGTAAAGAAACCATATGAATTTCAAAAATTACTGAGTTTCAGAGCTGGTTGGTTCAGCAAAGATGTCCCTTGCCAGAATTGGCCAGAATTGGATTACAATCCCCTTCCTGAACAAGTCACCAATTAGGGAAGAGAATCACTAGTTGGTAACCGCCCCTGATGTCAGTCGACTCCACAAACTACCCTGTGAGAGGAGAGTGGGAAAAATGGCAATGGCTCAGGGTGACAACCACAGGCCTCTTGAGATACCTGCTTGTTACCTCCCTAACCCAACGTTCTCCCCAACAAAGTATCCCCACCACTCTGCCTTGATTCCTCTCACAGGCTATTTCCTCTTCTTGGAAGGCTTTCCCCCGTGTGCCACAGCCCTGCCTTTAATGCCTATCTTCTCTTTCCCCAAAGCCTCGGGTCAGATATCATCTCTGCAGAAACACTATGCTTGGTCCCCAGATAAGACTGAGGCTCTGGGAAGGAAGGAAGGACAGACACATCAGTAAACTCACTTCCAGAACCGAGACAAGAACCTGTATTGGGCAGACATCCATTCAATCTTGTTAAATAGGAATTAGGTATATTTTTCAGTGTGGGGTTTTATAGGGTTTGGTGTCTGGCATCCACTCCACCACAGAGCTCCGGCCACTTGGGGAAGCAGACACAGGCGTTTTGACTGCGCTTACCCCAAGCTGGCACTGGGTGGGTGTCAGCCTATGGGAAGCCACAGGACATGGCATTGGGGTGGGGGAGCACATTCTGAGGTTCCAGAGACACCAGAGCTGGCTCGGGGGTCTCCGGGTCTGCAGGGAGGCCGGTGTCATCTGGTTCTCAGGCTCTTGGTCACCCAGGTGCCACTGGGAGCCATGGAAGAGCTGAGAACTGAGTGGGGGCCCACAGGCTGGATCTGGCCTGGGGCCGAAGGGGAAAAGAGGGGAGAGCTCTGGCTGGGTTCCTCCAGGAGGAGCCCTTGGCTTGGTGGAGGCCATGGCTAGGAATGCTGAGAGACCTCTGCAGGAGATTGGGCAGCCAGCTCTTTAGGTGTAGACCTGTTCCATTGTTCCCCATGGTGGATCCCAATGAAAAGAGACAGTCCATGGTTTTAAGACATTTATTGTCGTGGTGGAAAGCAGATGAATAAAACCATACCCCAGTTCTCAGGGCTGGCCTGTGGTTAAAGGAGGAGTGTCTGGGAAGGAGAGTTTATTGTTTAAGTCTCCAGGCCTTTAGGTACCTCATTAAAATGGAGATCTGTCTTGAGGCTATGTGACCTGTGATCACATCCTCTACCTGTGGAGGGGCTTGGAGTGTTGCTCTTACATGACTGGTGGTCACAAATCTATGGAAGGCTGTGGCCTCGTGTCAGGATCCTAGTTTCTGGGAACCAGGCAAAATGCCTGCCATCCCTAGGGTCCTTAGCTCAAGTAGGAACCAGGCTGCCTATCACGATCCTACAGGGTTTTTTAGTGGCTTGGAGACAGAGCAAGGTGCCTGTGATACGCAGTACCCTCTGGAGAGCAGTGCTGAGCCCAGGCAGGAGTCCCACATCTGTCTCTAACTTTGGTCCAGTCATATACATGAAGGATTCAGAAGACACTGAGAGCTGAGACTGAAAGTGAACCCCATGCTTTGTGGCCAAGGGCCACCTGCTCCCCTTCTCCTCAGGCTGTGTCCCTGAAGCCAGCAGAGCCCGTGGGGAGCCAGTCCTCTTGTGCAGGAAGAGCTTGGAGATGAGAGCGGGGCAGGGACTGCACGATTGAAATTCCATCAGGCACTCACAGACTCTGCTCCCCGGAGCCCCCTGCCTTTGTTCCATTTAATCAATACGTAATTAAACTGAAATCCCAGCTTAAGAATTTCCAGCGGTGCTAAGACCAGAATTTCAGAGGGTCTGGCAGAGCCACGGCTCCTGGATCTACCTGCTATCAGTCCCTCACTGGCCTGCTTTACTCCATCGCTTTGGCCCTCAAGGTCACCTTCCTCAGAAGTCAGGCTAGTGTGCGGCTCCAAGTGTGACCAAGCATCTCAGGAGGAAACATACCCTCAAGACCTCATCCCTGCCCCTGGCCAGTAGAGTCTGGTCACCTTCACATGAGAAGGGGAAACTGGGGAAAGCAAGCTGTGGCAGAGGGGGACTCTGTCCTTTCTGCCCAGCCATCCCCTCCTGTCTCTTCGTTTGAGGTCCTTGAATAAGCCAGACGGGCATAAGGCACTAGCTGTGTGTGCTGAGCACTGCCTGGGTATAGCCTGCATGATTTCAACTCCACCACCCGTTAAGTTCTCACCAGTTCCCTATGGAGTTAGATGCTCTTAACTCCATTTTAAAGATGGGGAAGCAGACTTAGAGCAGGCCCGGTATCACCAGCTGATTGGGGGTGTAGGCTTTGAGTCCAAGAAGTGTTTGTTCTAGGACCCTTGAGCATCAAGAGCCCCAATACAGTAGGACAAGCCTGTCTGGGGCTGCCAGGGAGGACACAGACTCTGAGACACCTTGTCGCCAGGAGCCCACCCCATCGTGAACTTTCTCTACCCACTACATGGTCCTCTCCAAGCCCAGAACTTGCTGTTAGGAAAGAAATAAAAGTTTCTTCTGGGCCTCATTTTGTTGGCACCTGAGGATGTTAGGCTTCTACATGGGCAGCCCTGTGTTCAGAGAAGTCAGGAACCCTTAGACCAGTACTGGCCAGTAGAAACACATATAGACTAAGCAGGCGAACAGAGAATGTCTGTCACCCAGGTCCAGTCATCTCATGCCTGATCTAGGTGGCCAGAGAGCCACACAGGATAGTGATCTGACAGCAGGCTATGCTGGAAACCTCCCCAACAAGAACATGGCCCTCCCTCAACAAGAACCTAGCCCGGCCCAATACACTAAAGAAGGGAAATGGTCCTGTTCCTTTGGAAAACAGAAGTGGAATTACCAAACACATTGACTCATTGCCTTCATAAATCCCAGAGGAACTGGGGCCTGACAGCATAGGCCTATGACACCGGCTACAGAGGAGGCTATGGTGGGGGAAGATAGGAAGTTCAAGGCCAGCCTGGGCTACAAAGTGAACGCAAGTCCAGTTTAGGCAGCTTAGTGAAACCCTTTCTCTAAACAAGCAGTGAGAAGATGCAGAAGTGGTAAAGAGCTTGTCTCAAATTCAAGAGGCCAGTGCCAGGAAAAGAAGGAGGGGAAGGAGAGAGGAAGAAAGGATAGAAGGAAGGAGGGAAGGAGGGGAGGAAGGAAGGAAGAAAGGAAGGAAAGGGGGTGGCAGGAAGATGGTCGTAACTACTCACTATTGTGGTCTGGTCTACCTGGGATCACAATAGTGAGCAGAGATGTCTCAGATCCTGAGAAATAACTGACAAAGCACCTTGGAGGCATCAAAGCTGAGCCTGCCGAGCCCAGAGGCAAGTCTACATGGAGACCAAGATGGTAGAAAGGAGGCCAGCCACCCCTGGAAGTTTCTGGACTAATATATCTGCCCGGGGCCCAGCCTCGCCTTTCTCTATACTTACAGTAATGCAGAAAGTCCACACAGACCTGGAATTCAAAAGAGTTCTGGCTGGGAGGGAGAATGTGGGGTTTTCATAGCTGAAGAACCAAAGAGAAGGCTTCTGGGCAGGGGGCAGGGGAGCTTCAACAAAGACACATGAAGAAGCCCTTCAGCCTCTGTGCCCGTGATCCTCAAGATGAGGCTAGCCCTTATCTTGTCAGTTACAGAACCAAGGACCAGAATTTGGACATGGCTGTACAGCCAAGACAGCATGGTTAGGCAGGCAGTGAAGCCAGGCTGGACCACTGTGATCTTTGGTTTCGATTCCAATGGAGATGCTTTGGAGCATAAGATGAGTCTTGCAACAAGACGACATCCATGCAAGTGCCCAGAATCCTGCTTGGGGTAGAGGAAGGATTCAGTGACTCATTCTACCACTGGGCCCATTGTTAATGCGTGAGTCTGAAGGTGGACAGCATGAGACCTTAGCCAGCAAAGCAGGCAGAATGCATGGTAGGCAGCAGGGTCAGAGTGGTGGCAGTGACCCGCTTGTGATGGTCATACTAGGCTGGCCCAGCCTGGTGGGCAGCTGGCCAGACTCACCCGTCTTCATCGGAGCCCCAGACAGCTGCACTGGGGCCAAAGTAAACCTCCTTCCTGGGGACATCCCCAAGAACCCCTCCTGCTTCATTCCCTCTGGTTCATACCAACCTTTAAGGATGATATATGGCCAAGCACAGAGAAAGGGCAAGCGGAGATTGGAGAGAGGGCTAAGAAAATGTGACAACAGTTCAGCTCCCAAGGGGCAGGCAGGAGCGGGCGGCTGGCTCAGGGTGTGACAGCCATGGTGATTAAAGTCCTCCTGGTCTCCCTTGCCATTGCCAGGGCTCTTTCGGGGAAGCTGACAAAGACTTTCAGCCCTCAGTTATATAAGGGCAACAGAGGGTCCAGACCCTTCTTCTGGAGGAAGCCCAGTAGTTCTGGTACCCTGCCTCCCAGTGTCTGCCTCTCTTAGCCAGAGTACAGCCCGGGAAGATGTCAGCAGGGCAGGATGGGTCAGGGGAGGTGATTTTGAGATATGAGGGCTGGTAGGGGGGTGTCTGGGAAACACTGGGAGTCATAGAAGACCACTGAGAGCCACCTGGACTCATCACTCAGCATCTGTGAGGTGCAGAGGTCAAGCACAGCTATGTTCCGGCTGCATGACAGCTCAGAGATCCCATCAGAGATTCCCATCTCATTCTCCTTCTGGGGTTCACCTTGGGATTTTCTTTTGGATGTTCTTTTAGAAGCAGGGTCTCAGGTAGGCCCAGGTTGGTTTCCAACTTCATTATAGAACAGAGATGACCTTGAACTCCTGCTCCTTCTGCAGCCACCTGGGATTAGAGAAGCTTGCCACCACATGTGCTCCAAGCTGTGTGAGACCAAACCCGGGGCTTCAAGCGTGCTCAGAAAGTGCTCTGCCAACTGAGTCGCGCTCCCAGCCCCTACCTCGGAAAATTTTCATAAACTGTCATACTATTATCCTCTAATCAACTTACTTATGGAGAAAGTTTATTTGAAAAGACAACCTTCTGTCAGTACCTGAAAGGAAAGAAAAAGAATCTCAGCTTCCATAAATAGATGTTAACGAAAAGGAAAATACAATGCAAACTGTAAAAACAAAAACCGAACCATATTCTAAACTGTGCAAGATCGAAGCTAGGGGTCCTGGCCCTGGCCCCTCTCAGGGCCTCACCTTGAAAGTGCTCAGTAGATTTATGCTCTGGGAATGAACAACACCGTCCCTCCACTTTGCAGGTACTCAGCTTACACGGCAGGTGGGAAAATTAAGGTCACGATCACAAGTCAATAAGGATCAGACATCTGAAGACAGGCATCGTGAAGAAAGACTTTTGTGCTTTTCCTCCTGATAGACAGTGACTGAGAGCCCTGACCCAGCCTAAAACTGAGGCAAACAGGAAGGCAGGGAGAAGGCTAACCTCTGGGCATAGGCCACCGTGACAGGAGGCTGAGTTGCCTGCACCATTGACAAGCCTTGCTACTCTGCCCCCACATCCCCACAAGAGCCCCAAGGGAGACCCCCTTTATTGCCTGTGACTTGCCTTTATGTCCCAAAGCCCCAGCACAGCACTGGGAAACCTCCTGACAGAAAGGTCTCGTTGCTGAAACTGAAGAAGACTGTCCGGGGGCTGGTCACTGTGGTGAGCAACGCTGATGTCCCCATGGCTGTGACTCCCTTGGGCTAGGAGGGGGAAGGCATCTGCTCTGCAAAGCTGAGCCCTTGCAGCACAGTCAGCATCCTTGTCCTCTGTGGATGCCGTAAAGCCAGAGGCCACACTGGTGCCAGACAGAATATAGACTGTCCTGAGGGAACAAGGGCCTCACAGGAGCATGCGCAGTCAGAGCCCGGGTTTTGCTTTGTGGGACTGAAAATGTCTTCTCCTCTTCCAAGGCCAGAGCCAAGGTAGCACCAAACGTAAACGTGGTGGTCTAAAGCTGGTGCTCCTGAAGTGGACTCCAAGTCAAGGACAGGGGTACGGGTACTGAATTGATTTGGGAAGTGACCTCTGGGAGTACCAGGGGGGAAGATGGGGGGGGGGGAATGGAGAAAGGAAGGTTGCTATGGTAACTGGATCCTTGGGGAACCAGTGGAGGATTGCAGGGTGCTTGTCTGAGCTGTCCCCACCATGGTGTGGTAGAGGGAGCTAAGCATTTGCCCTCCATCTCCTTGTTCTTCATTGAGGCTGCTCCTGACATGGTTGGGATACCCAACTGTGGTTCAGCCAGCTCCTGAGCCACAGGAAGGCCCCAGCAAAGAATGCAGATGTTCAAGATGGAAAGCTTGGTGAGGACACAATAGGATCAGTGAGGTGTGAGCTGGATCAACAGTGCTTGCCACAGTGAATGTAGTGTAGCCATGTCACTACTGACTTAATATCCTTTCCTATAATAGGGGACAATGCTAACTCCTCCACAGAGCAATTTCTTTCTTTAAAAGTTTCTATTACATGTGTGTTTGTGTGAGTATGTTTAAGTGTGTGTATGTCCATGAGTTTGTGTGTGTGCATGTAGTTATATGTGTGTGAGTTCATGAGTGTGTTTGTGTGAGAGTGTGTGCTCATATGTGTGTGCGCATAAGTTTGTGAGTATGTGTGTATGTGAATGTTTATGTGTGTTACTGTATGTGTGTGAATATGTATACTTGTGTGTTTTTGTGTGTGTGAATGTATATGTCATGAAAGTGTATATTTGTATGTTTGTGTGTGCGTGTGTGTACATGTGTGTAAGTGTGTATATTTGTGTATGAGTGTGTGTGCATATGTGTGAGCGAGTTTGTGAGTGAGTGCATGTGTATGTATGTGTGCGAGTAAGAGTGAGTTTGTGAGTGTGTATGAGCTTGTGTGTGTGTGTGTGTGTCTGTCCTTGCATGCCAGAAGCACACTTCTGGAGATCAGAGCATAGCCTGTGGGAGTCAGTTCTTTCCTTCCATGATGAGGGTCCTGGGATTGAACTCAGTTCATCAAATTTAGTGGCAAGCACCTTTACTCATTGAGCCACCTCAATAGCTCCTTCAAGCTTTTGTTTGTTTGTTTGGCTTGGGTTTTGAGACAGGTTTTCATGCAGCCCAGGCTAATCCTCCAATGTAATATGTAGACCAGGCTGACCTTGAATTCCTCATCATCCTGTCTCCTCTTCCCAGCAATGCTAACAATACAGGCATGTGCCAAGATAATCAACTAGAGTGACCTAGCTTGCTTACACTTCTTTTTAGAGTCTTGGTGTATTGCTCCAAATGGTCTCACATTGGCCATCTTCCTGTCTCAGGAACTGAAGTAGCTGGAGCTGAACTTTAAATAAGGTGATAGTAGCATAGTGCCCAGTCCACAGTTGATACTCAGTAAAGACTGCCTTTATTTTGGAAATGTTCTTGACAATCCAGGAGCCATTTTTAAGGTTCAGGAAAAGAGTTTTTTGGCTGAGTCATAGGCAGTCGCAGAGGGTGCAATCCCCAACAGAGCCCTGTGCTCCCAAACAGAGACACGGATAATTACTCTCCAAGGACATTACCCTCCTATGGGCATATGGCCATCTTGGGAGCTGAGGTTCTCACGTTGTTCTCTCTCTCTCTCTCTCTCTCTCTCTCTCTCTCTCTCTCTCTCTCTCTCTCTCTCTCTCTCTCTCTCTCTCTCCAATAGGTTCCTATGGTGTCTTGGTCTGACATGGCTGCTATCTTAGACTGGGCATCCCATGACCAGTGGGTACTGAGTCTTTAGCATTCTGGAGGCCAGGAAACCCAATCTCATGGTGTTAGAAGATGGGGTATCTGGTGAGTGTTCATTCCCCACAGTTGACTTCTTCCTTCCTGTGTATTCACAGAGTAGGATAAGTAGAAGACCCTCAAGCTCTGCCTCTGAATACCACTGCACAGGGTACCGTGTGTCACTATGAAGACTTTGAGCAAATATTCAGACTATAGTGCACAGACCGTGGCCAGGAAGGCCAAGGGCCTGGGGCTCACAGACAGCAGGCCCTGCCTCTTTCCTATCCGGTTACTGAACTATCAAGGAGTCCACAAGTCATTGCTAGAACATCAAGGAGAAGAGAAGACAGACTGTTGAGGGTCCCTGATGACAGAAGGACGTGTCCACAGCCACAGTGGGTCTGTCTAGGGTTATTTGTTGCTCCTTGCCTGGACATTAGGCATAAGCACACCCTAAACAACAGGCAAGGTAAGAGGCATCATAGGGTGTCCTCCTGCCCATTCAACTTCACCATACTCATCCATCAGTATGGATGGAGCGGGGTCCACTGCCAGCCCGGATGGAAGCCTGGGAATCATCTGGATGGAGAGGGAGGAGAGAGAGGCTATGGAGTTGACATAGCATCCTGGATTCCAGGGAGGGTAGAACTAGGGGGTGGAGAGAAAGGAAGCCCAGGAGTGGGTCTCTACTGTCTATCCCAGTCGCTTTAGGAATGCAGTGTCTGTAGTATATATACCCCAGGAGGAATTCCCCTCCCACCCACTCCCAAGAGGCAGCTGCTGCCTGTCATGAGTAGCCATCTTCCTCTACAGCAGTCAGGGCTCTCCTTGTGGGTTCCAGATCTCAGTGATTCTAAAGCAGGTTTCTGGCAGCCTCTAGCACCTTGGGCAAGGTTCTGAGGGCATTCCCAATCCCTTAGGGGTGTCCAATGGGTCTTCTCTTGCCATGTGTCATCTAGAGCTTGTGGGTACTAGGCTTCGTTGAGGTGGGCATCTCTCAGCTGTGGGGTCAACTTGCTGCCTGTGCAGTGAGCCAATTGTAGGCCCAGCTCCAGCCGACACCAGGTAGCAGTCTCCCAGTGGAGCAGGACTTGAGTTCATCAACCAATATCCAGGTTGACAGGGGCTGTCTGATAACGTACACACGTGTGTGTATGAATACATGGTGCCAGTATGCACACACTGAGTCTCTGACACGTGCTTGTGAGTGTACCCAAGTTTATGGATTGACAGCTTCTTTTTTTTTCTTCCACATCATCTGCATCAGGGAAGATCTGTCATCTCCTCTCCTGTAATGATGTTGACCTGATTAAAATTTTTATTGGATTTCACAAAATAATTTCATATACAACATGCCTCCAGGGACTCTGCTGGAGGAGCTGACAGCACAGGACCATGGGAAATGAGAGTCTGGGGGCCGATATAAGGAGAGGGATTGACAGGGAACTTGAGAAAGGTTGAGTCAGAAAGTAATTCATGTGCCTCTAATGGGATGGGCAGAGCCAGGTGGAAGGGGAAGTGTGGGGCCTAAGCTCAGCTCCTGGGAGGCTGCAGGCTGGAACATTGATGTGAGATCGTCAGCTGTAAGAGGAGTTCAGGTGACCCTTTTCTGTGAGGCAGAAAACAAGAGGAGACCCAGTGGCAGGGACGGAAGATGGTCACTCGCTGTTTCCTCTCTTCCCTCTCCCCAGACCAAGGTTCTGGTTCCACTGCTGAGCTGAGAATGCCAGAGTCTGCAAGTGTCCTGGAGACCAAGGATCAAAGCTAAGGGAACGTGGCCCTGGGGTCCCTCGTCTGCTCTAGGAGCCCAGACTGCGGCTTTACTTGGAGGTAGTGTCACTAGCCTGCTTCAGTCACCACTGGCTGGGTGGCCTTAGGAAAGCTATTCAATGTCTTCACCCTTGGTTTCCTTCTGAGGAACAGAAGTTCAGGAAGATTCTAGAACATCGGAGAGGTTTTGGAAGGTCCTGGTTCAGATTAAGTGCCCTAACCCAGTAGCTGCTCTTCCTATCTCCTTGTCGTAGCTCGGTCGCTCTTTTCTTCTCCGAGCACTGCTTCAGTTTCCGCTGTCCCCAGAGTACAGTGGATTGATGGTGCAAATTTCCCACCTCACAGGGCTGACATCCCATCAGGAAAAATAAAAGCCAAAACAGCACACCTGATCTAAGGAAAGAGAGAAGGCACTTCCGATGGTGTCGGGTGCACGGGAAATGCCAAGGACAGACTTGTAAAGGTCTCTAGGGGTGCAATCTACCATGCAGGAGGGCAGGCCTCCCCAAATGAGCACTTGAGGTACAGATACAAAGTCTTCATGTCTACCAGCCCTCAGCCTGAAACTCAGAAGTCCCACAAGTGTAAAGGCCCTGAGGTAGGGCTCTGTCATGTAGAGTAACATCAAAGAGACCAATGTCTGGGAGTGGAGTGGGCTGGGGAATGGGAGTGGGGGGGGGGGTGCACAGTATACAGCATGCAGTCAGGGAGGAGCTAGAGTCAATCCAGTAAGACAGAGTAGCCTTGTGTGAGATCTTCGGCTTTGCCCAGGTGTGACAGGAGCCCCTCCAGATCTATCCTCCTCCCCATCACCTGAGTGAGGGAGAGGTTGGGGTCCTTTGCCTTGCCCCAGTCGCAGGGTGTTACCTCCTGTTGACACAAGGTAGACAGGCCAGGGTTACATACTCTTGTGACAACTCCACTCCCAATCTGAGGTGGGGAAGATTGGAGCTAATTGTGAAGTGGGGCTGAGCAGGGCCTGGCTGGGCCCCAGGGATACCCTCCTTACTATTCCCCCTGCCTTTCCTGGCCAGGCCCATCAATTCTGGACACCCCGGCCCCAAGTCCATCTTAGCTTTGGACGGGGATTATCAACAAGGAGAGGGGTTGATCAAAGCAGCCCGTGGGGAAGGAGCATGGAGCAATGGATAGGTAGGACCATGTGGTCTGACTATGTGCCAGCTTGGGCCCACTGTGTGGGAGCCTCTCTGCAGGTAACTACCCATGGCCGGGAAGACAGAGCATACCGCTGCTATTGGGACTTGGCACTTTCTTCCTTATTTTTTGCCTGTTTTTCAAGGGTTTCTCCATGTCACCCTGGCTGTTCTGGAACACACTCTGTAGACCAGGCTGGCCTCGAACTTGGAATTCCACTTACCTCTGCTTCCCGGGTACCTGGATTGAAGGTTATGTGCCACCACTGGCCAGTGGCCGCCCTCTCTCCTTTAACACGGGCTGTTTGGGGCACTTGCCTTGTACCAATAGGGGTAGGGAGCATGTGGCTACAGCAAAAGATTCCAGAGAAAATGGTGGCTTTGGCTTGGTACCGATAGCATAGCAGGAGGTATCAGGCCCGGAGTGCCAAAAGTGGTCCAAACTGAACATCCGAGACGGTGCTGGGAGAAGACATCCAGATACTGGAAGGACAGAGAAAAAGTGTCACCCAAGGTGCAGGCCTAACAAGGGCCCGGAGGCCTCGGAGGGTGTGGACGAGACAGCCACAAATGCCTGAACGGTGGGAGTCTGGGAAGGAAGGTGGCATAGGCTCCCAGCGGAGGGAAGCAGGGTGGTTGGGGTGAGAAGTAAAGAGGGCTTTGTACAAGTGCTTGGTGGGGATCAAACCTGCATTTCTAGTGGCTTTCTAACTCTAGTGTGGAGACTGAGTTGGCTGAAGCAAAGGACCACTGAGGTACTCAGGGTGGGGGTGGTTTCAGGGTATAACGAGAGCGCATGCGCAGTGTGAGTGCTGTTGGGACAAAGAGCCCTTTCGAATAGGGAAGGGTCCTGGCAGGGATAGTGATAGGAAGCGGGGTGCAGGCCAGGGATCTGAAGAGGGGCACAGTGGGTAGAGCAGAGCAGCTCTGAGGTGTGGTGTGGTGCCTAGTCAAATGTGGGAGTGGAAGGCAGCCGTCGGTGAAATCCACCACCAGGGCAACTGGAGCAGGAAACCCAGACTTTGTTGTCCAAACCTCTAGGCTGTCTACGCAAACAGCTCACCCTCCAGGCCCCGACATAAAAAGCCTTGTAGAGGAGATAGACCGCGGGGTTTTGCCCAGAAAAAAATTATTTTTACCAAGTGCCCAGGTGTTTTAAAAGAAGGCAAAACCACTGGGTTGCATGCTTCCTAGGGTCCCAGTAAATCAAGAACGAGGGCAAGGGCCAGGCTGGTTGACCCAAATATGTGCCGGCCGCGTTGCTGGGTAACCATCAGTCGGCTCTGCAAGCCAGCATCTCTGCAACTAAGGACTTGGAAAGAAACTCACACAGGCACCTGGAGCCTAGGACCAGATACTACCAGGCAGAGCAGGGAGGTCTCCCCAAATGTCTCCTGGGAAAGCGTGTACACATCCTTTGGAAGCTGCTCTCCAGGAGGTGGGGAGGTGAGAAGGTCCGAGTGGCTTCCCAGGGAGATCCACATTGTTAAGCTGCAGAAACCAGCTCAACAATGAGGCTTAGTGGTTCCTGGCTCAGGCTGTGTGGCAGGTGGCAGAGGCCAGCTCCCTGCTCCAGTGTGGGACCCTTGCCTCTTTCTCCTCAGCTCTTGTTCTGGGCAGCTGCCATGGTTAGCTACAAGGGAGCACTGACTGTTTCTATGGGGATCTAGCCTCCCCTGGTTACTCAGTCCGAGCTCTGTGTTCACTGAAAACTTGGGGCAGTAAGAAGCATACGCAGACGGGTAACCCACACCACGGGGAACTGGGCCACTACACCTTGTGCACAACCCGAGTCTGCCAGAAATGCCACCATCTAGGCAGGTTGTGAGGCTGACAGGATGGCCTCAGGTATAGTGACACTAGCAGCCAAGTATGATGACCTGAGTCTGATCTCCCGGACCCATATGGTAGAAGGGGAGAACTGCCTTCTGCCAGTTGTCATTTGATCTCCATATGCACACTGAGGCGTGTGCTTGCCTGTGAGAGCAAGTGCATTCGCGTGCATGCATACACACACACACACACACACACACACACACACACAAATACATACATTGATGTCATTGTAAAATGAAAAATAAATAAAGCAGCTTGTTATCTTGAGGCAGAGATGATTTGTAGAAAGTTCCAGAACCTTCCTGGGTGGGAGAAAACACCGGTTACAGTCAGGCTGTGAGGCTCCCCCATGTACTTCCTTTCTTCTCTGCAAGCTTGTGGAGGCTCCAGCTTTGAAATATGAACTGAAATGTGGCCTGTGTGCCTCTGACCATCGGCGGCAGGAAGTGGTAGCAGCGTGGGGGTGGGGAACGACAGGACATGGGGTAGAACAGGAAGTGGAACATGGGGGTACAGTTCCAGACCCAGCATCCCTAACTGGGAGAACTGGGAGTGTGCCTGGGTAAGCCTGGCCCAGCATCAGCACTGCAGGGGATACAGAAGAGGAGCTTGTCTCTACTCGGCCCCTTTCCATCCGAGTGGCCTCTGCTGGGGCCCAAGCATGTCCTGCTCCCTCTGGTACCCAAACCCGGACCCTTCCAACTGAAGTCCATCATGGGTTGGGACAGGCTGCTCTGCTCCTTCCAACTTGAGCAGCTGTCCTACCTACCTGCAGTGCTCACCAGTAGCCTCATCTTTTGTAGCTTCCTCTCTATGACATGAGGCCCAGGCCTCCCAACCTCCTTAGTTGACACATAGCCTCTGCCCAATTCCTCAGGGTCTACAGGCTCCTGGCTCCCTTACCCTTCGCTGGCAGCAAAGACAAGAATTTAAAGGACAACTGCTTAAGTCCTCTAAAAACCTATTTAGTACTCATGTACCTCTGACAGCATGGGATGACGATGAAACATTGAGCCCATTGTACAGATAGTGAAACTGAGGCCCAGGCAAAGTAAAGGGTGCTATATGTTATAAAGACCACTGGGATCTCAATATTTACCAGAGTACCACCTTAATAAAATGGTTCACTCTCTCAGGATCTCAGCTCCTAATTCATAGCTCAGGGAGGCAGCTGACACTGAAGCCCCTAGCCTCCTACTGGTGCTGTTGAAGATGAATAAGTAAATCTCTTAGCCCAGTACTGGCAGTCAGGAGTTCCCAGGAAGGAGGTAACCCTTCTCCAGGCACAGTCTTGAGGACCAGGAGCCCACTCCAATGCTCTGCAAAACTGGCAGGATCAGCAGGTTGCCTGGCAGCAGGGAGCGCGCTCAGCAGGAGCTCAGAGTGAGTCTAGACTGGGCAGCTGGGGGCCTGCAGAGCAGGACAAGTGCCAAGTTTGCCCCTGGCAGAGCTGGAGACTCAGCAGTTCTGAAGCTGATGGGGTGGGCGGGGGCTGGACCACTGCTGAGGAATTGTGTTGAAACACGGGAGTTGCTTGAGTCTATAATGTCTTCTGTCTCTCTGCATCCCCAGCGTTAAAGAGACAGGCTTGCTGTGTTTCTCCCTTCTGAGTCCAATGACAATACCTTCTGTCCTTTAGATGGCCTCTGTGGTCCCTTCTATACCACAACAGGCATCACCTTTGGGTTTCAGAGTCCAGGTGGCTCAGGGTTCTGGCCACTAGGAGGTGAAAGCATCATGCCCTACCTTGTAACAAGGTGCCTGTGGGGCTGGGTTCAGACTCTGCACGAGTCCTGCCTTAGGCCAGGAGGAAGGAGAAGTCTCACTGTGAGGCCATGTGCCCCTATCCGTCCATCCACAGCCTCACCCACCCACCTCCAGATCTTCACAATGGAATCAGACTCACACATTCACTAGGGAAGCGCAAGTGGTCACCAGAAACCAAACACTCCCCTGCCCCACCCCAGCCCACCTCCTAAGAGCCCCTGCCGTTCTCTAGGGAACCCTCCCCTCCATTCTCAGGCTGGAAATGTGACCTGAGTTTGGTCAATGAGGGACCACGTGTGCATTAGGGCACATGACCCAAGTGGATCAATACGATTGATTTTGGAATGGTTAGACTCCTGGACTTACAGCCAATAGGACATAACTGCGGAGCTTCCAGGGGTGAAGGCCACCAAGGAAAGGACGACCAAAATGCCTTCATTATCGTGTTTGCACCCCTAGAACCAGCTGTGCCTGAAATCCCTGTGTCCCCTTTATGGCTCAATTATGTGAGACAGGACAAGGCTTCCCTCCCTCCCCCACCCTTTCTTTCTTTTTTTTTTTCTTTCTTTTCCATGTCTAGGGTTCTAATTTAGGACCTGGTGCATGCTAAGCACATTCCCTGTGCTTAGAATACCTGCTGCCACTGAACTGTACTGTCGCCGGCCATTTTAGGTTTTGCTTAAGCTGTGTGGCACAAAGCTGGTATTACTCATTCCCCAGAGAGTCTTCACGGGTCCAAGAATAAAAATGTCGAGAGGACAGGATGGGAGCCCAGCATGGTGAAGGAGGGGACAGCTGCTTAGACAGTAAGTCTCTGAGCCACGGGGCACAGTCCTGGCCTTACCGTCAAGGTCTGAAATGAAGCCCCAGTAACCCAAGTGCACCTTGCCCCCTTCCCCGCACGGGCAGGGAAGAGGCTCCGTCCTGGATCCTGAACATGAACACTCTTGGATTCTGTAGCCCCCTGTGGGCTGAGCTGAGGCAGAAGCAGCTCTCAACAGTTGCAGGGGGGCTTTCTCTGGGGACTGAAAAAGCCTTAGAGGTCCAACCTACCACCCCAGAGAGGTGGGCAGAGGCAACAGGACCTGACAGGCCAGATGCAGAAGAAAGGAAAACAGAGGGGGAGTGGGCAGAAGAAGAAAGGGCTACTTCAAAGCTCATAAAATCACAGAGAGCTGACTGCCCAAGAGGAGAACTAGCTGCTTCCTAAATTATGCAGATTTGTGCAAATGTTATGCAAATTAGCCATGCAAAGGTGGCAGGGGGCACTGGCTGACAGGCTAGCTCCGGAGCCTCCTCATCAGTCAGTCAGCCTCTGCTTCGGAAGTAGGGGAGCTGTCACCCCTGCTAGTGTGTGTGTGGGGGGGGAGCACGGGGTCTGCCTCATCCACGTCTGCTGCTTACCTTCCCCTCCTGGACCCTCCAACTCACCTTCCATACTTGATTTCTTTCTCCTCAGAGGTGGCTACACAGTCAGGACTCTCTGGTAGCCTGGTCTACCTTCCCTTCCCATGTTACCGATGAGGAAGCAGAGACCTGGACCTGGAGAAACACCAGCCCCGCCCCTGGAGATCTGTGGTTGACAAGGCTGAAGACCCGCACTCACCTGCCAGAAGAGTGCAATAGCAGCGCCTCCTGGCTTCCAACCCCAGCCTCACGTGTGACTTCCTTAATTCTGCGGCTGCGTCTGGAATTCTACCATCTGCGTCCTGGTCTTTATAGAACTTAGGGCTCATAACATTTGTTCCCTGGGATACAGGCGTCAGAACTGGGGCTCTGCGATCATCACCTTGAAAGTACAAGGTCACCCTCCTCGTGCACAAAATGGTAAATCCTCCTTCTGGACGCTTCCAGTGCCCCTCACAGCTGGCTGAGCAGCCCACCCCTTCCTCTTCACAGTCTCCCATCCTTTCAGCACAGTGATGGAAATAGTAACAGAAAAACAGTCCGTCTTTGTTGAGTGCTTACCGTGTGCCAGGTGCCATTATAAACATTTAGCATCTTCGCCACAGCCCTCTAGGTCAGCATCTATTATTACTCTCATTTCACAACTGGACCAGAGAGCAGAGATGCCAAGTCAGTTATTCATGGCCGCCCATCCAATAGGTGAGGTGGTAGAGCCCTACCCAGTTTTACCGGTTACCAGGGCACAAATCTATAGGAGACCCACTCAGTTCAGACTCCCTTCTCCTCCAGGAGGCCCACCTTGACTGTAATCATAAAGCCACTGGCCAATTTCAAAGTCTCATTCATAGATTGCTGTAGCTTCCAAGGCTGCTTTCTTCTCGAATTCTACAGCCCAAGTCTAGTGGCTTGATCTGAAATTTGCTCATGAGGTCTGGAAAGAGTTCTCTAAAAATGATAAGTCTTCCTTCCTCTATCACCACTTGGATGTAGAGCCTGAGAGAGGGCTACAGGGGAGTCTCGGTTGTCCAGGCCTGAACAGCTTTACCAGGGCTCTTCGTGTCTGAATACTCCTTGCCTACTCTAGTCTACGTTCTATTTGTACAGTAATAGAAGACAAGAGACTTCCTTGACCTTAGACCACCCCCTTCTTGCAACATCTCCTGCTCCTGGGTATTCAACTCTTTTTTTTTCTCTGTCCCTGGGAACCTAGGGACCTTCCAGAAGTACTTTTCCTGAGCCTAAGTTGGGTATAAGTAGGAGACCATTGGGGATATTCAGGTCCAGTCCCTTAGAGTACAGATGAAGACAAAGTCAGGATAGAGGTAAGGTTTGAACCCTTGGTCCTGAATCTCCTCATTGAACTTGGAGACTCTGCCAGGCTTTAAATCTCTCTTAGGACCACAGACACTTTTGAGAGTCTGGAAGAAATTCCTAATATTAACAGATAAAAGCACAAGGTGGAGAGGCCTTAGGATCCCTGACCATTCTGCCACCTGTGTCTTGATCTCAAAGCTTGGAGCTGTAGCCTAGGCTCCAATGCTGGAGACTACAAACACCAGTTCCTACTACTTCTTGCTGATGTCTGGAACTCCCTGGACAGCCAGCTCAGCTAATCAGTGAGCTTTGGGCTCAGTGAGAGACTCTGCCTGAAAAAAAAAAAAAAGAGGTAGAGTGTAACAGAGGGAAACACATTAAACTTTGGACTACATCTGTACACACACCTGTATGCACAGATACAGGTCTGGAGCAACACCATCCAAGGCTGTCCTCTGGCCTCAACTTACATTCACGCACTCATAAGCATACACAAACAACAACACGTAGACAAAAAGATATTCCCAGGAATCCTTTGTACAATAAAAGAATACCAGAAGCTGCCCATCTCCCATCCGTAAAGGAACTGTTTGAAGAACTAAGGAGCACCTTGAAGCAGCTAAAAGGAATAAAGATCAGCTTCAAACAGGGCGAGATTCCTCCACACTTACCGGGAAAAGTAAATTCCAGAATGAGTTCTAGGAAGTAGCCTCCTACTTAAGTCATTTAAAAAGAGCACGGTTTGGGTCAGCCATGGTAGCGCATGCCTTTAATCCCAGCATTCCAGAGAGGTAGAAGCAGAGATCTCTGTGAATTTCAGGCCAACCTAGACAGGGTCTGCGTAGCAACCGCCTGTCTCAGAAGTAAAACCAAAACAAAGAACCAAAGCGCAGCTCTGTCTGCGCACAGGAATTTGGCTCATCAGGTATTGGGTGGGAGGGTCAGAGGGGCAGCCAGCTCAGAGTTAACAAGAGGAGTGAGCAGGCTCAAGGGGGAAGGGGACCCGTATGGTAAAGTGGTACACTGCTTGAGTTTTGTGGTGAGAATAATAAGCATAGTAATCTTCAAATACTTTTCAATTACACAAAATTAAATACCGTCTCCTCTCCACACAGGCTACATAGGGGTGAGGAAGGAAGACCCTTGCGGTTCGTTCTGCCTGGCTCCCCCTGGCTGCCCCTTCTCTGCCCCATCACAGCCAAGCTCATTTGGTCTTGGCTGCCCTGGCTCTGCCCTCAGGGTTATGGAACTGTCAGCTTGATTTCCACAACCTTCCATCAGCTGAGCGGGTGGCCATCTCTCAATCCTGATCAGACTGGATGCCATCAGCTTTGTACATCCGTTCCCTTGGGCCCCAGCAAGAAACCATGAAGTGGGGACAAGGTCTGAAGATGCCTGGGCTCTTCGGCCACAGCTTCCTCGGCAACTTGGAAACGGCTCCAGGAACAACAAGCAGGAACAGGAACGTTCAACTCCCGGTAGAAGACTGAGCCCAATTCAGTACTGCCTTGTGGATGGGCGAATTGGAGAGACAGTGAGGACCTGCACTCAGAGAGCTCTGAGGAAACCTTGGAAGGGGCTCAGGGACTGGTCTGACTTCCCACTCTGCAGATGGCTGACAGGCTCAAGAAAGGAAACTGACTTCCCCAAATCCCCACAGTGAGTCTGTGCAGCGCTTCTGTCCACTCTAAAACTCCCATGGAGAGCTTTGGCCTCTCTGTGTCCTTTTCTTACCAGCTTCCCATGGCAGAAAATTCAAGAACCATCAGCAAGAAGCTGACAGGGCAGGAGCAGCCAGGCCCAGAGGGCCAGAGGCAAGCCAAGAAGGCTTACATCTCAGCCAGTCATCAGTGGCCCAGGGAAAATATTGACCTTCTAGCTTCTAATGCCAAGTTCCATGAAAGACTACAACTCCAGACTGAGAAAATACACCAGGGTTTCATAAATATTTGAAAGTGTCCTATCGATTATCATCCTGGTATGGCTGCAACCCTGGGTCTGAGGGTGGGCAGGGACAGAAGGCTGGGCCCTCCCCCGCACCACAAGATCCCCCAAAGTTATCTAGTCATCCATTCAGAATCTGTGCATGTTTGTATTCACTGGAAGTCAAAGCGGGATTAGACTGGGCTGGTGGGGGGTGGGGGGGAAAGATTTCTTACTTTATTCTGGACTGTCTTGTTAAGTTTTTAAAAAACATATAAATGCGTTCTCTTTTCAAGATAGTAAATAAAAGGTTTAAACCGCTTGATATATACCAAGAAAATCTGGACAATATAGGAAATTGGACTCCACCCAGAGTTCCCAACTGGGGCGGGGGGTGATCCAGCTGTCTACACCAACTACCGTGTCAGTGTTCAACTGTGACTGTTTATACATCTCTCCCTGCATCCCTGTGAGCTCTGAGATGCCCACAGATCAGTACTGTTAAATGATGCTGAGCCTGTGTGGGTCAGGCTCTGTGTGCTCCACACACGGAATGGTGACGGGTCATGGAGGGTAGAGGAGGAGGTTTTCGGGCCCTACCGTGCTGCTGAGGTGACCTCAGAAGTGACCTCAGCTGGGTGCTGCTGAGGTGGTGCCTCTCAGCAGCCTGGAGCCAACGTGGTCATGGCTCCTAGTGTTCAGGGATCTTTTCCTTTTCAGGTTGGGGAACCTCAGATTTCTTCCTCAACATCACCCCAGCTCTAAATGGCTTCTGTGCACACCAGGCTTCCTGAACAGACCAATCAAAAATGAAGAACGCTTGGGGAGGGGTTGTCATTATGAGGCCCCCAAAGAGCCCCCAGAATGATCTAGGAGAACAGAGGGGCTGTGCTCACAAGCTCACATCTGTACTTGTGACACACGAACACATCAAAGATGTTTTGTATGCTTAGGGTTATTTTTTATTTTAAAGATTTGCTTACTTTTTTTTATGTGTATGAGTTATTTTGCCTGTGTGCTTGGTGCCCACAGAGGTCCAAGGTATCTAATTCTCTGGAGCTGGAGTCATGGGTGTCTGTGAACCATTACGTGGGTGCTGGGAATCAATCCTGGGACCTCTGAGAGAGAAGCCAGTGCTTTTGGTTGCTGAGCTATCTCTCCAGCCACCTCCCAGCGGCCACACTCAACGTGGGCATATTTTTACAGTGTACTCTGATTAATGCACAAGATTTATGTCCTCCAACACACCCTGGTGGACAAACAGTGGGCTCCGGTAGGTTTAGAGTTAGAGGGCTTAGCCACCTCCCAGGGTTCGAGAATCCTCAGACAGAGAGCCCTTAGGTAAACAGAGTTGGGGGTTCTGATAAACCCGGTCCTGTTTCCCAGCTCCATCTGTGCTCCTGGTTTCTTAAGAAGAGGGGGCAGTTTGGTTCAGTGTCCTTCAAGCACACAGTCTTCCTACATTCCTCCTCACTTTCTATGGTGTGGATAGTGGATTCAGCCAGAGGCTCTAGGTGGGCATTGATCTATGCTAATTAGTTCCCGGAGCCTAGTAGTGCCGGAGGGATTTGCAACCTCTCTTTGCCCATCCACTTCCTTGGCTGCCTCCTGTTTCCTCTGTACACACCATTTCCTCTTCTTGCCCCCTCCTGCTCCTGCCCTGCCACACCAGCTCTCTCACCTTTGGATAAGTTCTATGAATCCCTTTGGGGTCCCATCTACGATGTGGATTATACTCCCCCAAACATCCCAGACCACAGATACTTGGCTTTGAATAGTCCCCAGGGTAGTCATGGCATGGGCAGGCTGAGTCACCTCTGCCTCAGCTTCTCACGGGTGGGAGCACAGCCAGACAGTGTCTACACAGAAGAGTGAGAGCCGTCAGGGTGAACACGACACTCCTGTTTCATCCTCCAGACCGGTTGTGACAGGAACTTTGACTCTTACTAGTGATGTCAAAGTGACAAATTCTCTTGACTCTTCTCCCTGCCCAGGCAACCTTGACAATTCTCATGTCTTCAGGTGCCATCTGTGTCTCATGTCCTAAAGTAGCCTGTCCTTTAGGATGGGTAATCGTAGGAAGTGCATCTCCACTAGCACCGGAACACCTCACATTCCTGCGCCCCCATGTCCAAGTCCTACCTGCCTTTGCCTGTCCCCGGATCCCTGCTTCCTTGTACCCCACTCTCTTCTATGACCTCCTCCCCCTAGTCATGTAGAGACCCCTCCCCAGCAACCTAGACTGGGATCTCACTCTACTGCTCTCTGTCTTTGACTCCTCCCACCTTCCCAGTCACCCAGGAACCCGTGTATCTCTCCAGGTCAGTTCAGACCCAGACCCAGCTCCCAGGGCAGCACTGGTCCTCCTGCCTCAGAGCCTTCCGCTCACATGTTCCCTCAGCTTGACTCTCCAACCTCCCCCCAGGCCTTTCTAAAATCCCCATCTGACTGCTTCCCTCCCAGTCTGTGTTATTCTTTTCCTTTAACCTATTGTGTATTTATTCTTTTATCTTTTGCAAAGGCTTTTTGTGACTTATTACAGGCATCTAACAAAGGCATGTTATAGAGCTTTTTTGTTTGTTTGTTTGTTGTTTTTGTTTGTTGTTTTTGTTTTTGTTTTTTTCGAGACAGGGTTTCTCTGTGTAGCCCTGGCTGTCCTGGAACTCATAATGTAGACCAGGCTGGCCTCGAACTCAGAAATTCGCCTGCCTCTGCCTCCTGAGTGCTGGGATTAAAGGCGTGTGCCACCACACCCGGCTTATAGAGCATTTTTAAGAAATGCAAAGGTTTATTTTATGTGTGTACATGGCTTGCCTACATGTATGTTTGTGCACCAAACATGTGCATGCCTGGTGCCCGTGAGCCAAAAAAGGGCATCAGATCCCTTGGAACTGGAGTTACAAAAGGTTATGATCACCATATGCGTGCTAGGAACTGAACCGGGGGTCCTCTGCAAGAGCAGCCAGTGCTCTTAACTGCTGAGCCGTCTCTCCAGGCCCCACTTTTAAATAATTCAAAACAGTATTGAGCTATCCATTTATGGAACCCAGATCTCAAGTTCACAAGCAAATCATATTCATGGTCAATAAAAGAGGATCAAATCTGGATTCCTATAAGTCACCTTGAGAAACGGCTGCCCTGGCTGACTCTATCCACCATTAGGCAGCTTGTGGTTATCGCTGCCCATGTCTTTCCAGCCAATCAAGTGGCTTACCATTTAGCGCATAGTTTCCTGTTTACTTTGTTTGTATGTTTATTCTTGTGTTTCTTTTTCTGTTCTCTGCCTCTTGCACCAGATGTCAGTCCTAAGAATCAACTTCTGTGTTTTACTGATCACTACGCCAGTAGCTGCCCATGAAATGACTGAAAGAATGAGTGATTAGCTAGTGGTTAGCTTACCTTCTCTCCCTAGTCAGGGAAGACTACAGGTACCCCACCCACAGGAGGCGGGGGAGGGGGAATCAAGATGGGGAGGGCAGCCTGGCTTGCCAAAGACAAGGCTAGCCCAATCCAGAACCTGGCTACAGGGAGCCAGGTGATGAAAAGGGGCCCTGGGGCAGCCCTGCAGGTAGCAGAGGCAATGGGAAAAAAAAAAAAAAAGCCTAGTGCCTGTCATGTGCACTTGTGCATGAGGATGGGGGTGGGGGGCAACGACACACACATGCGCCCTGAGGGATGTTCCCTGCTTATTGCTGTAGATTTGTATTCCTGCCGACTTTTATTTCAGGGCTTGTTTATTTCTCCTTAAAACGCGGCTGCTATGCCAAGAGTCGTACCCGAATTAGCTGCGAGTGTGTAATTTTACAGCTATTACCCGGGTGTTTCTGTGACTTGGATAATAATGAGAGAAATATAAACAAACAACGGCTCAGTGGTTTAGCAGGGAGGCCTCGGAGCTGCGAGTGCAGGCTTTCCAAGGGGTGGAGTTCCATCCCTCCCCTGTCCTCATTTCTACCTCCCCCCCACCCCCCAGCCACAAGTCTCATCAGACCCAGGATCAGGTGTGGGGAGGTGTAGGTCACTGAGCCGTGGCCCTAAGATGTTTGTGCCCTGAGAGGGACAGTCTCCCACCCACAGCCGTCCTCCTCATCCTCCCCTCTACAAAAGCAAACAAAAGACTGGCCTAATTATGGGATATTTCCCTTCTCTAGCGGCTAATGGCAGCAGAGCATGTGTGACATTTTGCTCTCTTTCCTTTATTATTCTTGCTTTTTATCTACTGCTGCCAAAGGCTCCAGGCTGAGGCTGGCACAGATGCCCACCCCTCCTTCTTGGGCTCTGGCCCTTCCACTCCTCCACACAGCCCCTCCCCCATCACTCCTACAGAGAGAGCTTGGATGATCCTTTAGGCCACTCTGAGGAAAATGGGAGCAGCAGTGTCTGGGCTAGCCTTGGACTCCTGAGACCGGGGACCTGCATGTTGCATCACCCTGCTGAGGTCTCACAGAACCCTTCCATAAGTCCATGTACCTCTTGTGTGTCAGTTTCTCTAAATCTGTGCCACGAGAGATTTGATTCCCTGAAAGTTCTCCCTGCTCTAACACCCAGGGTTGAGGACCACGAGCAACACAGAGTCATCTAAGGTCCCTTTGGGGGTGTCTCTGTAGGAATGAGATGCTCAGGGTACAGGTGTCAGCTGTGCCTCAGTTTCCACAAACACTGCCACCAGAAACATCAAGCTTGTTAGCACTTTTCAAAAAAAAAACAAAACAAAACAAACAAATAAACAAACAAACAAAAAAAACAGGTGCAAAGAAAGAGATGCTAGAACGTGTGTGATGTGAAGCAGAAGGGGTTACCGCAAGGCAGCAGTAGGAGACAGAGGACAAAGTAGGGGAGTGGAGAGGAGGGTCGACAGAAAGAGCCTGTATGAAAATGCCAAAATGAAACCCATTACTTGGTATGCTAATTTTTAAAAATGAATGAAAACTATTAGAAGGAAAACAGAAAAGTAAGCCCACCAAATTTTCCTGTCTCCCCCAGAGGCAACCCCTGAGAAGTCTATCACACATCCCTGCCAACTTGGGCCAAGGTAGATCTATTCTATATATTTACACAGAGAGACTTTTTTAAGAATCAAAATGGGGTCATGGCTTACATATTGATCAGCCACTTGCTTTACCCTCACCAATATATCATGGACTTCTTCTAGGTTGGTCTACTCAGATCGAACTCAGTTTTTAATGGCGGTGGGGTGCTCCGCTGTCCTGCTGGACCGCCATCAATGGTCATCTGGGTTGGCTCCAATTTTGAGCTATATCAGGTTTTTTTTTTTGAAACTATAAATAATAGTTATCTGACAGCCCCTAAACTCGGTGTCTTAAAGGGGCATTGATTCTGCTCACAGTCTACAAGGGCAGCCTTGGGCTGGGCTGACTCCCGGGTGGACTCATTCACAGGCCTGTGGTCAGCTGGAAGAATGGTTGTGGCTCTCGTGTAGGAGGACTCTAGTTTAGAGTTTTCTTACAGATTTATTTATTTTTATTTTATAAATATGAATGTTTTGCCTGCATGTATATATGCGCCCTGCATGCATTCTGGCGCCTGCCGAGGCTCGAAGAGAGCCCCACATCCCCTGGAACTGGAGTTTCAGACAGTTGTGAGGAGCCATGTGGATGCTGGGAACTGAATCCAGATCCTCTGGAAGTGCATCTAGCGCTCTTAACTACTGAGCCATCTCTCCAACCCCCTAGGACCCTTATCTCATAGTTTCTCTTCCTGCAGTGGGCCTGCCTAAGCTCATACCCTTCGTGGGAGCAAGTGGAATAGCTCTCTTCAGTCTGCCCGAGAAGCTTAAGCATGACCACACCCACCACAGCATCTCCTTGGCCAGGGCTAGTCAAGAACTTAGTCCAGGGCTAAGGGATGAAAAACCTAACCCTAACTCTGATGGGAGACAGGCAAATCGAGGTCATTTTGTCAAAGAGCCCGTGACAAATAATTTTGCCCCTACTGCTCTCCGTTGTTGCAGGCTGGCGTTTCTGCAGATGCCAAGGAGGCCTTAGGGGATACCACTGCTCTTGCGTTCTGTAGGGAGAGTAATACCCACTGCAAAATCACCCCTCCTGAAAGTTTACACCAAAGTCCCACCAACTTTCAAAACCAATAAACTGAAGGAGGGGTGGGGAACCAGGCATGGCCTACCTCAATGGAGTTCCTCAGCATCTGTTACTGACAGTTGCCAACCTCAAGAGTCCAGGGTAAAGGATTACAGTGATCATCATGGAGACCTAGAGAGCCAGGCTGGCCATTAATCTAGCACTGTCTGGCTTCAGTCCCTATAGTTTGACCTTTCCCAGCCCTAACCTTGTGTTCCAGTCTTTGATCAACATTGAGATGATTTTTATATGTGCCACAAGGAAAGAGTTCCAGCATCCTTTGTTGCGGACAGCCAGTTGTCCAAGCTTGTATGTTGAAAAGAGTATTCTTTCCCCCCATTGAATTTTCTTGGCTCTCCGTTGAAAATCAATAGACTGTAAATGTGAGAGTTCATTTCTGAACTCTCATTTCTGTCCCATTGATCCATATGTCTTCTCTCATGCCGGTACTACACTGTCTTGATTATTGCAGCTTTGTGGTAAGGTTTGAGATCTAGAAATATGAGCCTGCCAACTTGTTTGTTTGTTTATTTGGTTTTTTTAAAGATAATTTTGGCTATTCTAGATCCCTTAAACAGACTTTATTTTTTTTCAGAGCAGTCTCAAGTCCCCAGTAAAATTAAAAGAGTACAGAATTCCCATATGACCTCTACACATACACATACAACCTTCCCTATCATCAAAACCCCAAGCCAGTGCATTTGTTATTGTCGGTGAGCCTACACTGACACATCTCAAGTACATAGTTCATATTAAGGTCTTACTCTTGGTGTTGGACATTGAACGAATTTGGGAACTGACATATCCATCATCATGGTACCATACAGAATAGTTTCACACACATTAAGTTCCATGCTCCATGCTGCTCTTCTCTCAAACCTCAAACACTGCCCCTTTTATGTCTTTACAGATTTGCTGTCACTGGAATGATGTCACCTGGTTGCAATTGTACAGGCTGAACTCTTTACAGATTGACTTATTTTACTTAGCAACATATATTAGACATTTCCCCGTGAACTTATGTAGCTCCATTGCTCACTTTTTAAACATTTATGATTTATGGGGCTAGGGGGTTTTCCTCATACCATGGCAAGGTCAGAGGACAACTTGCTGGAGTTGGTTCTTTTCTTATACCATGTGTGTTCTGGGGATCACACTTAGGTCGGCGTGATTGGTGGGAAGTGCTTCTGTCCACTGAAGCATCTCATTTCACTAACACTGATCTCATCTTTTAAAAAAGAGTCTGAATTGTATAGGTGTCTTGGCTGCATGTATGTCTCTGTACCACATGCATGCCTGGTGTCCATGCAGGCCAGAAGAAGATGCCAGATGCCCTTGGACTGGGATTACAGACAACTGTGAGCTGCCATGTAGGTGTTGGAAACTGAACCCAAGTCCTCTGAAAGGGCAACAAGTGCTCTTAACCACTGAGCAATCTATCTCTTCAGCTTCTCTGACCACCTTTTATTTGATTGATTGATTAATTGATTGATTGATTGATTTTTTTAAGATTTTAATTTATTATTATATCTAAGTACATTGTAGCTGTCTTCAGATGCACCAGAAGAGGGCGTCAGATCTCATTACGGATGGTTGTGAGCCACCATGTGGTTGCTGGGATTTGAACTCAGGACCTTTGGAAGAGCAGTCGGTGCTCTTAACCACTGAGCCATCTCTCCAGCCCTGATTGATTGATTTTTATGTGCATTGGTGTTTTGCTTGCATGTATATCTGTGTGAGGGTGTTGTATCCCTTGCAACTGGAGTTACAGACACTTGTGAGTTGCCATAAGTTGGGTGCTGGGAATTGAACCGGGATCCCCTCAACCACTAAGCCATCTCTCCAGCCCCCTGACCACTTCACCACTTCTTTTAAACACTAACAAATATTCCACTATCCAATTGTACTATGGTTAACCCATTTATCTACAATGGGATATATTGGTTGTCTGAAAGTTTCTTTAGTTATATAGAAAGCCAGTAGAGGCATCCACACACGGGTTTGCTTGTTTATTTGTTTTTTGTTTTGTTTTGTTTGTTTTTTGAGACAGGGTTTCTCTGTGTAGCCCTAGCTATCCTGGAATGCACTCTGTAGACCAGGCTGACTTCGAACTCAGAAATCCTGCCTCTGCCTTCCAAGTGCTGGGATTAAAGGCGTGCACCACCACTGCCCGACTTGTTTATTTGTTTTATGCTGTTGCTAATTTGCGTGTGTGTGTGGTACTAAGAAAAAATAAGTTAGGGAAGTGCTCTTCCATAATCTCAGCACCCTTTTTACTTTTATGCTTTAGATAATATTTTAGATAATATGTTCATATGCATAGACAATATATTTTGCTATATGTACCTACAATACATTTTTGACCACATCCGTCCCACCCCACCTCCTTTCTGATCCCTCCCTTATCTTTTTTCTTTTTACTTTTTTTTTTTTTTTTTTTTTTTTTTTTTTTTTTTTTCGAGACAGGGTTTCTCTGTGTAGCCCTGGCTGTCCTGGATCCTGGAACTTACTTTGTAGACCAGGCTGGCCTCGAACTCAGAAATCCACCTGCCTCTGCCTCCCGAGTGTTAGGATTAAAGGTGTGCGCCACCATGCCCGGCTATCTTTTTTCTTTTTAAAGTGAATAGCCTGTCACTGTATCTAGTTAGTGTTTCCCACGTGTACATGGGACACTGTCAGCCTACCAGTGGCCACATCCCCCAAAGAAAAGTGACTCTCGATCACTTAGCAGACACCAACGGCCCATGGTTCTTCAGCGCCGGGAGGACCCTGGGAGCTCCTCCTCCACCCATGCTGGAATTTTACTGGCTTGAACTTGTATGGGTCTTATGCAGGTGACCAGAGCTGCCAAGAGTGCTCCTGAGTCACTGTTTTTACTTTCTGGCATAGGGTCTCTCTGTGTTGACAGGCCTGGCTTTAAACTCAGCCTGTAGTCTAGTCCATGCAGGCTTGAGACCCTCCGGACTCCGCCTTCTCAGTCGCTTGGATTACAAACCTGCAGCTGATGGTCCAGTGCCTTTACAAGTTTTTTTGTATGTGTTCAAGTTTTTAGTTCACCGGGAAATATACTAAAGAGCCAAAGTGCTGGGTTGAGTGGTAAAAGTTATGTTTAGTTTCGCTTTAGATTTATTTATTTATTTATTTTGTGTATATGAATATACTGTTGCTATCTTCAGACACACCAGAAGAGGGCATCAGATCCTGTTACAGATGGTTGTGAGCCACCATGCTGTTTCTTGGAATGGAACTCAGGACTTCTGGATGAGCAGTCAGTGTTCTTAACCTCTGAGTTATCTCTCCAGCCCATGTTTAGGTTTTTAAGACCATCCAACTGCCTTGCAAGACATCAGTTCTATTTTGTATTCCTACAGCAATTCCTTGCATTTTCATTTAAAAAAATTAACATCATTTCGTCAATTACTTCAAAGAGTTGAGGTCTTCATAGACTTGGCATTGCCTCTGTAAACCAGCTTAGGACACTGTCTTCTGAACCATGAACATAGGATGTCTTTCTTCTTGCTTCAATCTTCTTCAATTTCTTTTAGTGTTTTGTGGTTTTAGATAAGCTTGGTTACATATATTCCTGAGCACTCCACTCTTTCTTGTAATGCAAATGAGATTGCCATCTGAATTTTATTGACCATTGCCAGCGTGTGCAAGTACAGTTGATTTTATATGCTGATCTTGTGCCTTGTGCTTCGGTTGCTTAGCGCAATGTTTGCCAAATCTATGGGCCCAGAGCAAACGCTTGCTTTAAGTAACAGTCGATAGCACTAACCTAGCCCTGCACACTTGCTTTATACTTTCCCCCAGTGAACCACAGAGCCATGTCCACTCAGGACTTCTTCAGGCTGAGTTCTCAGTAAGACATGTCCTCCCTACCTGGTCTTCTTAGAAAGCTTTGATGCCTACTTCTGAAGCCCGCTCAAGTCTATCCTGCTATGTGTTTCTTTCCCTGATGCCCACTCCTGCTCTTAGAACATGACTTCGTATGCTGACTCATCCTGGCTGCTTACCTACCTGCTTACATCTTGTGGCTGTGACTGCTTTAAGGGCCAGACGCAGAGGAGGTAGTATTGTATCTGTGGCATAAAGAATTGACTAAAGCAATGACAAGAAGTATGTATCTGTGTGTATTTTGTGTCTGCACACAAGCCCACGAAGGCCAGAAGAGGGTATTGGAGTCCCTGGAGCTGGAGTTACAATTGGTTGTAAGCCACCAGATATAGGTACTAGAAACCAAAGTTGGGCCCCTTGAAAGAGAAGGAAGCGCTCTTAACTGCTGAGCCATTATCTTCAGGTCCTAACAGATTCTTCTTAAAATTCTATTTCACATTTCTTTATTTTGTGGCAGGTGGGGTAGACTTATGCCATGGTATATGTGTGGAGGTCAGAGGACAACTTGTGGGATTCAGTTGTCTCCTTCTACCATGTGGGTTCTGATGATTGAACTCAAGTCATCAGGCATGGCAGCAAGCACCACACTGGCTCGATTTTTCCTTCCTTCCTTCCTTCCTTCCTTCCTTCCTTCCTTCCTTCCTTCCTTCCTTCCTCCCTCCCTCCCTCCTTCCCTTCCTTCCTTCCTTCCTTCCTTCCTTCCTTCCTTTCTTCTTTTTTTTTGTTTGTCCGATACTGTGTGTACTCACTAGCTTTATGTCAACTTGAAACAAGCCAGAGTCATCAAAAAGGAGGGGGCCTTAATTGAGACAATGCCTCTGTGAGATCAGGCTGTAGGCAAGCCTGTAGGGCTTTTTATTAATTAGTGATTAATGTGGGAGGGCCCACTGAGGGTGGTGCCATCCCTGGGCTGGCCATCCTGGGTTCTATAAGAAAGCAGGCTGAGTAAACTGTGGAATCAAATTAGTAAGAAGCAGCACGCCTTCATGGCCTCTACATTATCTCCCGGCTCCAGGTTCCTGCCCTGTTTGAGCTCCTGCCCTGAATTCCTGTAATGATGAACAATGATATGGAAGTATAAGCTGAATAAACACTTTCCTCCCCAAGCTGTTTGGGGAGGAAAATACTGACCCAGACTGGTCATGGTGCTTTCTCACACAACAGTAACCCTGACTAAGATGCAATAGTAACACTTGGACATAATATAACTCTAAGATGTAACAGTAATACTGGGACACTATGCAAGGCTTAACATAACCCTGGGGGTAATACTATTCAGCTCAGTGCTGGGTCAATATTTGTACACTTGGTCAAGTATCTTGTCATCCTGATCCCTCCAGCCTCTTAACTCCAGCCAGAAGAAACTTACTGGAAAGGCTTAAGAGGTTTGCTCTCCCATGACCAGCTCTGTGCCAGTCTGATTTATCTCTTTCCTTTGCATCCCTGAGCTCTGCCATACTTAGAGTCTACAGTGTCAGTCCTGAGAGTCTGGAGGCATCGAGAGGATGACAAGTTGTTGCCACACCTACAGACAGAGCTAACATTCAGTGAACACTAAGAACTGAAGCCCAGGCTGCAGGAGCTGGTGATGCGCTGGCCCTGTACCTGGTATGTAGCTCTCATGCCCCAAGCCCACTCTGAACTCATTTGAGAGTCACCCTGGAGAGGTCCTCAGGCTGTCTGGCCTCTGACTACCCACTTCTCCGCCTGGGCTAGGCTCCTTTCACTGCCTTCCCATCTTCCGACTTTGACAGAAGCCCCTCTCTTGGAGCCAACTCCCCAGAACTCTACCTCTTCTAGGCTCAGCACCCCCATCCTGCCTTTCCCATGACGTCCCAGAAAACAGAGCTGAGCATCTTGTAGGCCCTGAGTTTGATTGGGGCACACTGAAACATTCAGAAATTATCAGGTAAGTTTAACATGCCCATTGCTATACACAGTAAGTGACAAGAGACAAGGGCGGTAGGAAGTCTCAGTGAGTAAACGTACTTTCTGCCAAGCTTGGCAACCTGAGTTTGGTCCCCGGGACTGACATAGCAGAGATAGAGAACCAACTCCTACAAGTTACCTTCTGATTTCCACGCCCATGGGTACATAATTAATTAATTAGTTAATTAATTAAAAATAGAGACACTGTTAGTGCACACTGTCTATTTATCAGATGGTAAAGTCTTTTTATACAGTTATCTTGCTTCCAAAGTCTTTACACCATCATCTCATTATCCTTGCTTCTTAAGGCTAGAGTGAGTCATTGTTGTTCCCATTTTCCAAAGAAGGTAAGTAGAGGCTTTGTCCTTGGGAGTCACTTGCGCAGATTTCAAGGCCAGGAGTCACCTCTGGACATACTACCTTCAGACAGCATATTTCAAACCTAGACTGCAATTGGCTTCTAAAGGTCAAGAAGGGTAGAAGAGAGATCAAAGGACTAGTTGGGGTAATCTGAGTTCCTCTGCCCTCAAACACAGACTAGGCGCTCAGTAAGTGTTGGCCTACAAGGGGCAGTGTGAATAAAACCGCAGGCTCTAAGGCTACAGATTCCCTAGTCCAGGATAGAGGTGGGGTACCTGACACTGAGGATAAATAGAGTGCTAGCTCAGGGTAGCCACGTCCTTGCGCAGCACTGTACATCCTCCCCTGTTAGATTAGCCTGGGGCCAGGCAGCAGAGAGTTTGGCAGTCACCAGATGAGCCTCTCATTCTCCCTTCGCGGGCTCCCTGGGATGTGGCCTTTATCAGGAAAGCTGCTTTTGAAAGCCCTGACTGTCAAATAGGGTTCCTTCAAAGGGGCCAAAAGGTGGGCGCGCTCGCCCTGCTCTGCCCCTGCAGGCTCAGCCGGCTCCCCATGATGGCTGGCGGCTGTGTATTTTAAAACATCTAAATGCAGCTGAAGATAAAAATTATTTACAGCCCCCAACCAAGCTGGCAGTGCTTTAGAGTGTGCACTGACGGTGCCTCTCCCTCTTGCCTCTCCCCGGCTGATAAAAGGCCATAAACAAGGCTGACACGTTTATAATAACCTTTTTCTTCCTCTCCTTCTTCCCTCTCCTGGGCTCTCAGCTTGTCCTCTCGCTCACATGCTATGAGGGATAATTTTTTATTATTCTGCCATTAGCAGAGAATAGAGAGTTTGATGGAGGGGAATAAAACATCAAATCATTCAGAAAGAGAGGGAGAAGAAAACAAGTGAGCGACTTTTATTTTTCCACGTCAGCAGCAGACGTTGGGATGCCACCATCGCAGCCAGGGCTTGCACATTTATTTTCCAATGGCCCCCACAACCCCCACCTCTGCTTTCTGTCCTTCTTTCTTTCCCAAATGGTTCGAGTGACTGGAGGGTGGTTTTATTCACCAGGTGGCTGACGGGAGCCTGGGCCCAAGTGAAAGGTTAGTGAAAGTGAAGTGCAGTTCCTGGAGGAAGGAGCGCAGGTCAGGCTTGGCCCTTTGCCCACAGGCTTTGGGCTCCTCCATCCCATCGGGCAGATAAGCAGATAAGCACACGGCAGTCAGTACAAAGCCTGTAGGCGCTAGTGTCACCAAGGTGGAATTCCAGAAGCAGATACCAAAGCACGGCCGAGTTGGAGGTACCTAGAACCCCATGGGTCTGCACAGAAGAATCTGTATTGACAAGATAACTGTGGGGCAAAAGGAGTCCAGGTCCCCGTGCTGGATCTGCCTTCCTGTGGGGTGTAGGCAGAGAGGCCTCTCCATGCAGAAACAGTTGAAGGACAGCAGGGCACTTCTGAATATGTTCTCCTGAAGACACTGCCTCCTGGTTAAAGCATCTTGAAGCAGCAGGACCCCAAAGCATCCTTTAGCGAGGCAGCCAATGATCTCCTACAGAGACCAAATCCCTCCCCAGTACTCCAGGACCCTGGGTTTCCAGCAGAGCTCTGGTTGGTTCTCTGGAAAGTGCTAATGGGGTGCAGAGAGGCCCTAGGGAAGGCCCATCACCCTTCACCCCACCCCTGAATCCAGACTCTTGGATGATGCACCAAACCACCTCTGCTCTCACCAAGCTCTGGCCACAGGCTCTAGCTGATGGGTTGTGAGGGTCCCAGGTTGGAGCCTCTAGAGGGCTTCAGTGAGGAATGTGGTTAACAAGGACCAGCGAGAGGAAGGATAGGGACAGAGTCCAGTCCTCAGCTCACATTCCCAGTGGCACCACTGACTTTGTGTTCACCCTGGATAGCACACACAGTTGTGGCCATTTACGCCATGGCACTCAGGTGGAGGTCAGAGGACAACTTTCTGAAACCAATTTTTTTTCCTTCTACCTCCCCTAGGATTGAACTCGGGTTCCAGGCTTAAACAGTGAGTGCCTTCATCTACTGAGCAGTGTCAATGACCCACTTGATGGCAAACATTACAAAAACACCTTAAAAGCAGTGTGGGCAGATGACCTAGTCTGAGACACTGTAGGAACCTAGAGGACAGTTGGCAGCACACAAAGCCGCAGAGACTTTGAAGCACACAGCCTTTTTCTTCTTCTTTTTCTTTTCTTTTTTTAAAAAAGATTTTTATTTATTTATTTTATGTATATAAGTACACTATAGCTGTACAGATGGTTGTGAGCCATCACGTGGTTGCTGGGAATTGAACTCAGGACCTCTGCTTGCTCCGGCCCAAAGATTTATTAATTATATGTAAGAATACTGTAGCTGTCTTCAGACACACCAGAAGAGGGCATCAGATCCCATTACAGATGGTTGTGAGCCACCATGTGACTGCTGGGATTTGAACTCAGGAAGAGCAGTCAGTGCTCTTACCCACTAAGCCATCTCTCCAGTCCACAAGCCTTTTTCTTACTAGAGTAGGGAGACCAGGAAGACTGGAGGGCCAGGCTGAAGGCATTCAGGAGACACCTCACTGAGAACTCCAGGTCCCATGAAGTGGTCAGAGACTATACCATGCAGCTGTCTGACCATAGCAAGATTAATCAACCAGGGCATAGACCTCCCCCTGCTGCCCTTTCCCTTGGAAACCAATGGCTTGGTGTCACAGATCATAGGAAGTAGAGGCCGTGGTATTTATGATGGACTCTGGTTCCTCAGTGACCACAAGAAGAAGACCCATCTCCCTTGCCCTTCCCACCCATGCCTGTACAACTTCCTTTCTTCTCATCATCAAAGGGACATCTGTTTCTCCATGGGAGGGAACCAGCATCCTAGGAACATACCTAGGGCTTTGATGTCTCGGCTCCCTCTCCACTGCCTTAGGGTGCTGCTCGGCTGCTGTCCTCTGTCTGATTGGCTCCTCTCTCCCTGCATCTGCCCAGTTCTACTGTCCTGAGCCTTGGGACCAACTTAGGTAGGAAGTTCCCCACTGGATCACCCCTTAATCTACATATGTCCTCTACCCTGTCCTGGGGAAACAAGTGGGAAATGAGGCTTTAAAGCCCAAAGGAAACCCTAAAAACTGGGGCAAGCAAACTCACAAGAGCGATAGCCAATCTGCTTTGTAGACCAGATCCAGTCATGTTCCCAGAATGGAGGCAGCTGGCACACCAGGGTGGGCGAGGCAGGATGGCAGAAGGGGGAACAATGAGATGACCCTTTGCCTGACTCCCAGCCATCATCTTTCCAGTGAAGCAGACAGCAAGCAGAGGCATGGACGTGCTATCAGAGGGGCAGGCGCAGATGGACAGTCACTTGAAGGACAGACAGCTCTGGGATAGGCCTGAGATGAGCCTGGGACCAATCCCACTCTGAGTTAGGAGTGAGCAGCCTCCCCGGAGACTCTTCTTGACTGCTAGGCATTGGTCATTTCCTATGCACGTTCTTCCTTGCCTCTCAATCCCTGTTGCCTTTAGGGGCACAGAGACCAGGGCCTTTCAAAAAGGTTTCCTGACATGTCTGTGCAAGATAGAGGGTCACCCCAATAGCGTGCACTCTGGGGACATTCCCAGCGTTCACCATGTGCAGGGCTATACAGGTCACATGGTCATCAGTACATGTATAACATGTATGCACATATATTAGACAATCATGCTTATACACAAATGCACACAGGTACATACACACACATTTGTACGATATGCATTTAGCACCCACGCAGCCTACTATACGCACATACACGTGGCATACATACACATACGCATTTGCAACCCAAGGCTTTAGCTGCAGAACTCATCTATCCTTGTCTTTGTCCATAAAACCCTTGTTGTCTACCATCTCCGATGCAGACACAAATCCCTTTGCAACCTTCCATTGCTTCCAGAAGCCAGGGTGACTCGGCCAGGACACATCAATAGGGTACTCCGTCCTAGGCACCGTCATCCCCTCACACAAAACGGAGGGACCACAGTGAACCAGGGAGAGCATGCGAGTGAGGTAACTGGGGGAAATGGGTGGGGCTGATGTCTCAATTTACAGATTTGAAGATCTTGCAGGGTAAAATGGCCCTGTGTTTTGTTCATCCCAGGCCAGCCTCTTCCAACTGAAGGGAAATCCCAGGGCCCCACAGCTAGTGGCACCCAGAGAGAAGCAACAGGATGCAGCTCCCTTTGGGGCTTGGTGGATGAAGAGGATCAGAAAAGGTAGTGTCAGCAGGGGTAGTCCCTGCAGAGGAGGGGACTGGCTGAGCGAAGGTAGAAAGATAGTAAAGTACAAAAAAAAAAAAAAAATAGACCTCAGGTAGAATGGCCTCAGGCTTCCCTTCCCCTCCTGCTCTTCCAAAGGCCCAGAGGGCAGAGAGGTATGGCTCTCAGTCACAGAGGCACTGCCATCCTTATAGCCTAGGCTAGGCAGCCCTTGCTGGCTCCCTGAAGGTGAACAGCAGCTCCTGGAGAAAGGAGCATGGGTCTCCCTCACAGGACAGGCTTAGGAGAGCTGGGCTGATTGGCAGCAAATGGGGCAGGGAGGCTGTAAATCCCACTGTGCAAGCCTGCCCTGCCCTGCTCTGCAAGGGCACTTAATTTAACCACCGCTGTCACAACAGCTTTGTGGGCCTGCTCACCAGGCCCCTGGAATTTATGACCCCAGAGAGACCTTGTTCTTCAGGCACTGAAAGCCTGTTCCACTGAGCCTAGGATCTGCCAAGGCCGGAGGTGCCTCGGGGTCTCCCCAACTCTAACCACATCCTGCTGCTTACAGCAGGACTGAAGATCTCTAAGATGAGGTGCTCTGCCAGGCCATCCTGAGGTACATGGTATTTGGGGGGAAGGGGTCCTCTCCCATCTCCTCCAGGGCTCCCGAATGGACCTGGCCTTCTGCATCTCCTACCCCTGCATGCTTCTCCACTTAAATCTAGCCCTCCTCCGGGGGCTGCAGACCCTTGTCACACTGGGTCAGGGAGCAGAGCATTCATTGACTGCACTGGCAGCCAGAAGCTGGCAGGGCTCCTCGGGCATCCAAATGAAGTTCCACCAGGTCTGCTAATCAGGCTGGATTATCTACATAATCCTCTCCATCCCAAGGCCCCACGCCTGCTTCTAAATGAGGAACAATGATGTCTCCTGACCTTGGGCCATGAGAGACCAGGAATACTAACTAATACTTTGCTCTTCCTCCCTAAGGTCACAAGAGGCTCCTGATGCCTTCCTCCTCGAGTGACATCCTACCGATGATACCCCTTATGAATACTGTCAGCACAGAGCCGGGCCTTGCAGGGCTCCTGTTTGAACTAGGCAAGCTTAGATGTGCATCCCAGGTAGGTGGATCTTTGGCGGTTTGACCTTGGACAAAATGTTCAGTTATGTGTCCTCTCTCAGGGAATCATAAGATTGCTGGGAGGTGAGGTTTGCTGGAAAGTGAGATACACAAGGCCTCCAGCCCAAGGGTTAGGATACCAAAGGTCTCAGTGGGCAATGCCCTCTTTGCAAAGTATGATGGAATCGCTTTACTTCACAGCAGAAGACCACCGGAAACAACTTTAACTAGTCCTGGCTAGATGGGTAGACAATGCCATTCTTTCCTAGGGGGAGAAGCCACTGAGCCTAAGAGGCTGACAAAACTCTGAGCCAGAGTTCTGGAGGCCTCCAGGATGCCAGTTCCTCCTGTCTTCTCCCTGCCCAGCAGGTGGACCAGGTCACACTTCCCAGACGCTGCCAAATCTGCTGCCCAACCCTCTGCTCCTTCACCAAGCTACCAGTCTTCTTTCTTTTCTCTTTTTTAAAATGGAGTCTCACTACATAGGCCTGCTGCCCTGAATTCTCTAGAGATTTGCTTCTTTCTGCCTTCCAAGTGATGGTATAAAAGGAGTGCCCCACCGCACTCAGCCAGAGCCAGCTCAGCTTGAACAGACCCAAGACAAGGATCTAAAACAGCAGAGAAGAGACCCGCTGCAAAGATAGGGTGGGGAGCCCAGAGCATCTCCCCTCAGCCCTGAGGCTCAGATAAGCTGGTCTCATCTGCAAGAGGTGGGAAGTGTGGGAGGGACCTGGGCTCTCGTCTAGTCAACCTCTGAATCTATTCGCTGCCCTGTAACACGAAGCCCTGTAACACGAAGCCCTGTTCCCTGTATGGCCAGATCTGTACGGGCTTCTGCAGGAGCCAGTGGAGGGAGTGGGAAGTGTCTGTCACGGACTTCATGTGGGTACAGGCTACCTCACCTATCGGCTGCATGAAGAACATAGGCCCACAGTCAGGGTTGAAGGACCCAGAGCATAGTATCCTGAGCCAGCTTCCGTGTAAAGGCAGAGAAATTAGTGGAGGCAAAGAAGACAAAATATAGAAAAGGGAGGTGTGTCAGTCAAGCATTCTCCCTGGGAAGCCAGTCATCCTTAGGGAACAAGATGAATGGGCTTCTTACAGAGGGCCAAAGTGTCCTTACATCACAGGCCAGTGAGGGACAGGACCAGGACTCCTGAAGCACAGTTGGTACAACAGTACTGGGGGTGCCTGTGCCAACGAAGGGATGAAAGGAGAGGCGAGGATGTGAATGAGTAAAGAAGAGTCTACAAAACCCAGCTGGGGACTGGCTTTGCCCTTCCCTACCCTTCACATGGGAAGAAGGGAAGCAGAAAGCCCTGGGGAAGACTTTAGGGGTGACAGAAGGGTAGGCATAAGTGCTGATGGCCCCTCAAGGCCTGGCCTCCACCCCCAGGCTTTGGGAGGCTGGGAGGGATGGGGCCCCAGCCCCTCTAATAGATTCTTCTTTGATCATGTTTTCGTGACCTTTGTAAAAGGCAATTTAAATTCTAATTGTCCTGTGAGTACCAAAGGAATCAATTAGAGACAAGAGCAGCTAATTGTGTGGGAGAAGCAAGTCTGGGGCAGGAGATGCAGGGAGGTACGGTACCTCCCACCCACCCGCCATGTCTGCCTCACAGCCTTCTATCACACCACACACCCAACTCAACCCAAGTACTCACCGCATGCCAGACGCCTAATCTAACACTGTCAGTCCTAAGGAAAATCCTGTGGCTAAATGCTGATCTCACCCTCACCATACAGACAATAATACTCAGGGCCAGTGATCACACAGCCAAAGAAAGACAGACCCCAAGGTCTGGTGTGCAAGGAGTCTGGTTGTAGAATCTAGATGCTTTCACACCAGGCTGGACCCACCAGGGAATACAGTGTTCTGTCTGCATCCAGGAGGCTCAGGTGAGCTGAGCAGGTGACAGGATGCAGTGACAAGGGATCAGCAGTCAGGACAGCAAACAATGATGCCCAGAGGCCACTTGCCCCACTGATTTCTGAGCTTTGGCAGGCTTAGGAGGCCCCAAAGCCACAGCAGTGACGAAATGGCTTCTACACTGCTGCTTCATGGTGACTGTGAGTCTTTAATCGTTCCACTAAAAGTTCAGACACTCATACCTAAGCCATTAACTTTAGGAATGTGGAGATTGGCTGGGCTGGTGCACCACAGGTGGCTTTCCTGTCCCAGGACCATCCCTCTTGACATGCCTAGCTGCCCTCCAGCCCCAGGGAGAGAGAGCAGCGGGAGAAAGATAGACTTTGCTATACAGTCTTCAGCCCAAGAAGCCAGTAAAACCTGCACTTCTGGACAGGATCAAGCACCAGAGTTTAATACGCACTGAGGGGCTATCTCAGTGTAAACAAGACCTAGCCCAGAGTATGAACAGGGTCAGGGTCTGTGGGCAAGTAGATCAGGTTCAGACTCAGTGTGTGAACAGAGTCAGGCCCAAATGTGTGAGCAGGATGAGGGATCAGTATGGAGCCAGGCTGGGTATTCAATGTATGACCTGGGTCAAGGCTTAATGTGTGGTCAGAATCAAGGCTCAGTGTATGCCCAGGCTCAGGGCTCAATGTGTAAACTACCTCAGGGACCTACCTAGTCCAAGGTTGGGGCTTAACCAGTGTCTGATCCTCACTCTCCTCTCTGATTGACAGTGTACTTCCTGTCAATTTTGCCCAGTAAACCAGATAAGAATTGCTGGCTTTAATGCCTCTCCTTACTCTCCTGTGTGCTTCTGGCTGTCTGACCTTCATCAGCACATCATAACCTCGCCCCCAGCCTCCCAGCAATACAGACCACCCGCGTCCAAAAAGAAGAGACCACAAATGGCTAAGGCAGTTTGGGCAAATCCCCTACCTTCTTCAATCTCATTACTCCTGGATGCCCCTGTAGACATCTCGGCCTCAGCCGCACTGATTGAACGCTCCCTGGAAACCTGCTTCACCCTGACATCAGCAGTATCAACCTGATGGTCCAACTCGAAAATGGCCTCGCAGTCCTCCCCACAAGGCCTTCCCGCACGCTTCTGCAGCAGGTCTGAATTTGTTCTCTCTTAGACTTAGGGGCTGCCTCACAGGCTCCGCTCACCATCATCTTCCCCTGCTGGGCTCTGAACCACAGCCAGAGCCCCCTTTCCCAAGTGTCCATCTGACCACATCCCCTGGAGGGACCCAAAGAGAACTAATCTAAATCAGCTACCTGGGACACAATGTCTCCACAGCCCTGAGGGAGGGGCCTCCCCAAGGGAGCATGAGCAGGTATGCAAAACAAGAAGATGAGGGAGGGCAAAGCTTCAGGATCTGCCCTGAGGCTTTTTACCTCAATCATTCCATTGCTGAGTATTAAATGTGTAAAATAATTGGCCTCATATCATACATGGAGGTAATAGAACTTTATCATATTTACCTCCTTTTCATTTGTTCTCCATTTTTTTTCTATCTGTTGGCCTCCTTCTTCTTCCCAACTTGTTCCCCTTCCACTCATGCCATATACATATCTATAGGAATGTATATGTATGTGTATATGTATGTGTAGGTGAATATACATGTATGTATATGTGTATATATGTTTTTGTGTGCACATGTATGTGTATATGTAGGTGAATATATATATATATATATATGTGTGTGTGTGTGTATGTTCATATGTATGTACATGTATATAAAGAGGTGTAGATGTCACAAAGGAGAAAACATGTGTGACACTCTTTTCTTTTCCTGCATAAAGCTTATTTCACTTAACATCATGATTTTTGCAAATAAATGATTTTGTTCTTTTTTTCAATCTAGCCCTTAAGGTTCAAGAGACTGTGTAGCTGTGAAAGATCCAGAAGAGAGGGAAACAGTGTAGCACAGAGCCAGAGGCAGAAGAGGAGCCGCGGAGTTGCGGAGTTGCGGAAGGCAGGCTTATTCCCTGCACACACTCCGTCTCTCTGGCTTCTCTAGGATGCAGATGGCCTCAGTGGTAATTCTTTAGCCAGAGACATCAACCACCAGAAGAAGAGGAGAGAGCTGGGGTTGGGGCAGTGAAGAAGCCAAGCTGAAGGTAGCTTTGGCCATGACAAAGGGGCACACGGCTGGGGAGGGCTTCATTTCAAACAAGGTGGAGCCGGAATAGACTCCAGTCATGGATCCCTGCAGCACGTCCGATCTCTCTCTACCCCCATCAGTGCCCAGCTCCCACCTGTGTGCCCTTGAAGGCTCATGCTGGGGGAGGTGAGAGGAAGTGACAGGAAACAGATGGCCAGATTCAGAGGAGGGATGCCAGACTAGCTCAAGGTCACCTGACTAGCTCAAGGTCACCCATATGCCAGCAATTAATCCAGGCTTGGCATGCTGGTCTCCTGCTCTGGGCTGGTAGCCTCTGCTCCAGCAGCAGATGAGGAGCAGAGACTCGGAGGGAGGCCGAGGTGAGGATGGACGACAGGGGTCTTGGGCTTGTGAGGAAGAGCTGAGCAGGAAAAGAACTGTTTATTCAACTCGGTTGTCATCAAGGTCCAGAGCTGTGTAACCATGACAGCTCCAGGTCCCAGGCCTGCCCCCAGCTCACCAAGCCGTAGTGGGCCCTTCTCTGTCACGTCCAAGCCTGCAGGCCTGCAGGTGTGACAGAGGAGACAAAAATGAGCCACTCCCAAGGGCCTTCCTGCAGAACGCTGCAAAAGATCACAGGCAAGGGTCAGCGCTGGCCTCTCTGGACAGAGCAGAGCTGAGAGCCAGGGCAGTGCCAAGCCGGCGAGCTGGCAGGCGTCGACTGCCATGTTGCAGCCCTTCTGTTTGTGTGGAGGACACGGCTATGAAATGTAAGTAAAACCCAAGGCTAATTTCCCTGGTCAGAAGGAGGAGGCGCTGCAGCGTGCTCAAACCCTAATTAAACCCGCTCGGGCGGTGGAACACCAAAATCAGTTCCAAGATCAATATTGCTATTCATTTAGAAGTGTAACAAGGTTAGAGAGGTGAGCAAAGGAAATAATTAACTCATTTGCAGCCTTTTTAAACAGAAACAGTCATTTTAATCTCCAGGGTAATTAGCTAGGCCCTGTCCATCAATCATGACGGCTGCCATTAGTTTAAGTATTTTATTAATTAAGGAGGGAGGGGACTAAGGCACCCTTCTACCCCCCAGCACTGTTTACTGAAGCTGGAAGGACCCTGAGCAGGAGTCGGAGAGCACTAGACAAAGGGTCAGCGAAGTCTGTGCTGAGAATGATGGCTGCCAGAGAAAGGCTACCATACGACAAGTGTCGCCCAAGTTAGGTAGGCTGACAGGTACAGAGACCCCCACACCAAGGCTTGACTCTTGCCAAAGAACGATGTCTCATTCAGAGTCTGGAAGTGTTGGGGTCTGGGATCCCCAAGGTCTGCTTTGGTAACTTTCTGGGTGACAGCAACATGCCCTTGCCCCACGATATGCCTTTTGTTACTTTAGATGTATGTGGAATAATCAGAAACCAAGGATTCTAAGTACCCAGGGGCCTCCAGCCACTGGAGGGCAGCAGAGCCCCAGGGACCCCAGAGCGAGGGCTGGGCCGGCTCAGGCTGTACCAGACCCCATAGCTCCTGTGTTTGTCACTCACTGCTCAAGGTCCCATTGCTCAGTCCTGTGACTTGGACAGGAAGCTGAGTCAGATGGTCTCTGACCCTGCTAACAGCTTGGTCTTGGCTATTCAATAGGAGCCTGCCCTGGCCTGTCTCCCTCACATTCCAGATGGGGAAGCAGATCCAGAGAGAGGCAGGGTGTTGTTATACTAGTCTTCTTGTTCAGTATTTGTTAATAAACATGGGACACAAAATTCCTGGCCTGAAGAAGACCTTCCGGGTGCTATCAGGAGAAAATTGTAACCAAACAATAACCACAGAGCAGGATGAGAAAGCTGACCAACTGACCAACAGCTTGGGACAGGTCAGCAGAGGCATACATACCCTAAGCAACCTGGACAGTCAAGGAAGGCTTCCTGGAGGAGATACCTCTCAGATGAATCCTGGTGAAAGGCAAAGCAGTGCATTCCCCCAGGAGAGGGAGAAGTGGTGCAGGGGCCCAGACAAGAGCATGAGGAGGCCGAGAGGGGTGCAGGCAGAGCTGGATACCACAGGCCATTCAGGAGGCCCGAGTAGGGGAGAGTAGGGCAGGGCAGCAGGGTAGCTGTGGGTGTCTGGAAAAGAAAGGAGCGAGGCAAGAAAGTACTGGGTCTGGTGGCCACTGTCTTGCTATGTCCTGCTATGTCTCCCTGTTCCCAGCCTTGGGCTTACCCTGAAGTCGATGATGTCATTTTCTCCAAGAGCCTCTCCCTAATGCTGTCCTCTCTGAGACTCATCTGGGAGGCGAGAGTGGAGAAAGAAGGAACTGGAGACAGGAAAAAAACAAAAACGAAACAAAAAGCTATGGCTGAGAGGGACAGCCAGGCAGGTGAGGGCTACCTGTCTTACAGCCCTGGGCAGCACCATCCTCGTCAGAAAGCTTCTTCTTGCACACCTCCTGCCCCGGGAACTCTATCTCTGGAGCCAACTGCCTTCTCTCTAGTTGCGGATTCTGTGCCTGGGTGTGCAGAGAGCCCCACTTGCAAGTCTAGGACACCCCGCGTGCCTCCAGCACTAGTCGAAGGCTAGCTTAGTTCCACGTCAGCCGGGCAGGTAGAGTACTGACCGTGGTCACTTGGTGTCACCTGGCAAACCGGGAGATCAGAGAGCTCGGCTGGTCACCCAGCTGGCACGTGACCTCCTGGGAGAGCTCGGGGTCTGGGCACTGGCTCCAAGGTGGGGGGAAGGGAGGAAGAAGAAAGCAGACGTCCAGAGAGAGGGAGGAGGGAAGAGAATCAGGCTGGAACTCGGTTGCTAGGGGCAACAGCATTACATCCTGAGGAGGAACCAGATGCTGAGGAGGGCAGCAGATCCAAGCTAGGCAGGCTTGGGGGTGAGACGGGGAGCAAGAACCCAGGAAGAGGGTAGGACACGCGTAGGGTGTGTGTTTTGAGGGGAGGATTGGTGTGGTAAAGGAGGAGTATGGTATATAGGGTATGTGTGTGGTGTGGTGTGGTGATAGGGAAGGGGTATGGTCTATGGTAGGGGGTGGTATGGTGTGGTGTGTGTGTGTGTGTGTATGGTATTGTGGGGAGTGTTGTTATGTGAGGGGTTGTGGGAGGGTAGTATGTGGTATGTGTGTGCATTCAAATGTGTGTGTATCCGGGCAGTGGTAGTGCTTGCCTTTAATCCCAGCACTTGGGAGGCAGAGGCAGGCAGATTTCTGAGTTTGAGACCAGCCTGGTTTACAGAGAGAGTTCCATGACAGCCAGGGCTACACAGAAAAATCCTGTCTCGAAAAAACAAACAAACAAACAAACAAACAAAGAAAAAAAGAAAGAAAAACAAAAAAAAACCTATCTTGTGTGTGTGTGTGTGTGTGTGTGTGTGTGTGTGGTGATGAGGGGGGGTATGATATAAGGGTGTATAAGGGTATATGTGTGTGTGGTGTGGTGGTAGGGAAGGAGTATGGCATATTGTATAGAAGGGTGGTATGGTGTGGTGTGTGTGTGTGTGTGTGTGTGTGTGTGTGTGTATTGTGGTATTGGTATGCGGGGTGCTTGTGTGTGTTGGTGGGAGCTCTCCAGTACTATCCTGACCTAGGGCAGGTATTTCCACAGCTGATCTCGCATTCAGGACCACAGTGTCTATGGGTCTCTCCAGTGTCTATGGATCTCTCCAGTGTCTATGGGTCTCTCCAGTGTCTATGGGTCTCTCCAGTGTCTATGGGTCTCTCCAGTGTCTATGGGTCTCTCCAGTGTCTATGGATCTCTCCAGTGTCTATGGGCCTCTCCAGTGTCTGTGGGCCTCTCCAGTGTCTATGGGT
>NC_034599.1:51413933-51429130 GCF_900095145.1 Mus pahari | reverse complement strand
CCAGCCTGGTCTACAAAGTGAGTTCCAGGATCCAGGACAGCCAGGGCTACACAGAGAAACCCTGTCTCAAAAAACCAAAAAAAAAAAAAAAAAAAGCGTGGCTGTGCAAATGAAGCATGTGTGTGTGTGTGTGTGTGCGCACCTGTGTGTGTCTGTCTGTATACGTGTGTAAAGGCCAGAGGTCAGCATCAAGTAGGCATCTTCCTCTATTGCTTTTCACCTTGTTTTTTGAGACAGGGTCTCTCACTGAACCCTGAACTCACCAACTCAACTCCACAGGCTGGCCAGTAAACTCCATACATGCCCTCTCTGCCTCTCCAGCGCTGAGAGTGCACATGCACACGTCTGAGCCTGTGGTATTTTACATGGGTGCTGAGGGTTAAACTCAGGTCTCCATGCTTGCCCTTCAAGCAGTTTAGATCCACCTCCCTAGCCCGAGGAACTGAATTTGAAGTTGGTTTCATTAATTTGAACGTAAATGGATACACGTGGTTGGTGGTTGCTACATTAGATTGTGCCGCTCTGTGAGGAGTCATTTCTTCCAGGAAGCCCTCCCTGAACTCCCAAGGCTGGGGTAGAAGCCCCTCTTCCAGAGTGCACTAACTCCCCACTGGCCCGTGGTACGGTCTCACAGAATAGATGCAATTTCCTGACTCACATGTAGGCCCAGACCTTCTCTCTCTCTGAGTGTGGATATGCACACGGGTATACAGGGAGTTTGCTAGTAGGCACGCGTACGCACCCCTTTGACTTTGCCTGGACCTGTGTGGTCTCTGGCCAGCTAAGAGTCAGGTTCTCCCACACAGATGCTGGCGCTCTGGGCAGGACCGGAAACGTGCCTCTGAATTGGCCTTTGTGAAATTAAACCCTGTTTTCACTCTAGTCTCTCAGAGGCTTCATCAGCAATGCAGATGGAGCCTCACAAAATCCCAGCAGACAGCTTCCAGTTTTTTGTGGGGACCACCTGCGCCTCTACACTGTGTACAAACAGCCCCCCCCACACACACACACACAAGCCCAGAGGATGGCATTTAAATGACCTCCTATGGCAAAGCCTTGGCCTGGGCTTGTGACAGTCTGGACCTGGGGTGTTGAGTTTCTTCTGGAGAGAGGCAGGAGCAGGCCTGGAGTCTCTCCTGTGCAGTTCCCTACCTACTGCACTGTGGTTCTGGGAGGGGCTCTTCCACCCAACCATCTCACAGCTCCAGGGAGGGGCAGGCATGAATCCCACCCTTGGGAGCTTCCGGGCGAAGAGGGACTGCGTGCCTTTGTCAGTTCCCAGCCATTTCCTTGAAAAACAAAACTGGTGTGGTGATTAAAAGGAAAATGCCCCCCGCCCCCCCCCAAAAAAATCTCAGGCTTTTGAAACTTTGGTCCCCAGTAGGTACAGCTGTTTAGGAAGATTTAGGTGCAGCCTCGATGGAGAACATACATCCCGGGGGGGGGGGGGCAGGGGTGGCTTTGAGATTAAAAGCCTTATACCACTTCCAGGTGACTCTGCTTCCTGCTTATGGTTGAGATGTGAGCTCCCAGTTTCCTACTCTGGCCGCCAGGGCTGCTGCTCATTGCTTTGATTCCCGCTTTGAAGGGCAGTGGTCAGGGTTCCCTCTGGAACTGTAAGCCCCCCTCACCCCAAACTCTTTATACATTCCCTTGCTCAAGATATTTTATCACGCTGGGCAGTGGTAGTGACTCCTTTAATCCCGCACTTGGGAGGCAGAGGTAGGCGGATTTCTGAATTCGAGGCCAGCCTGGTCTACAGAGTGAGTTCCAGGACAGCTGGGGCTACACAAGAGAAACCCTGTCTCAAAAAACAAAGATATTTTATCACAGCAATAGGAAGTCACTAATAAATAGGAAGAGAATCTTAGGACCCAGATGCTGAAGAAGAATTCAAAGGCCAGGTCTGGCTTCTATAACATGGACAGACAGACCGAGGTCTGGGGGTGCTGAGTTCAGGAGCCTCAAGGGAAACCTCAGTCAAGGGTTCTGGACACCATGGCCATGACGCCACCCTGGACCCCCTCCATCATGTCCTCTACCCACTTTGTGGAGAGAGAATCTCTGTCTTGCCTGGCACTGGGAGGTGAGTGAGTAGTTGCCCTCAGCTGGGGCCTTGCTGTCCAAGTATGACTTCTTATGGAAAAGCAATGGCCCTCCAAGGCGACACTCCATGGGAAAACAATAGCTTCTCATGCAAGAGGCTTGGCTTCCATCTCCGTCTCTAGGGTAACCACTTTCTTCCAAAATAGACCACAAGACCTCTGTAAGGCTGTGGTGACAGTTTCCTATAGGGTGCAGTGACAGTCCCCTGTAGAGTACAATGACAGCCTCCTGTAGGGTAAGGTGATTGTCCACTATAGGATACAGTGGCAATCCCCTATGGAGTACAGAGACAGTCCCCTATGGGGTGTAGTGATCAGCTAGACAGCAGCATCTCAAAATGGCGCAAAGTGTGAGTGAGCAAGGAATGGGGGAAAATATGGGGTCCTGAGAACAGAAAGAAGCCCCTCACCCTGGGACCTTTAGCGCTGGATGAAGGTCAAGGAGCGTCTGGGGAGGACAAGGCTGCTTGCATCACGTATGAGTCGTGTGCATGTGCATGTGTAGAGGGTCTGTCTGCGTGTGTATAAATGCACAGGTACATATGGGGGGGCTCACAATATAGCCCTGGCTGGCCTTGAACTCAAAGAGATCCACCTGCCTCTGCCTCCCAGTGTTGCTAGTAAAGTCATGTACCACTGTGCTTCGCTACACTGTATTTTTTAGACAGGGTCTCTTGCTGAACCGGGAACTGAACTGATTCAGCTAGACTCTCCAGCCAGGGAGTGCTAGGGCTCTTGCCTCTACCTCTTCAGAGCTGGAATTTTTATGATCTGGGTGCTAAGGAGCTAAACTTGGTTGGGTCTTCACGCTTCTGCAACAAACACTTTATTCACTGAGCAATCCTCTGCACCACACCCTACAACTTATGTGAGGGGCTCCACGTGGCAGCCCCAAACCTGTGAACCTTCCCCACCCACCAAGTCCCTAGTCCTCTCCTCTTACCCCAAGCAGCTCTCCTAGCCTTGTCTGAAAATTAGCTCTCCCCTGGCTGGCCCTGCCTCCTTTAGCTACTCGGGAGCTGGAATCATGAGTGGTACCCTGTGCTAACAACAGAACATCTTCCCTGGTTTGTTTTGATTGGCCTGCTGGGGGCAGAGATCCACTCTTAGCCACCTAGACAGAGTAGCTGGGCTTCATTGCCATGTCCCATTACATTTTCAGAAGGCATTCTCCACGCTCAGACACTACACGGGGTGAGGAAATGAAGGTGCGGGTCCAGGGTGGAGTCAAGGCTACAGCAGTTCAGCACAATTAGCATTCCTTTCCTCCTAGCCTAAAGGAATCTGCGACATCTTGGTGGAGACTTTGTCTCCTCCCCTAAGAACCAATCCAGTTGGACTGGTCAGTCACCAGGCCAAGGGACTACAGCTCAGCTGCTAATTGGCCTTGAGTCATGCTAAAGACTTGAGGGGAATGTTGATGCCTTTAGTAAGATAATAAACTTTTCTTTGCTGGAATCCTTGCCCTCTGTATGGTGACCATGAGGCTGCTGTGAGCTGTGAGGTTGTGTTAGATCTACACATTCTTCTGTGTCCTAACTCAGTAGGCAAAACATTTATTTTCTATTTTTATTTATTTATTTGTTCTTTTAGTTTTTTTCGAGACAGGGTTTCTCTGTGTAGCCCTGGCTGTCCTGGAACTCATTCTATAGACAAGGCTGGCCTCGAACTCAGAAATCTGCCTGCCTCTGCCTCCTAAATGCTGGGATTAAAGGCATGTGCCACCACTGTCCAGCTGAAATTTTTTTTAAGATTTATTTATTTTATTATATGTGAGTACACTGTAGCTGTCTTCAGACATCCCCGAAGAGGGCATCAGATCCCATTACAGATGATTGTGAGCCATCATGTGGTTGCTGAGATTTGAACTCAGGACTTCTGAAACTACTGAGCCATCTCTCCAGCTCCACAACATATCTTTTTCTCTTTTTTTCCTGCCTCGTTCTTTTCTTTCTTTTTTTTTTTAAGTTTTTTGATACATAGAATTATACATGTACACACATAATTAGGAATTTTCCTATCTGTGTGAGCAGATCCTAAATACACTGCTCCTCGATCTGCTAATTATATATTTCCATGCATAAGTGTGAAACTTTCCAACTGAAAGATAAACGTGGAAAATGGGTCAAAAATCCAAAATCCAATGAGATGCTGGTAACAACGAAACTATATAACAGAAAATACCGCCAGGTAATTATTATTAAAAGTAAGATGAAGTTCAAAGATACATCAGAAAATGCTAAGAGAAAGAAAGCAGCAGCCACATTTCAGAATCAGAGAAAAAAAAACGATTTCAAGGCCTGAAGCACACAGGGTAAGGAGGGCTTCGGGAATGTCTTTCTTCCAATGCATCCACATGAACTTGTTTCTTACTCTTCTTAGCTCTTCCCTAAGCCTTTCCAACTCACCTACGCCTCCTCTCCCTTCCGCAGGGTTCAGATGCCTCACGGGACACCTCTTTAGGCTCCGGGCTGGGTTCAGCGGGTTCTCCTCTATGGCTCCCTTCAGTTTCCTCCCTCACATTTTCTCCAGAAGCCTGAAGAGTTTCTTCTGCTCGCTGTGGTGGATCTTCTTGAAGGATGGCCTTCATCTGCTTTTGGTGTGTTCTGGGGTGTTCCTTGGTTCTCGTCACAAGACTTTTGCATGTTCATTAATTTTTTCTTAATGAATTAATCCTGTAGAGATCTGGAGATGTTCCTCTCTTCTCGCACCCCGATTTCTGTCACGCTCAACAGATCAAGAGTAGGAGGTAGGGCCCACTCTTTCTAGCAGGACTGCCTGCCTCTTTCTTTCAGATGCGCATACTTTAGGAGTTTCACTCTTTGTTCTCTGGAGTTATCCTCCACCTCCCCTACACACACACACACACACACACACACACTTACAGATGGCGTGGCTTTCTTCTCCATCCTCCTCTCTGGGCACATTTAAGATTTACAGATTTCTAGGTTTGTTTGGTTTTATTTTGTTTTTTTCCATTTTGAACTTTTGAGACACTATGTCTCCATGAAGTCCTGACTGTTCTGGATCTCCCTATGCAGACCAGGCTGTCCTTGAACTCATAGAGACCCTCCTGCCTCTGCTTCTAGGAGTGCTGGAATTCAAGACATGGGACACCATTCCTGGCTATGAGCTTTTCTTTTAAACTAATTGTTTTTGTGCTTCCTTTTGAGTCCATTCTTAAATTATTTTAATAATGAGACTAAGGGTTCAAAGAGAGAACACAGATAACCTGCGCCTCCAAGAGAGCCTCCCTGAGATGTCCAGTAGCAGTACCCTCTACATGTGATACCCAGTAGCAGTACCCTCTACATGTGATGTCCAATAGCAGTACCCTCTACATGTGATGTCCAATAGCAGTACCCTCTACATGTGATGCCCAGTAGCAGTATCCTCTACATGTGATGCCCAGTAGCAGTACCCTCTACATGTGATGCCCAGTAGCAGTACCCTCTACACGTGATGTCCAGTAGCAGTACCCTCTACACGTGATGCCCAGTAACAATACCCTCTACATGTGATGCCCAGTAGCAGTACCCTCTACACGTGATGCCCAGTAGCAGTACCCTCTACATGTGATGTCCAGTAGCAGTACCCTCTACATGTGATGCCCAGTAGCAGTACCCTCTACATGTGATGTCCAGTAGCAGTACCCTCTACACGTGATGTCCAGTAGCAGTACCCTCTACATGTGATGTCCAGTAGCAGTACCCTCTACATTTGGTCATCTTCAATGTCGCTTTTATTTCCAAAATGGCTGCCAGGCCCCAACCTGTCTTCATTCCAGGGAGTCCGCAAGAATCAGCGAAGTGGACAGAGCCATGATCTTTATTTGTCTCCCTAGTGCAGAATCTCCCCGGAGTCCTAACCAGTTCATTCCTTTGACAGTATCTCCTTGACCTTGCCTGACTTCAAGGGAAGCTGGGAAGTATAATCGTTTAAATGCCCCTAGAATAAAATTAAGGTTATGATACTGTGGTACTCTGAATAAGAAGTGCTCATAGATTGAGATGCTTGGCCACCAGGGAATGACACTATTTAAAAGGATTAGGAGGTGTGGCCATGTTGGAGGAAGTGTGTCCCTGGGGTGGACTTTGAGGTCTCAAGAGCCCAAGCCAGGCTCAGTGGCCCTCTTCCTTCTGTCCATGGATCCAGATTTAAAACTCTCAACTACTCCTCCAACATCATGTCGCCTGCATGCTGCCGTGCTTCCTGCCATGCTGATAATGGACTGAGCCTCTGAAACTGTCAGCAAGCCCAATTAAATGACTTCTTTGAAAAGAGTTGTGCTCATGGAGTCTCTTCACAGCAATGGGACACTGACTAAGACATACCAAAGTAAAAAGAGAATAGATGGGCCATGGTAGCCCACGCCTTTACTCCCAGTACTAGGGAGCCAAAGGCAAAGGTCTGTGGGTTCAAGGCCAGCCTTGTCTACAAAGTGAGTTCCAGGATAGCCAAAGCTACACATAGAAACCCTTGACATGGAGAGACAGAGACAGAGACAGAGACAGAGACAGACTGGATGAAAGGGTTCAGACTTGAGATTCCAGAGGATACTGAAGCAGATTGTGTTTTGTGAGGAAGACTTATGAGATGAGATAGTAACACAACAGACAAACAGCTGGATGGTGGGCACTGAGGAGAGATCAGGCCCACATGGAGACAGGAGGTCCCTGCTTACAGGTTTCAGAGAAGGGCGATTCTGTGCCATGTGGTTGATGAGCTGTCACCAAGCTGACTCCTTGGCAGCCCAGGGGACAGAAGGGTCTTGCATTTCAAGGAAACACTGTGTGACCTCGGGGGTGGGAATGTCCTGTGAGGAAAAGTGGCCCACTTGGTTACTGTGGATTTGTGGTCTGGGTGTGACAATTCATAGGATCTGGTAGCCTAGAGCCTATATTACAGAATCTGTAGTGAGGGTGTCTGCCCTTGCTCTCTCGTCCCTCTGTATCCTGGGAACTGGTTTGAGTCAGGAGTGATCCTGACCCAAGGCTGGATGGGCTCCTTAATTTCTGCAGCATTCTTGTCTTTATTCCTTGCACTTGGAAGGTAGAGACAGACAGTACAGAAGTTCAAGGTCATCTTTGGCTATTTAGTGAGTTGGAGACCAGCTCGGGTTAAGTAAGAACCCTACTCAACTATATACATTACATGTTTATGTTTATATGCAGACTGTGGTGAGGGTCAAATTCCTCTGCATGGCCTGAAGCATCAGGCAGGTGATACATTTCAACTGAGGAGAAAATGGGGTCAGAAATATAGATTAACTTCTACAATGACAACATATAAACCTTGTTCTGTTTGTGGCCTAAACTTGATCATAGACAGTACCTGAGGCCTGGCATTGCTTACAGATGGAGCCATGATCATGACATGAGCAACACATGAGATCTCAATTTTACCTTTTCCTTTTCTTTAAAATAGAGATTAATTTATTTTATTTATCTGTTTAGTTTTAAGTGTCTCTGTCCTTGGAGACCAGAAAAGGGTGACAGAGCCTTGGAGCTGGAGTTACAGACAGTTGTAAGACACTTGATGTGGGTGCTGGGAACAGAACTCGGGTCCTCTGGAAGAGCAGCAGCTCTTGTAATCACTGAGTAATCTTTCCAGACCTGTTTGTGTTTGTTTGTTTGTTTTTGAGAGAAGGTCTCTCTATATGACTGGTTATTCTAGAACTCTGTATATAGGCCAGGCTGGCCTCAAACTCAAAGAGATCTGCCTGCCCCTGCCTCTGCAGTTCTAGAATTAAAGGCATATACCATCAATCTAGGTTAGACATGTGTATTTTTTTTTTAAGATTTACTTATTTTATATATGAGAGTACACTGTCACTGTCTTCAGACACACCAGAAGAAGGCATTATAGATGGTTGTGAACCACCATGTGGTTGCTGGGAATTGAACTCAGGACCTCTGGAAGAGCAGTCAGTGCTCTTAACCGCTGAGCTATCTCTCCAGCTCCCAGACATACGTATTTATTTAGTAGTTCATTTGTCTTTGATAGGGTCTCCTGTAACCCTAGCTGGCCTTGAATCTGATCTGTGGCTGACGATGATTCTTGAACTGCTCTTCCCACCTACACGTCCCAAGTGCTGAGGTCACGGGCGCACATCACTACACCCGGCTTCATCGTAGCTTCAGAATGAACTCTGACACCCTTTCCCGGACCAGTCTGAGTTCTGACCCTGCTCCCTGAACCCTATCAAGGAGAGTTGATGTCTGGATTCTAGCCCTGCATGTAGGGACAAGGTTGAGCTCCAGGCTGGAAGGGCTCAGTCCCTCCAAACCCTTCAGAGTAGGGCGAAGAGCATCCCGTGGACCCAGCAGAGAGTCAAGTGGACGCTTTGAGAAACAGAAGGAGCTGGCCAGCTTCTCCCTAGTAATTTTCCCAGTTCAGACAGCTGTAATAGGGAAAGTATTGAAATTTAAATCCGAGCCCGGTCTAACCTCTCACCGCCTGCTAGCAGCCGCCCCGCCTGTAATCTCGAGCTGGCTATCTCCTCCTGGGGAGAACGACAAACCGACTCCGGGAAAGTGATAAATTTTCAATTTTATTTTAAAATATACCAGATGGGAGATTTTATTGGAGCCATAAATATGTCAAGAGCAATGTTGGTGTGTGCTGGGCGATGCCCCCTCCTCGGGGCCTCTCTCCCTGTTTAGAAATTCCATCAGATTCTTAATAAGAGGCTCGAGTTCGGCTGCAGCAAAATAGTCTGTATATTAAAGCAATTGAATTTCCATTTGCCAGACAGCTTGCGCTCTAAGCTTCCAGGTTCCAGGGGTGTGGGGTTGCTAAGCTCATCCTAAATGAACCTAAACTAATAACTTCAGGCTGAGGTGGGGAAGGCAGCAGGGTGGAGGGAGGGAGTTGGCGACACCAATCCAGATTCTGGGGAGGAAGGAAAGACCCGCCTTCATCTGTCCTGCCAGGATGCCATGTAGGAATGAAAATCCTCATCAGACTGAAGGGCCAGCTCCCTCTGTTCTCAAAGGGGAAACTGAGGACCAAAAGCTCAGTGATGTGGCTAGATTGGTGGTCCCTCCCCAACCTCTGATGCTGTTGCTGATGTCAGCAAGCATCTGGGACATTTTGTGGCGCAAGTAGTGGTTCAGTGTGTTTAGTGGGTGGGTGGAGAGACTGTGGCATCTCCGGGTCCCCACTCGCACCCCTATCTTCAGCATAAGCATCCCTTTGGAAGGCTGTCCTACATTCTGGGTGTTTTCTCTCTTTGGCTCTGGCTGAGGGCTTACTTCCAGAGCCTCCTTCGGCAGATCTTCCTTCGCTCCCTCCGATGTGGCAGACTTGTTCAGCCTCAGGCACCTGGATTGACAGGGACGTCAGAGATGACTTGATAAAAAAGGGTAGGGAGAATGGAATGAACACTACAAATATGATTGTAGAACAATCTGGGAGTGGTGTTTACAATCTGCTCAGCTTATTGTGGCCAACTTCAGCCCTGGCTCAGAGGCACATACCCAGGTTAGACGCAGACGTTACCCAGTCAGTGAGTGGCCAGGAGCTGAGCCTCAGAAAGAACACAGCCTCACCTCTCAGCTTGAAGCCTCCTCTTGCAACATGGGGTCACACGGCTACATCCCCACAGTTAGCCAAAACTGTGGGTTTATTTTCCCTGATGACACTCCCAAATGTTGGAGATGAACCCCACAAAGCACCAGGCATGATGCTGGTTCCTAGAAAGAGTTCCAAAATTTTTCCTTCCACTCCTGCTATCAGAAGATTCATATTCCTGGTTGTGGCCTGTGTTCACTGTCCCTCCTCATGGGTCTGAGTCTCTAGCTTATCTGATATCATTTTGGAGACAGCAACTTCTCCCCTACCCTCTACCCTGGCAGAGTTTCTCTGTATAGCCTTGGCTGTCCTGGAACTCACTCTGTAGACCAGGCTGGCCCTGAACTCACAGAGATCCACCTGCCTCTGCTCTCTGAGTGCTGAGATTAAAGGTGTGCACTACTGCTGCCTGCCCAGCAACTTCTAATTAAACAGAGAAGGATGTAGGCCCTGGGGGCTAGCAGAAGAGGTCCAACCCCGGCTTTTACTTCCTTGCTCTAAGTACCCAGGGACTGCTGTGATGGTTTGCTGTGATCTGTTCCCCCAAACCCTGGGCTTTGTTCCCACGCAGTGTTGAGAGCTGGGGCTCCTGGGAAGCATGTGCATTGTGAGAGCTCTGATCCTATCACTGGATTATCCTGTTGACTGATCCATAGATCCTTGGTATTATTGGAAGGTGGTGGAAACTAGGAGGTGGGGTACTGTTGGAGGAGGTGGAGTCTTGTTGGAGGAGGGGGGGATCTCATTGGAGGAAGTGGGATTTTATTGGCAGAGGGGACGACCACCCTGTGGGATGTATTTACCCCTGATCTCTTCTGTGTACCACGCAACACCCCACCCCCCGCCGCCCCTCCACCAAGGGACAAGCGGCTTTTCTTCTCAGTAGCCTCCTGCCTGGATGCTTGCCTCACTGTGGCTATAAGCAACTGCAGCAGCTGATGGGGGTAGGGGAACTGAAACCCCTGAAACCATGAGCCGAACAAACCTCTTCTTCCTCAGGGATTTTTGTCACAGTGACTAAAGTGAGTGGCACCTCTCTGAGCCTCTGCTTCTTCACTGAGAAGGGGGTGGTCAATGCTTTTCCCTCAGGACACACAGAGAGCCATGTGATGGAACCTTCCAGAAGCATGTCAGAATCACAGTAGGTGGTGGGTAAAGGAAGTCTTTACACTGTCTAATAGGCTTCTTTACCTCTCTGGCCCTCAAGGTCCCTGGTATCTCTGTGGACCTCTGTGGATCTCTGTGGACCTCTGCCTGAGTGTGTTCCTCCTCCCTCCACAGAGATAGCCAAGGACATTCCAAAGCTGGAAGCTGAGCGAAGGAGACCACGTCCTAAGCCGCACGCTAGTTTGTGCACGCAGGCTCCGTCTGTGGAGAGAGGGAGCTGCGGAGGGCTAGAAAAGGCAGGTGCATCATGTGGGAGCACCATCTACCCATCCTGGCTGCAGAAACCATGTCTTCAAACACTGTCAGTGATGAAGATGCAGGGCATAGGTACAGTGGGACAGCTAAGCCTATGAGAGCCTGTGTGCTTTCAGCACCCCACCAGGACAAGGAAGAAGCGAAGCTCTGACCCGTGTCTTCCCATGTTTTGTTGTCTGACCCCCAAGCAAAGGCTAGCGTCTTCTGCTCTGAGGCTCCCAGTACCTATCTCTGTTATTTACTGCCCAGGTCCTTATCCAGCACCTGTGTCAGGCATCACATGTTCTATGCTGGGAGAGAGTCCATGTTGAGCAAGGCTGTGAGGTCCTAGCCCTCCTAGTGTCAGACTTCAGAGGAGAAGAGAGAAACTTTGTAAGGGAGTGCATTTTAAAGAGTTGGAGAGGGTTGGAGAGGCCTGGAGAGATGGCTCAGTGGTTAAGTTCAAATTCCCAGCAACCACATGGTGGCTCACAACCATCTGTAATGGGATCTGACGCCCTCTTCCGGTGTGTCTGAAGACAAAGACAGTGTGCTCACATGCATTCAAAAAACACATCTTTAAAGAGTCTGCGAGTGGCATACTGTGGAATATAAGATCCTCCGATCCCAGTACTCTGGAGAGAGATAAAGGAAGAACAGGAATTCAAAGGCATTGTTGGCTACATAGAAAGTTTGAAGTCAGCCTGAGATATATGAGACTCTGTCAGAAGAAATAGGAAAACCAAACCAACCAACCAAACACAGAAACATATATATTATACCCAAATAGAGAAACCTTAAGTATGTCTCGCTCTTCAGAAGCCCCTCCCCCACCACATAGCACATAAGCTACTGACATCACTCTGCTGGGACACTGTGTGTGAGTCCTCGAGCTAACCAGTCCTTGCTGGTGCAACATCTCACCATCCAATGGGTACCAAATCCTGCTCCCCACCCTCTTCTCCGGCAATTCCAACGTGTGACTTCAGGCTTTTTTCTGTGGACCTCCCCTTCCTCAAAAGGTGTAAGAAGGGGCTCCATCTGCCATGCAGGCTCTGACTCTCTTCAGAGGCCCTGCCATGCTGTCTGTCCCTGGTGTTAGTAATTCTTTCAATAAACTCCTTATTAATACCCAGTAATCCTGCTCATGTCTTCTCGACCCACCCGCCCCCATCCGAAGCCTAATGTGAACTCTATCTTATCTTTGTAAACTTACTGACTTTGCTTCTGCTCCACTCATGTTGGAATTCTTTTCTGCAGCATCCTCACATATCTGAGTAGGTGGTACCTAAAGGAGGTGGGCACTCTTCCTGCTGCTGCAGGTAGTGTTGGGCCACCTTCCTGCTCCCTCAGACTTCCTCATCCATTTGCCTCGTGCCATTGGAGTCCTGTCATAACCTTTCTGACCCTTAGTTCTTTGATTTAACATAAAAATGATTCTGTTTCTCTCTTGGCATTGCTATGAAGGTGTTATCTTTGCCTCTTCTCTGGGAGCAGCATGAGCCATGCCCAGCCTCTACAGGGAGCTCTGGGTCTATAAATTAGACTTATTGGGTTCTACTGCCCCTTAACCAGTGGTGTGACCTGAAATAAGTTATTTAACCTCTCTTTGTCCCGTTTCCCCAGCTGCAACACAAGATCAGTAGGTGGTAGCCCTGTTTTGTAAGGATGCTATGAAGACCCTGACAAATGAGTTCGTTCTCCTGACTCATCTGATCTCATGCCCAGTCCTGATTCAGTGTGACTCTTGCTGTACACACTCAGCAACACAACAGTAGGAGGTAGGTACCTTTTAGAGATATAATGTGCCTCTCCACCCTGACAAGTTTTTTTTTTTTTTTCTTTTTCTCCCTCCCATGGCCATCCTTGTAGAAATATCTGGGTAAGAAAGCTTCCAGGAGGTCCCCTGGGCCTGGATCCTCAGGGCAGATCCACTCCTATTGCAGAGGCTTGTCCCTGAACTGAACTAGCCCCAGATCCGCCATCCATCGATCGCAGGCCACAGAGGCAGCCAACCAGACACGCACTTTTAACAGCCTCTTAATGTGATGGAGCGCAGCGAGCTCTGAGAGAGGAGGCACGCCAGGGGCTGCAGGAAGCTTTCAAGGTCATTCAGCGGCAGCCTGACCTTGAAGCCAGTAGCTGGCAGGGGACAGCCCAGGGGCTGCTGGGATGGGGACCATGGAGTGCCTTTGCCTTTCCTTTTCGGCTTGTCAAGGAAGCCCTGGGGGCCTAAGCTGTGGAAAAGCATTAAATCTTGCTGGGGACAGTGACAGAAACACCCCCCCCACACACACACACACACTCCCATTTCTTTGTCACTGGCAAAAAAAAAAAAAAAAAAAAAAGCCCCTCCTACCACTCACAAAGCCGGTCTTGTGAGGACCTGCTATTTCCTTTGTCCTGTAGATGGTTAAAAGTCTGGGCAGTGCCTATGAAGACCCGTGACTGGGTGGGTCCTGCAAGGTGGGGCCACCATCCAGACCACCCACACCCAGCTTTTCCTAGAGAGCACAGGCACTCAATACCCCCCTGTTGGCTGCTGCTCGCTAGGTCTCTGCAAGAGGAGTCAGGATTCTGGTCCCTCTCAGCCGCAGTTTGGGCAAGTGGATGGCATACTCCCTCTGTCGGTCAGATCAGGGGTGGGGTGTTAGGAGCCCATTTCACAGATGGAGAACTGGCATGGCTTTCCAGTGGCTGCTCTGTTGGCCAGCTTTGACTTCAAAGCCAAGGCTGATTCCCAGCTGAGTGCAACCAGGCTGGCTTGTGGAGGAGCCTGGGGGCCTCTCATCACTGGGTCAGGTTCTCCCGGACTAAAGGAGCGCAGGCAGAGCAGGCTACAGTGGAGAAAAGCCACGCCCCTTTCTGCTCACTCTTCCCGCTTCAGCACAGAGAGAAATTCTGGAAAACTTGAGGCCCATGGTCTTCTGAAGTCTTCCCCAGCTCAGGGAAGCTCAAAGGAACAAGGGACTTGAGGTACATTGTTAGTCTTGAGCGGGAACCAGGTGCCTTGGCCCAGTTTTGTCACTACCACTGGCTAGGAAGGGCCTAGCACAATTAACCGCAGTCTCTCTGTCTCAGGGTCTCCGTCTGTGTAACTGGACACGAAGAATCCAGACTAGAAGGTGGCTGGCACCCTGGCCACCTGGCTACCCTAGGACAGTGAACTCCAACAGTAGCTGGTGCACTGGGACTGACCCACGGGAAGTCAGGGGCGGGGCTGTGACTCCCCGCCTTAAGTTGCAGGGCCCACACAGGCCAGTTCGCACAGTGCCCACAGAAGCAAGGCAGAAAGTAAATCAAAAGCCGCGTCCCCAAGACCTAGAGGCCCTGGGTCCATCATAGAGCTTTTCTGGGAAGGCAGCCTGTCTAGGCTGGCCCTGGGCCCTGAGGGACAGCCATCTGCTTCCTGTCCCTGTCTTCCCACTCAGACCAGAGGACGTGTTCTGTTTCCTACAAAGAAAACACCAGTGGGCACAGCATCGAGAGCCCGTCTGCAGGCTTGCCCTTCCCCATTGTCCTCACTGCTCTCCCCCAGCAAATACTAGGCAGCTACTGTTCTTTATGGTCTTTCTATTTATTCATTTTAAACAAACTGTTTATTATAGTAAGCACTCCCAAAGTAGCTGCAGGTGTATCTCTGTTAGTTCAAGGCTGGCCTAGTTGATATAGCAACTGAGTTCCATGCCACAGCCAGGGTTACATAGTGAGATCCTATCTAAAAAAAAACCAAGACAACAAAAAATTTGATTTTTTTTCCTCCTTCCCTCCCTCCCTCCCTCCCTCCCTCCCTTCCTTTCCTTCCTCTTCTTTCTCCTCCTCTTCTTTTTCAAAACAGGGTTTTCCTGTATAACAGCCCTGCCATCCTAGAACTTGTGCTATAGACCAGGCTGGCCTTGAACTCATAGAGATAAATACTCCTGCCTCTCTGCCTTCCAAGGGCTGGGATTAAAGGAGTGTGCCACTATCATCTGGCAGTATATAAAACTTATTCTTAGGCCGGGTATGGTGGTGCAGGCCTTTAATCCCAGCACTCAGGAGGCAGAGGCAGGCAGATTTCTGAGTTCGAGGCCAGCCTGGTCTACAGAGTGAGTTCCAGGACAGCCAGGGCTACAC
>NC_034599.1:51405762-51413738 GCF_900095145.1 Mus pahari | reverse complement strand
TTACATTTTTTTTTTATCTTTTTTTTTTTAAAGATTTATTTATTTATTATATGTAAGTACACTGTAGCTGTCTTCAGACACTCCAGAAGGGGGCGTCAGATCTTGTTACGGATGGTTATGGGCCACCATGTGGTTGCTGGGATTTGAACTCCGGACCTTCGGAAGAGCAGTCAGGTGCTCTTACCCACTGAACCATCTCACCAGCCCCTACATTTTATTTTTTGAATGTGTGTTCTATGCGCATGCGCATGCACAATGTGAAGGACAACTTGGAGGAGCTCTCTCCTTCTGCCACCTGTTCCCAGGGCTCTAACTCAGGTCATCAGACTCGGTGACAAGTTCCTTTACCCACTGAGCCTTCTCACTGGCCCAGTCTTAGTCTAAGGTCTCCCCCAAGTGAAGAGCTCCATCCTAGAATATGGCGCTAGGTGGTCAGTTGAAGGCCAGCTGAGGCCAGCAGGCTGCTATGGAGACTGAGGCTGGGTCAGTCAGAAGTCCCCCAGAGACTTTTATCCCTGGCTTTACCTCCATGTGTGTCTCTCTGTAGCTAAGGTGACTGGAAGCATTTTCCAGGCCAGCCACTCAAAAGCAGAATCTGTGGGGAGTCACAGGGTTCAGAACCCAGGTCCTGGAGGGGAAGGCTGGCCAGGTAAGGGCAGGCCAGAGGCAGAGGGTAGCTCTGTGGCCAGGGTTGTCTTTCCATCTCTCTATGCACACCTGTCCAGATGAATAGAATCACATGAAGGATTATGCCAGGCTCCCCCATCAACAGGACCTTCTGGGTTGAGATTCAGGGGAAAGCAATATTAAATGGAGAAGATAGGGCAGGACCCTGCCAACAACTAGGTTCTGCTGGAGCAATCAAGAATTGAGCCCGGGAAGTATCTGATTTGCTGGGCAACTATTGTCAAGATGTGCCATCTTTGGACTTGAACCTATCTGTGAGATGGCATGTGGGTCGATCCTCCTTGGGCTTCAGACTTCTGTCAGACATAACCTCTGTGGTCTCAGGGTTTCCCCTAACATTGCCCAGCCCCCTCTGCTCCCCAAGCACCTAAAGTGTTGTTTGGTTCAGAAGGCCTGTGTGGCAAGGCTGTTCATCCAGCTCCTCACACAGGCTTTCCCGTTCCAGCCTCAGCTCAAGCCGCCCTGTGAATGGTGCCTTTCCAGTCCATGAGGCCACAGGAAGTAGGCTCCAGCTGCCACAGGACTCAGAATTTGCAGCTCTTCTCCCTGTGGAGCAAGCTAAAGCCTTAATCCCTTTACACAAAGCCCATAGAATCCATCCTCCATCTCTAAGGGGAGGAGGTGAGGTGCAAATTGGCTTAGCCACTGATCTAGGGAGGTGCTTGCTCAGAGGAACAACACAGCCTCTGGTCACTTTGGCCACACACTTAGCCCTGGCTACCCCATACATGCTGGGGAACCCTGGGAGATTCAGCCATACAGAGACCCAGGTAAATGGCTGTCTAGACATAGACAGGTCTGGACAGCCAAGTTCCTAAAGTCAACTAACTTACTGTTTCTGTTCAAGTTGAGTGTCTGACCCAAGGCATGATTACTCTGAGAAACACAAGTCAGAGAGGGGCAAGAAGATAGACAACCCAGAAAATGCACCCTCTCAATCACTCTCCGTGTACCTTCTGGCCAGAAGGAAGCTGTTTAGTAAATTCCCTTCCAATAAAATGTCAGACCAGCCAAAGCTAAGGACACCTGAGCAGAGATGACTGACAGACAGCCTTAGGCATTCCCAGAGAAGACCTTGTCAGAGTCAGGGAGTTTCCCACCTGCAAACATGAAAGCTCATGGCTGTGTCCACCTATGCATGTGTGTGTGAGGTCAAGGGCAGAGCTGGTGTTTCACTAGAGGAAAGCAGAGGGTATTACAAAACCAGATCCACACAGGACTTGCTAAAACCATCTAAGGGCTGGGCCAGCAAGATGGTGTCCTGTGTAAAGGTCCTTGCTGCTAAGCTTGACAACCTAAGTTTGTTCCCTGGGATTCACATGGTGTCAAGAACAAACTAACTTTCAAAAATTTTGACCTCCAAATGCATGCTCTGCTGTACACACACATCCATGTGCACACACTTAAATAAAGGGATAATTTTAAAAATTTAAATAGTGTCCATAGGGGCTGAGGTGTAGCTCAGTGGCAGAGTTTGCTTAATGTGAGTGAGGCTCCAAAAAAACAGGGCCTAGATTGTTGGCTTGGTGGTTAAGAGCGCTTGTTGATGCAGAAGATTTGAGTTTGATTTTCAGCATCTCCATGGTGGCTTATATCGATCCATATCTCCAGTTTTGGATCATCTGACACTTTCTTCTGATCTCTGAAGACACTAGGCACACACATGGTTCAAAGACAAATATTCAAACAAAACACTCATCCTCATTAGGTAAAATAAAATAAATGAATATTTTAAAAGTAGTTAATTTATTATTCATTCATTTTGTTTGTAGTCTTGACTGTCCTGGAGTTCACTATGTAGATTAAGATGACCTGTGCTTCCTGAATGCTGGGATTAGTGGTATACTCTACTACACCCAGCTTTAGCCTTATTTAAAATGACTAAACCACAGAGACAACCCTGCTGTCCAACAATAGGAGCCTGGATAAACTGTGGGCAGCCACACTCTGTGACACTGTGCAGGATAGGGCTGGGCTGTGAATGTCTTTGGCACAACTTGGGTGTGGACCCTGGAAGGTAAGACGTAACTCAAACAAAGGTGAAATTGATGGGTACCGTGGGTCAGTCAGGAGTGGGATAAGCTATCTCAGGTCTGGGTGACTGGCTGAAGATAGAGACAGAGACAGGTGCTGGGCTATTCAGAGGCCACCAGGAAGACGGCAGAGGGACACTGTCACCAGAAGCCTGGAGCAACGCTAATGGGATATTTTTTGGTTTTCTTTCTGTTGCTATGACAAAATACTGACCACAGACTGGAGAGATGGCTCAGAGGTTAAAAGGACCAGAAGCTGCAAGTCGGCTCAAAACTGGCCTCTGCCAGGCTCCACACATTCATGTACATTGATATACGTGTAAGCAAACCACTCATACATATAAAATAAAATCTTAAGAAAACAAATCCGATTGAGAACAATTTAGGGGAGGTGGGAGTTTTTTTATACTTTCTGGTGATAAGCCCTCATAGAGGGAAGTCAGCTAAGAACCTGGAGGCAGAAACTGAAGCAAAAGTCACAGAGGAATGCTGCTTACTGGCTTGCTCCCTGGCCCATGGTCAGGTCTTACACAGCCCAGGCCTGCTTGCTAGGGAATGGTACCGCCCATAGTGTGCTGGATCTTCCTACATCAATTAGCAATTAATAAAATGCTCACAGGCCAATCTGGTGCAAGCAGTTCCTCCACTGAGGATCTATCTTCCCAGATGTGTTAAGCTGACAACCAAAATTAGTCATTACAGGATGGGATTATATCCTTTGGATAGTAGACTTTAGGGCTTAAGAGAGGCTTGATACAGGGGTGAGGTCAACCAAACTAAACCAACTGCCAACCTAGAAGGTCTGACCCTATCTCCCCAGCTGGCTTCCATCATCTCAGCTCCCTTCTTTTAGGGATCCAAAGAGTCTCCTACTCCAAAGGACCTTCCCAAAGTACAACTCAAATCTTTTTGGAGTCAGCTGCTCAGCCCAACATCCTCAAAAAGACTTGATCCCAGAGACAAGGATATTTAATATTTTGATCCCAGAAGAGGATATTTAATATTTCGTTTATTCTACGTGTACTACCTACGCTTAGTGTTTTGTTTTCCATTTACGTTGGGGCTTGGATCTGAAACAGCGCCCCCTCCCCCAACCCCACCTGCAGGCTTCTGTGTTGAAGGCTTGATTCCAGTGTGCAGGGTTTAAAGGTTGGAGCTCCTGGGACGTTGCTGTGTCATAAGGGCTATGACTGCATCGGCAGATTAATCTATCGATGGCTTCGCGATTTGATGGGCAGTTGGGAGGTGATGAAGCAGAGGACCTGGATTAGTAGCTGGAGGAAGTGAGTCACTGGAGGGATTCCCCTGAGGGGGGTGACACATATTATCCCCTGTTTGAGATCTCTCTCTCTCTCTCTCTCTCTCTCTCTCTCTCTCTCTCTCTCTCTCTCTCCATTTTCTCTCTTTGTCCCCTTTATGCCCCCCTCCCCCCAGCTATTATGAGCTTTGCTCTACCATGAGGTCCCCACCATGATTGGCTTCACCATGGGCCCAGAAGCAATAGAGCCAAGAAACTGTAGACTGAAGGCTCTGAAATCACGAGCCAAAACAAATCTTTTCAACGTTAAGTTGGTTTTTCAGGATATTTTGTCACAGCAAAGGAATGCTGCGCACCAACTCTACCGGGACGATATTATCTCCACTTTACAAGACAAAGAAACCAAGGCTTGGGCAGGTGGAGGGTTTTTGTCGTTGTTTTTGCTTTTTTTCTTCTCTTTATATTTTTAAATTTATTTGTGGATGGTGGTAATTTGCAAGTGTGCATGTGAAAGTCAGGGCAACCTGTGGGAGTTGGTTTTCTTTCTCTACCAAGTGGGTTCCAGAGATCACACTCAGGTTGTCTGACTTGAAGGCAAGCACCTGAACCTGTTAGGCCACCTTTCCAGCAGACGGTAAGTTTCACCAACCATGAGCTCTTCCTGTGCATCAGGCAAGGAGAGTGAGCCTCATCAGAGGGGACGGAGATCTGGCCCTGGTACCCTCTTGGCCTGTCACATACAGCTCCGAGGCACCCTGTGTTCCCTGCTCACCTCCCTTATGACTTACCAGTTGTTCATTTCCAGCCCAGAAGCTGCAGGGTGACAGAAAAGGAAATTGTTCGTAAAGTTGACACACACTTTCCTTGCATTCTGTCTCCTGCTTTCTGTGGCGACCAAGAGTGACACTCATTCATCTGCAGGATCTGTGCCATCAAGCCTCAAAAATGCTGAAGTAATATTCCCAGACAGGGGCACTGGGCACATTTGATGCAGAGAGTCAGATTCATTCTGGAAACATTCACTGGGTATCTGCTACAGGCCTAGCACTGTGCTAGGGTGGGGAGCCCAGTGAATGAGACCCAGCTGGACCCACAAGATGCTCAGAGGCTACAGAGGATAGCAAACAATCTAAGGATTAGGAGGTTACTAATCAGGCTCAGGGTAATCCAGGATTAACTCCTCAGTAGCAGAGTGGTAAGAGGGGTCATAAGTCCCTTTGGATGATTCAGGGAGTTGGGGCCTTCAAGGGACACTTAGTCTCCTGGAATGAAGGTAAGGAGTGACAGTGGGAAGGGGAATCCTACATGCAAACTATAGACAGAACAAAGGGTACTGGAGTGCTCTGGACAGTGAGGCCTCCGTCCAATCAGAGGGCATGATTCCCCATGGCACTTCCTGCTTGGTCTGTGACAGCCATACCTGCCAAGCTAGTACACAGTCAATCCCCTGTCCAGTACCTCAGCCTTATCTACATCTATTATATCCTACTGTGATGGTTTGTATATGCTTGACCCAGGGAATGGCACTATTAGAAGGGGTGACCTTGTTGGAGAAGGTGTGTCTCTGTGGGTGTGGGCTTTAAGACCCTCATCTTAGCTGCTTGGAAGCCAGTCTTCTCCTAGCTGCCTTTGGAACAAGATGTAGAACCCTCAGCTCCTTTGGCCCAACATCTGCCTAGATGCTGCCATGCTCCCACCTTGATGATAATGGACTGAACCTCTGAACCTGTAAGCCAGCCCCAGTTAAATGTTGTCCTTGATGAGAGTTGCCTTGGTCATGGTATCTGTTCACAGCAGTAAAAGCTTAACTAAGACATCTACTTACAATCACCCTTAGCTAGTGGTTCCCCAGGATACTGAACCACCTCATTTCCAGGCCTTTGTTCATGCTGTCCTCTCTTCCAGCAGTGCTCCCTACTCCAAGCCTCTGTTCATGCTGTCCTCTCTTCCAGCAGTGCTCCCTACCCCATTCTTCTGTTCCTTATAAACTGCCGAATACTCAGCTCTGCCCTCCTCCTCTTCTAGAATCATGCCTGTAGGAGATCTTCACACTATAAAGGATTTTGGAGCAAAACTCTATGTTCCAGGGCCAGGAAAATGGCTCAGCAGGCTAAAGCCCTTGCTGCCAAGCCTATGAGCCTGAGTTTGATCCCAGGGCCCCACATGATATATGAGAAGTTATACTCTGACTTTTTCACACATACCATGGAACATGCTTGTGTGTGTGTGTGTGTGTGTGTGTGTGTACAATACCCAGGCACATGGATGGCTGTACATGGATACAGACACTGACTATAATTTAAAAAGGGGGGGGGGCAGTGCTTCAACAGCCCCAACAGTCTCCTGACCCAATACATTGATTTAAAGAAATCAGGTGGCAAAGAAGCCAGTGAGGTGACTCGGCAGGTAAAAAACATCTGCTTCCAAGCAAGAGTACCTGAATTCAGGCCCTACAATCCACATGCAGGAGGGAAAGAACCTACTCCCACAGATTGTACACACGTGTGAGCATGTGCGGGCACGTGCGCACACACACGCACACAGAATCAAAACTGTAAAACACATTAGTAACTGCTCAGGAGGTTGATACTATATAATAAAGGCTGCTTCCCAAGGGGTTTGCTGAGTACACAGTCTTAATAATGCTCACTAAGGGGATATAAACTCAGCCAAATATAAAACAAAACACACAGGCTTTGAGTTGGAAAGATGCAGCAGCTATTAAAGGCCAGACTCAATGGTGAAGACAAGGGGGAGGGGGAGGGCTGGGAGCAGGCTTAGCTGATGGAGTTGCTTGCCTTGAGAACACAAGAACCTGAGTTCAATTCTCATGAAAGTAAAGCCTAGGGCCCTGTGTGGTAACATTCATTCACGCTGTGAGTTTGACACCAGCCTGGTCTACAAAGCAAATTCCAGACTAATCAGGACTAAGTAGTGAAAGCTTGTCTAAAATAAAAATGTTTAAATGTAAAATCCTAGTGTGGTAATTTACATTTGTAATCTTAGAGGCTGAGGGGGGGGGGTGTGAAGTGTGTGTGGGGTGGTGGTGAGAGGTGGAGACAGGCAAATTCCTGGAGCTCTCTGGCCAGCCAGCCCAGCTAACCTAGTTTCAGGTTAGCAAGAAACTATGTCTCAAAAACAAACAAACAAACAAACAAATAAATAAACCATGTCTTAAAATTGATTAATTAAATAAAAGGCAGTGGCTGATACTTGAGGAATGATACCCCAGGTTGTCCTTGGCCTCCTGTGTGTGTGTGTGTGTGTGTGTGCACCGCCCGACCTACACTCTAATCTGAGGCTGCTGTGCCAAGCAGAGGCTCCGCTGTGCACTAGCAGGGTGAATGTGGCAGCCACAGGTTATGTGGGAGGTCTCTCTCACACACAGTCACACATCACAATCACATATACACACCACACTCACACAGACACACACATACGTGCACACCACACTCACACAGACACACACATACATGCACACACATCACACCAGACTCTCACACACTTCACACTCACATAAACACACACATACATTCACATACACACACATCATAGTCAAACACACACTCACACACACACTACATTTACACAGAGAGACACCCACACTCATGCAAACACACACACATACACACCACACTCTCACACATACCACACTCACACACTACACTCACACATACACACATACATGTACACACAGCACATTCACACACACACCACACTTACACACACACCAGACTCTCACACACTCCATACTCACACACACATACATTCACATACACATACATACCCATCACAGTCAAACACACACACACACACCACATTCACAGAGAGACACCCACACACCACACTCACATAGACACACACACACACACACACACACACCACATTCACAGAGAGAGACACCCACACACCACACTCACATAGACACACACACACACACACACACACCACACTCACATAGACACACACACACACACTCACACACACACACTCACACA
>NC_034599.1:51379389-51402628 GCF_900095145.1 Mus pahari | reverse complement strand
AAGAAGGGAAGAAGGGAAGGGAAGGGAAGGGAAGGGAAGGGAAGGGAAGGGAAGGGAGGGAAGGGAAGGGACTGAAGCGTGGTACCAGCCAGGAGAGGAGCCTGCCTCTCGGGAAGAGATTCCATCAAGTTCTGACCACTCCCCAGAGCACTTGCAGGAAAGGCTGGAGCAGAGACAACGATGGGTCAGCATGGGACTTGAGCCTCCAGAGCTGGGACCACACTGTGACTAGGACTGCTTAGCTATGCACACCTCTTGCCCTCTATTTAACCCTAACCCTCATGTCAGGACTTTGGAGTGACTGCACTTCCTTATTTGTTCTATCCTTTCCAATATGGCCATACTGAAAAAAATCTCTTCTTTCTGTTGTTCACTGGTTTTTTTTGTTTGTTTGTTTGTTTGCTTGTTTTGTTTTTTGTTTTGTTTTGTTTTTCAAGACAGGGTTTCTCTGTGTAGCCCTGGCTGTCCTGGAACTCACTCTGTAGACCAGGCTGGTCTTGAGCTCAGAAATCTGCCTGCCTCTGCCTCCTAAAGGCGTGTGCCACCACTGCCTGGCTGTTGTTCACTGTGATTTGTCTCTTTAATTGGTGTATTGAGACTGTGTGGCCAAGGGCTTGTAAAGGCCGAGGTGGTCGGAGCTGTGACCTTGAGAACTCTGGTCTTCTGCATATTCGTAAGATCAGATGCTGTTTGCTTTTGGTTGTTTGGTTGGTCTGTGTTCTTTACTCAGGAATCTGTGGGAAACTTTATCCATGTCTAGCAAGGCTCATCAGCTCATCCCAGCTCCTTACAGCTTAGTGGTCCCTTGTATAGATATGCTGCTATTCACAGTCACTCTATTCCACTGTCAACGAGTATTAGAGTCATACTACTGACTGTGTTGTGGCCTCTCATGGTGTGTGAACAAAGCTCTTATAGCTGGTGTAACTTTATTTGGAGACAGACATTTAAGGAGTTAATTAAGGTTAGAGAGTGTCGTGAGAGTCCTTGCGAGAAGAGGAAAAGGCCCAGGGTGCACACATCCAAGGCCCCGTGAGGACCCTGAGCCATGACTTGGCCAGGAAGAGAGGTTTCATCAGAAGCCGAGCTGGCCCTTTGATCTGGGCCGTGAGCCTCCAGAATCATCAGGAGTCTGATGTTCCAGGTGTGGCATTCTGTTAGGGCAGCCTGAGTAAGGAAGGGGCCATGGCAAGCAAAGCTGCGTTAGAGCATCCTCCCTGTGCTTTCTCCCTGTGCAGCTGTCTCCAGGAGTGCATCAAAAGGCTGGCTCGGGGTGCGTGTTGGGGGAGGGGCGCCATTCGAGAGCAAATGAAGTCAAGACATTGTGTTCCTAAAGGCATCTAATCCATAGACCCCTTTTCCAATTTCACCATGGAAAGGCTCACCTTCGACCACTCCTTGATTTAGTTGTCAAGTGTCTTTAGTGGCCTTCAGTCCCTGGCAGTTCCTCAATCTCTACTTTTGTGACCTTGACACTTGTAAAGATTACAGGCTGACTCTTTTGTTCTTTGTCCCTCGATTTCAGTTTTTCTGATCCTGTGTGGCTCAGAGATGAAGTGGTACCCTTCACACTGAGGCTGTCAGGATGCGTGCGTGTGCTCAATTTGCCCCATTACTAATGATAGAGGCTTTTGTTTGTTTATCTTGAGACAGGGTCTCACTATGTAACCCTGACTATCCTGGAACTCACTATGTAGACAAGGCTGGTCTTGAATTCACAGAGACACACCTGCCTCTGTTTCCAAGTGCTGGGATTAAGTGCATGTGTGCTATCACACCTGGCCTAATACTGACTTTTTATAAAGATTTATTCTATCTATCTATCATCTATGTATGTATGTATATATCTACTTTGTTTTGTTTTGTTTTGTTTTGTTTTGTTTTGTTTCCAAGACAGGATTTCTTGTGTGTAACCCTGGCCATCCTGGAATTCACTCTGTAGACCAGGCTGACCTCAAACTTACAAAGATCTGCCTGCCTCTGCCTCCAGAGTGCTGGGATTAAAGGAGTGTGCCACCACCGCCCAGCTGATTTATTTTATTTTTATCTTATGTGTATGGGTGTTCTGAGTGCATCTGTGTATGGGCACCATGTGTGGACCTGGTGCCCAGGGAAGTAACAGGAGCATGTTGGATTTCCTGGAACTGAAGTTACGGACAGCTCTGAGCTACCATGTGGGTGCCGAGAATTGTACTCCGATCCTCTGGAGGAAGAGCAACAAGTGCTCTTAGCTGCTGAGCCATGTCTCCAGCATGTTGTATCAACTTTTATTCTTCAGTTAAGATAGTATATATGAGTTTCACTATAATTAATTAATAAACATTTTGCAAGTAAGTAACTGATAAGCATTTTATAGGAAGATAGTTGAGATTATGTGAATACTCTGTTTCCCATCACATCATCCAGCAGCTTTCACATCTGTGTGAGCTACTTCTTGTGCCACACAAGGCTGAGAAAAACAATGTTAAGCACTCACTGCTTCCAAGGTTTCAGCCCAGGGTCACTGGCCTCGCTTTTCTCTGGCCTGTGTTGAGGCAGAACACGAGATGGAAGGACTTGGTGAAGAGGAGCCACCCAGCTCATGGAAGACAGGAAGCAGAGAGAGACTGACAAGGCAGGGGTGAGGGGCAGGGTATACATTGCAAACGCATACCCCTTAGTCCTGCTTCCTTCATGACTTCCCCCAAACACTATCAGACCATGCATTCTTCCGTGGATGAGCCTGCTGATGAAGACAACGCTCTCAGGATCCAGCCACTTCCTGCAAACCCAGTGAGCTGGCCGTCAGCTCTTCAACACATGAGCCTTCTGGGGGCACATTTCAAGTTCAAACCAAGTGAACATTAATGATTCTTACTTGAATCAAATATTTTTATCATTGTGAAAATTTATTTTTTCTACCTTTATTGTTTTCATATTTATTTGTATTTAGCTCTAAGTAAGAGCTTTTCTCTTCTCATCAGTGTGTGTTTATGTGATGTGCATGCGTGCATGCTCCTGTACATGTGGTACACATGTATGTATGTGGGTGCATGTTCCTGTGCATATGGTGTATCTGTATGTGCATATGCATACATGTTCCTATACATGTGGTACAATATATGTATTTGCATGTAAGTATATTCCTATATATAAGGTGCACATGTATGTCTGTGGATATGCATGTGCATCTTTGGTACACATATCTGTGTGTACACATGTGCATACATGCACATTTCTATGTATGTGGTACATGTGTACACATGTTCCTGTACATGGTGTATGTGTCTGTGTGCCTGTGTTTATATGGAGGCCAGAGGACAACCTTGGATGTTGTTCTTTCTTGGGTGCCATCTACCCTGTTTTTTTTTGAGAGTGTTTCACAGGACCTGGAGCTTGCTGGTTATGCTAGGATGGCTGGCATGGGAGTCCTAGGGATCCATTTGTCTCTAACTCCCAGTGCTAAGATTATAAGGTGGGCCAAAAAGCCTGGCTTTTTACTTGGGTTCTGGGGATCAAACTCAGGTCTGCAGTAGGCATTTTACTAAGCTGTAATCCCCAGCAGCAGAGGACTCATGGGCCTTCTAAGACACCAAGCTCCCCTCAAGGTAGGGAGCAGGGCCCTATGCACCCGAGATGCCCTGGCCTGCTGAAGCCACAGCTGTCAGCAGACCCCTGGAGATGAAAACAAGGATGATAGAAACCTGGGTAGAAATCTTCCAGGGAAGCAAGCCAGATCTTCTAGGAAGCTGCTGGTACACTGGTTGGAGGAGTCTGAAACTTAGGTAACCCGAGGAGCTCTTCGAGAAAAATAACAAGCTGGGCATAGTGGATTATATCAGTAATCCCAATATTCAGGAAGCAGATCTTCGAGATTGAGGGCAGCTTGGTCTATATGGTGAATTCCAGCCCAGCCAGGGTTACATAGTGAGTTCCCTAGTCCCCCAAAAGGAAAATAAAATATCAAATTTGAATAGAACATTTGGTAGAGGACCTTGAAGGAAGTCTTGAAGCACAAGCTCTCTTAGCCAACTCAGGCATATCTCCTGCATTCTCACCTGGAGAAACCCTTGGCTTGCCTATCTAGAATTTATGGTGCAGGGCTGTGGAGTCCCCTCCCTGAAGAGTTTGGAATTCTGTTCATTTTCTGCTTTCCTTGAGCTCTTAAAGGCAAGTGAAATGTCTTCGTTATGCCTGTCTCCAGTAGAAACGAAACTTAATAAGCACATAAGACACAAGAAAGTAGGCAAGAAAGGAGTGAGATTGTGTAGGGGAAGGAGATGTTAAATGTATTTATATATCCAGCAGGTTGGAGACATACTGTTGGCAAAGTGCTTGCCTGAGTTTGAGCCACAGCACCATGTGAAAGTGTACCTACTCATCCTAGAGTCTGGGAGGAGGACACAGAAGGCTCTCCGGGCTTCACTGGCTGGCCAGCCTAGCTGAATTGGGAAGCTCCAAGAGTCTGTCTCCAAAAACAAGATGGACATATGGCGCGATATCCTAGGTTGTCCTTTGGCTTGTTCTCGTATGCACGTGGTCCTCTGTCACCACAGTGCTACACACAGACTCTGTACCGGGCTACTTTTATGTATTGTTCTGCTCGAATAACCCCAATGTCAAGGTTTGATCATGAAGAGTCCACCAGGAGGCTCACATGTTGAAGGCTCTGTCCCTAGAGGTGGAATCTATTACACTAAGAAGTGGAGGTGACCGCTCAGCGGTACTATCATCCCTGGGGCTCCAGCTGTCCTAGCAAGGTGCTCAATGTCATTAATCAGAAGTGCTCAGCATTTTACAGTTCACACATTTGTCCATAGGTATGGCCACCTCCAAGAACAGGTTGGAAGGGTGCATGTCCATTACTTCTTAAGATGCATAGGGCCAGGCAGATGGAAGGCTCGCAACTCACCTTTGCTGAGTTAAAAAAAAGCAAGCCTGGCCGGCAGTAACAGCCCCTCCACAGCCCCCCTGTGAGCCATATTTGGGCAGGGCTGTAAACCTGGAAGCAAATAAGGTACACCCAGTGACCATATTGAAATCAAAACAAAGCTAGGCCTGAGCCACAAAATAAGATATAATGTTCAAAGTTTTTCCATTATGACTCTGCAGAGATTTTTTTTTTTCAAGATGGGTCATTTCTCCAAATGGCTCATTCAGGGTGTGCCCTGTTTTGCTGGCGCCAGAGAGCACATGCCTAGCCTGTCCAATGACCCACCCAGTCTCCGGTTGGTGCCACCGCTTCTGATCAACTCCTGTGGACCCCAGGGCACAAGGTCTTTGAGGGGCAGAAAGACCTTCAGAGGTAGGGCCTAACAGGCTGGGCCCTGAACAGGACATTTGTCACTTGCCGTGCATCCTCTGCCATAGACATTGGGATCAGTCACTTGTTTCTTGTACCTCAGTTTCCTTGCCCTGGTAGCTGCTTCATTGGCACATAGGGCACAGGTATGGCATGTGGAGAGGTGAAGTAGGACAAACTCAGACTGTGGTGCCCAGTGGTGCAGTGGTGGCAGGGAGCAGTGCAGAGCAGAACCCTGGGAGCCACAGAGAGGACTAAGGGTCACAGTGGCTAGCTTGGGAATCACAGTCTTTCCCAGCCCTGGTTTGGCTCAGTGGCTCAGCCTTAATTCTTGGCCCAGGTTCAGCCCTCAATCTCTGGCCCTGCCCCTCCCTCCTCTGGCCACCCTGGGAATTAGTCAGGAAGTGTGCACAATGGACTTATTGTTAATAGAGGAAGACTAAAATAGCTTAGGACTGCAGACTGGCAGCGGGGGGTGGGCAGAGCCCGTCACAGTTTTGGGAGCCCATTTTTCTTGAGGGGAACTCGGGCTCATAGAGGTGTGCTTGGAGTAGGTCACTCAAAGGCGATCCCTCCCTTGCTCTCCTCACCTATGGCCCAGCATCTCCCCTACCTGTCCAAGTCCCTCCTCATGCCCCCCTGCCCTTGGCCACCTCTGTACCTTCACTCTCCAGTAGACAGCACTTGTGTCTCTCTGCTGGAGGATGGAGGATGGCTCAGGTAGCCAGAACCACTCTGCCTGCTCCCAAACAGAGTAGGCGACATGTAGACAGGTATGTCCTCTGTGGCTGGAAGGGAAGAAGAACTAGTGCCCCATCCTTCTTACCCCAGATGACCACATCTCTATGTGCCTGGGCTTCCCCATGCCCTGAGGACAAACCCACCCGTTCTGCCATTTTGTTTGATGTCATTGGCTGGGATACTTTCTCTTTGCTTATGTCTTCCACCTCCTTGTCTCCTGCTGCCTTTTTCCCTTTCAGCTTCTTAATAAAAAAATTCAGTCTGTTTCAGGAGCATCTGACCTAAGACTGTCCCCAACCACAGGACCAAGTGCAGTAGAGAGAGGTGTCTTGAAGATATCATGTATTTGGCTTTTGGAAGGTACTGGTGACTTGAAGGGAGGTGAATGGAAGAGGAGAGAAAGGCCTAAATTAGGTATCCAGACAGAAACACTGAAACATCTTTATTATAAACGACTGGAGCCCAGCATGGTGGTACATGCTGTAATCCCAGCACTGGGAAAGTGGAGTCGGGAGCGGGAGCTGTACAGTGAGACTCCTGTTTCAAAATACCAAGGATTAGGATACAGGCCTGTAGCAGAGCACTTGCCAAGCACGTGAAAGGTCCTGGGTTCAAACCCAGTAAAATACACACACACACACACACACACACACACACACACAGAGGAGGGGGCAGGGAGAAATCACTCTCAAAATTATGGAGGCTCAAAAGGGCCCCAGGAGAACTATGGCATAAGTGCCAGTCTGAGAGTGGAGTGTGAGGGGGGAAAAAAAAGACACACAGCAAATTGTGAGTCCCTGCCTAGATAGTCTATTTGGGCCTGTTCATCCCTGGGTCCTTCTGCCCCAAGGAAGCTTTGGCTTCGTCCAGGGACCCATTCAACTGTGCTTAGCCAAAGCGACTGGACATCCATGGTCCTAGCAAGTGCCATGTTTAGGTAACCGGTCCACAGCCTTGTTAGATGCGTGGCTCAACCGCCTTAGTGCCATCCCACTGTCTTAGCACAAACCCATTCCACAGGCACAAAACCAGGACTCCGTGGCTTTGGTGGGCAGGGCGGGAGTCCTCACAAGCTGTGCTCTGCCTTTCAGCAGCCCTGCCCAGACCCGTGGCTTGCTTTCTTCCTCACACACCTACTTAGGGATCTAGAGAAGAATAAACTACCGTTAGGTGCTCATCCTACAAGGCAGAGTCCAAGAGGCCATGATGAGTAGCAAGGGGCGGAGTCAAGAGGGCGGAGCCTGCACAGGCAGACAGGGAAGCAACTGAGCAGAGAACATCACAAGCTGGGCTGGAGTCCAGGGAAGATGAAGGTGCTGGCCAGGAAGGAGGCACGATGGTGGCCACTGGGGCTGCCTTTTAAGGATTCCAGCATTATTCTCATGTGGTGGCACATGCCGATAGTCATAGCACCTGTATATATCCTCATAGCACATATGGCACAAGTGTGGCCTGAGTTCAAGTCCAGCCTGAGTTACATAATGAGTTCTAGGTTAGTCTTGACTACATAGTGAAATCCTGTCTCAAACAGAACAAAACAACAACAAAAAACCCAAAACCCAAAACCAACCAAGCAAACAAACAAATAACAAAGAAAAGGAGAAAAGATGTAAACTTTCTCAAAACTTCTGCAGTTCTCCCTAGAGAGAGGTTAGCTAAGGGAGAGAGGTTAGACTTGCATGATAAAATGCAATTTCATTTTAAAAAATGATTTATTTGTTTTTATTTTCTGTGCATTGGTATTTTGCCTGAACGTATGTCTGTATGAGGTTGTTGGAGTTCCTGGAACTGGAGTTACAGACAACTGTGAGCTTCCACTGGGTTCTGGGAACTGAACCAGGGTCCTCTGGAAGAACAGCCAGTACTCTTAACCACTAAGTCATTTCACCAGCCTCCAAATTTCACCTTTAAAAAAGTGTATTGCCAGGTGTGGTGGTGCACGCCTTTAATCTCAGTACTTAGGAGGCTGAGGCAGGTGGATCTCTGTGAGGTTGAGACCATCCTGGTCTAATAAATACCAAATTTCAGGCCCAAGTTGTATAGTGAAACCTTGTCAAAATTGTGTTAGGGTAGTGTGGTCTCCTCTTCAACCCTGGTTCACTCGTCATATGGAGGCCCAGAAGAGGAAAGCATTTATCAGGCTAATCCTCTATGGCCAAGTAGGGGCTTCCATCTCCTGACTAAAGGTAGGCACATATGGCCTTGAGCTCCTGAGAATCAACCACACACAGTATGAAGCACCCCCGCATATGAACGAAAGTCACAACAACCCAGCAGAGATGTCCCACCTTCACTATGCCACATACTCATGAGATAACAGAAGCAAAGACCCGCAGAACTGTTTGTAGCCAATGATGGTAGGGTCAAGGCTGGAGCCCAGGTCCCCACCTGCAAGTTTGCTGTCCTTCGCGCCCCCTCTGTCTACAATTCCAAGCGCTCTGCTGCCAGCTCCCTGGAAGTCTCTCAGCAAAAGCTTCTCGTTTTGCAGATGTCCCTCCAGCAACCTTACCAGAGCCACCCTTACTGCAGATCTTCCTTCTGCCCCAGGACCCTGGCATTTGTGCAATACCCTACGGTATACAATGCCACCCACTATGTCTTGCTGTTTGTTCTGACTTCCCTAGGTGTGACTTCAGCCTCAGCCAGCAGCATCTGCACCTCTTGGTCAATGCCAGAAGGCAAGCCCACATACTAAGGATTTCTTGAAAAAAAAAAAAGTCAGACTGTTCCAATTAAAAAGAAATCGCCCTGAGCCTGCTCAGCTGTGGCCACTGGGGAACCGGGAATTAAGGCCTCCCAGGCTCAGCCTCCCTCCTCTTCTCTCAAGCATCGTCCCTCCTTAGCCCATGAGTGAGGAGCCTACTCACTGACCACCCTGGAAGCTGTAGACCAGGAGTAGATGCCTTTCCTCATTCCTTTGTGTGCCAAACCCTTCAGGCTAGGCGGGTGGGTCTCTGGCCTCCACAGGATCCCCATGCTGTGAGGATCTCTGCAGAGATCGATGGCTGAGGAAACCCGCTTGGCTAGCAGTATTCGTCCCCTCTCCAAGCTTCCTCCAGATCCCAGGGACCACATTCCCACCAGGGAGGCACTTTTGACAAGCCCTGGCTAAAAGGAAGGTCTAAGGATGGCAGCACCCATATATATCTAGATACTTATTAGCAGTATAGAACCTCGTTACTATCCCACAGAGTCTGAATAAGACTCTGTGTTATCAAGGTGAGTTATATATTGGAGTTTCAGAGTCACTGAGATGCTCTGATCCTAGAGCCATAGTGTGGGGTGGCACTCGTGGAATTTGATGATATGGCTCTGCCTGGTTGGGAAAAGTCATTTTCCTCTGGCTCTGATTTCTCTGTCTCTCAGATGAGGGTCAGATTAAAGAGGCCTGGTAGACACAGCCTCTGTGGAGGACCAGGGGGAACTGGCTGGGTTGACAAAAACCACTCCTGTGGCAGGATTTTCCCTGTCCAGTTAATTTAAATATCAGTGCAGCAGGAGGCCTGTGATTGGACAGGGAAAAGGGAGGCAGAGCAAAGAGTGGCAAAGACAAAGATGGAGGAGATAGGTAGGGAGAGGGAAGCAAGATGGAGGATGAACAGGATGATTCAGATTTCCCGTGGTTTTAAATAGCCGCAGGTAGATATCATATAGGGATAGACTAATTGGGGTAACTTGTCTAATCTAGGCGGGCAGCTTGTACCATTATCAATTGGCTCTGAACTTATTGTGTGGGCATTTTGGGTATTGAGAATTTACTGATAAATAAATCTGACTGATTAATTATGAGCTTCAAGAGTTTTGATTTTACCGGATTACTGGGTATTGTGACATCTAACTGCGAGGTGGGCAGTCATTGCATGGGGCTGGCGTGGCAGCGACCCAACGAGGTAGCGCAAGAGCTCAGGGACAGAGAATCTGCATAGATGAGAACAACCCGCTGGTGCCCGGCATAGCGTGGGAACTTGCTGTTATATTTAATATTTCCCGCAACACACCCCCTCTGGGAGGGGAGCTCTGCACCCCTCTTGACCCCAGGCACTTCCAGGAAAAGTTAATCCTTAGGCTGTGAATCTGGAGAGGACCCTAGGGAGTTGAGTACATACCATTTTTTTTGTTGTTGTTTGTTTTTTAATTTAAAACACTTATTTATATTTTATGTATATGAGTTTTTTGCCTGCATGTCTGTCTGTCTGTGTGCAATGTCTGTGTACTGGTACCCACAGAGGCCAGAAGGTGGCACAAGACAGGTAGGTCCTCTGGAAGAGCAGCCTGGTGCTCTTAACCACCGAGCCATCTCTCCAGCTCCAGGCGCCAACTTTCTCTCAACAGTTTTACAGATGATAAAATCAAGAAAGAGAGTCAGGCAGTGGTGGCACACGCCTTTAATCCCAGCACTTGGGAGGCAGAGGCAAACGGATTTCTGAGTTTGAGGCCAGCCTGGTCTACAAAGTGAGGTTCAGGACAGCCAGGGATACATAGAGAAGGGTGTCTTGAAAAAAACAAAAACAGGGCTGGTGAGATGGCTCAGTGGGTAAGAGTACCCGACTGCTCTTCCAAAGGTCCAGAGTTCAAATCCCAGCACCACATGGTGGCTCATAACCATCCGTAACAAGATCTGATGCCCTCTTCTGGAGTGTCTGAAGACAGCTACAGTGTACTTATATAAAATAAATAAATAAATCTTTAAAAAAAAAGAAAAGAAAAATAAAAAAATAAAAACAAAAACAAACCCAAAAAACAAACAAACAAACAAAAACCCCCAAAAATCAAGAAAGAGGAGTTGATGTAGCAAAGCTGATGTCAGTGTTAGCCAAGCCAAGGCCTGGCTCTTCACTCCTAGCAGTCCCCTGCAGATTTACAAAACTGTCCTCGAAATTTACCTGCCTCTATGTTATCTTCAGCGCCCTGTGGGGTAAAGTAGAGGGAGCTTGAACAAAGCCTCAAAAATAGAATATTTCTTGAAATAGATACCTAAGCTGGGTGTGGTGGCTCACACATGTAATCCCTACCCTTGGAGGGCTAAGGCAGGAGGATCACCATGAGTTCCAAGGCTACGGAGTGAATTCCAGACTCACCTGGGCTAAAGAGTGAGAGTTAGTTTTACAAAAGAAAAGAGTGGCCCAGCACCTCACTTGGGCAGCACAGTAGAACTACCCTGGTGGCGTGGGTGAGCCTGTCCAAGGGCATGAGCGGCAGAGAGAGCTGGCCCCGATGACGCCTTGCGCGCGCGCGCGCGCACACACACACACACACACACACACACACACACACACACGCACGCACGGCAGGCAGGAGAGCTGGCCTGCCCTGAAATTGTGAGACCAGGAGAGCTGGCCCTGGTGGCATGGGCACTAGAGAGCTGGCCCCATCCTTGCCTGGGCAAAGCAGGAGGGCTAGCTGCCCCTGGTAGGACAGGCACAGTAGAACCAGTGAGCTGATCAGGTCAGCTTCCATCCAGGCCCATACCCAGGGCTTGAATTGGCCCTGCCCATCTATGAAACACTGGAGCACATAGAAGATTCCAAAGTTGCAGAATCTCCATGACACAGGGCAACAGCAGGATGTCTGAGAGGAGTCCCAGTGAGGATCCAGAATTGATGGTGTAGCAGAAGCCAGAGGCCAGGAACCAGACCAATGACTCATTGCAAGGAACGTTCACAAGTGAAGATGTGTGGGTAAAAGGGTGTACTGTGGGACACACTTCCACAGCAAAATTTATTTTATTTTTTTGTTTTATTTGTTGCAAGGGCGGAGGGTGTGTATGAATGGACAGGGAGATGAGTGGGATTGGGGTGCATGATGTGAAATTCACAAAGAATCAAAAGGGAGAGAGAGAGAGAGAGAGAGAGAGAGAGAGAGAGAGAGAGAGAATATTTGTCTTTGCTTGTGAGTTGTATAGAACATGGTTCAGGAAACCTCATTTGCCCATTTCTGCTCTAGAGGCAAACTAGAAACTGGTCTGGGGAGGTGCTGAGGCTAGACCCTGTTGGGCACCTAAGGTCAGGATAAAAACAACAACTGGGAAGGTGCTGAGGCTAGACCCTGTTGGGCACCTAAGGTCAGGATAAAAACAACAACAAGAAACCCTAGTTTTGTTTCAAATCCAAGTTAGAGGTTGGAATCTATAATATTTAGTATTTAATTATTGTGTGTGTGTGTGTGTGTGTGTGTGTGTGAGGATCTCTCACTTGAACCCAGGGCTTGCCAATTTGACCTAGTCTAGCTAGCCAGATTGTTCCAAACTTCCTGTTGCTGCCTCTTAGGTGCTGGGATCACTGGAGGGCTGCCCTGCCTACCTAGCATTTTAGGTGTGCATTAGAGATCTGAACCCTGGTCCTTAGCGTTGTGAGGCAAAGAAGCCATGTCCCCATCGCCTGGGAGCTATAAATATTTGGATATCCCTTGACTGGATCCCTCTTCCAAGAGAGTGGCTGTCAAGCCCCCAGGGAGGGTGTGTGTAAAGAATGTGCCTTTTTATTGAAAGGGAAAGACTTAGGGAGGAGCGGTTGGGTTTAAACTTGAGCTACCTAAAGTAGCCTCAGAAGTGAGACGTCAAGTAGACCACTGAACATCCGGGCCTTGAGTTGAAGCTGAAGCTGGAGGAGATAGTTTAAACAGCGGATTAGTCAAATCTGTCCAGGAAGGAATGTAGAGACAGGAGCGGCTGAGCCTCTCTGAGTGGATCAAGAGAGCCAGAGAAGCAGGAACATACAGCAGGCTGCTTGTTGAAAGCCAGGAGGAAGGTGTCTTTGCAGAAGGGGCTAACTGTGCCCAACATTGCCGAGGTCCCGAAGACAAGTGCTGTCGGGACTTGTGGTAACATGAAGGACTCTAGAGCCCTCACCACCAACATGGGTGTGGAGCCGCAGAGGAAGGCGGTGACATCAACAAGTCTTCAGAGACACTGTAACCTTTGCAAAATGGTCGAAATGAAACATTAGTCATAAAGATGAGGGATCGGACTAAACAAACTTGTACCCAGCGCCTACTGTGTTCCAGGCACAATGCCAAGGTCCCAGAATGCAGAAGCGGGGAGACAGGCCTGAATAACCACACTCCAATATGCTTAACCCAGAAAGGCATAAACAGCAAGTGGGCCAGCAACAGAGAGGTTGGAGCTGATGACTCAGGACCAGGAACAGAGTCGGTACAGTGAGACCCCTGTGCTCAGAGATACGGGAGATAAAGGAAAGCCCCGCTCAGCAATGGGGCAGAGGCTTTCAAAACCACAAAGTTGTGGAAGAAAGGGTGTGTGTGTGAGAGAGATAGACTCTGGTCAAATGTGGCCTCCGGGAGTGACACCGGGCAGGGCAGAGGGAGCTGAGGAAGATGGGGAGTGAGTGTTGCCCACTTAGCCTGTGTGCCCTGTACTTTAGTGACACTTCCTGCTGAGTGCACTTGTCCATCCTTGTCACCCCAGAGTTGGGGAAGCATTGGGGGGGGGGGTCAGGAGCTTAGTCCTCTTCAACTAAGAAGTGAGTCCACCTGGGGCTACACAAGACCCCATGAATCGTGTGTGTGTGTGTGTGTGTGTGTGTGTGTATGTGTTAGAAAAAAAGGAGGGTGAGAGGCCTAGAGAAAGAGAATTCCTTTTTTTAAAATAATTTATCTATTTTTAATTTATGTGCATTGGTGTTTTGCCTGTATGTACATCTATGTGAGAGTATCAGATATTGGAGTTACAGACACTTGTGAGCTGCCCTGTGGGTGCTGGGAATTGGACCCAGGTCCTCTGGAAGAGCAATCAGTGCTCTTAATCACTGAGCCATCTCTCTAGGTCTCTCTCTCTCTCTCTCTCTCTCTCTCTCTCTTTTCGAGACAGGGTTTCTCTGTATAGCCCTGGCTGTCCTGGAACTCACTTTGTAGACCAGGCTGGCCTCGAACTCAGAAATCTGCCTGCCTCTGCCTCCCAAATGCTAGGATTAAAGGCGTGCGCCACCACGCCAGGCTCTCTCTCTCTTTTTTAAAGAGAGGAATACATGGAAAATAGCCTGGATCTACCAGCTGCATCCCAGGTACCAAGCTACCTAAAATATTTTTTGTTTGTTTTGAGATATTGTCTCACTGTGTAACCAAAGTTGACCTCAAACTCTTGATCCTCCTGCCTCAGCCTCCCAAGTGATGGTGCTTAAATATTTTGAATTAGTGTTTGAAAGATCAAAGAGACCTGTGTTTATATTATGAATCTGTAAGGTGGTAATTGCTCCCATGGTCTGGGGTCCTTTACCTTGATAGAGACTCGGAGATTTAGGCTAGCAGGGATCATTTGGTCATGTACATTAACAGTTTTCCAAGGAGATACAAAAGCGACCAGCTGAGAACCGGAGAACCAGTGCCAACAGCTTTTCTAGGCACACAAGGCAGATTCAAATACCCATTTCACAGATGGCACAAACTGAGTCTGTAAGAAATGCAGAGCTGTCTCAGGCCCCAGCAGGGTTAACAGCTGCAGGAAGCAGCTTGCACCATGCTCAGAGCCTTGGCTGTCTGGGTTGGGGAACCCGCTAAGCCTGTGAAGGGACTGGAGCCAAAGGCCCACTGGAGTGGCATGAGGAGGGAGGAAAAGCACTTCAGGTTCAAGTTGCTAGTTTTGCAGAGTGTAAAATTACCGTACAAGTCCTAGAGAATAAACAGAGTTAACACCCCATTAAATACAATGGACTTTCGCCGTGTGCGCCAGACGTGCTAGGACTGAAACTAGCTGAGCAGGAGGGAAATGGATCACACCCGCTGCCTTCCTGCTTCCAAAGAAGAAAAATCCAGAGCAGGGGTAGGAAAGCGCCGGCAGCGGCTCTGCAGGCTCAGGGCTGAGGACCTGGTAATGAAGTCTTTCTGGAAGGTAGGAAGGGCTGTGTGCAGTGTGCTATTTTTAAACCTGCTGTAGTGGCAGTTGTATTCCAGCCCTGGCACTTTCTCTTGCAGAGGAGGGGCTCGGGGGAATGCAGCCAGGAATTTAGATGCTATTTATTGTATTTCCTTTTATCAGTCAAATGATTTTTTTATTTCCCACGTAGATAAAGATCTTGCGCTCGCAGCTTCGGCTTGTTGACCTTGTCAGGACTGCCCTGCTGTCTGGAAATTGGTCCCAGAGAGAGAGAAGGGCATTGTTGTTAGGGGCTGCTTGGTGGTTTGGGTTTTCGGTTTTCGGTTCTCCCAGCCAGTTTGCCAAAAATAAATATATAAAAATCTTCCCCTCAAAACAGAAACTGATTGTCTTATGCCTTCTTTTATTCTCTTGCAAAACTGAAAGGTTGTCCAATAAGTTTGCTTCAGTAGCTTTCTGCACCTGGCTTGGGAGCTTGGGCAGCGCGCGCGCGCGCGCACACACACACACACATCTCTCTTCCTCTCCCTCCCCCTTCCCCTCTTCCTTCCTCTTTCCCTTTCTTCACCGTTTCCCTCCCTTTCTCCTCCTCTCCCTCTCCTTCCTCTTTATCTCCCTCCTTCTCTCTCTCTCCCTCCTCCCTTTCTTCCTCCCCACCCCTTCCTTTTCTCCCATTTTCTACCTCTTTCCTCTCCCCTTCTCTCCTCCTCTCCCTCTCTGTCGTTTCCCCTCCCTCAACCCGGCGAATCGGCTCTGGCAGTGCTGCAGAGCCTTCTTCTTGGCAGGAAACAGGGCAGAGGGCGGGGCCTCCCTCTGTCTGTGTTGCCAGCTCCTGGAGGTGGAGATGCCAGTGTGCCTGAGCTGAGCCATGGCAGCTTCCACTCTGCTGGAAGCCTCGGAGGCAGCCAGGCCTCTGCCAGCGCCTTCCAAGGGCACAAAGAGGCCACAGGGCTGCCTCTCGGCCAGAGGCCTCCTCGTGGGCACGCTGCCCCTATTGTCTCGCCTGGCTTGGGGTTGCTGGCTAGGTTCTCATGCAGAAGTCAGCGCCACTGTCTCTCACCTCGGAACTAGCTCAGCAGATGCTGCGGGAGGCTGGAGTTTTATTGCAAATCCTCATTTTTGGCTGGATCACAGCTACAGAACATCAAAAGAACCAGCTAGTCCGAGGGCAGCCAGCCTCTTGCAGGCTCGCAGTGGGAAGAAAAAGGAGGTGCAAGGCCTCCAGCATGCCACGGTGAGCCAAGGTTTTTTTTTTTTTTTTTTTTAAACCAGGAACTTGCTGTCCAGACCCCTCGGGTCCTTTCCCTCCACCGCGGTGCTGTCTGATCGGACAGCAGAGGGCGCTGTTTCCTCTGACAGCACAGCGACCCAGTCTGGCTTCCCACATCTGGAAATGGGCTCTACCACTCTTACGAAATACCAGAGAGCCGGGGATCTGTCTGTGTGAGACGTGCTGGCACCCGAGTGCACACGCATACACATCATGAATTCCACTTTCTCATGAGTTAGATTTCCCGTGAAGAGCGCTTGTGGAATGTGGGGAATTTGCCTTGCCAAGAGCGGCCAGCACATCCTATTCTTGGGCTTGTCTGGCCTAGGTTGGAATGCTTGGATGGACCACCCTCTGGTCTGAAGCCTTTGCCCTCCCCTCCCACGTGGAGAGGGAAAGAAAAATGGGAGACCTCCCAGATCTTTTTCTCAAGGGAAGAAAATTAAAAATGTTCAGCGCTGACCTTATAGGCCTTCCTGATGAAAGCAGATGTGGACAGCCAAGCAGCTTCCTAATTACAAGAGATTAGGAACGCCAAAGTGACAAGCCAAGGATGGAGGAGGACAGGACTGAAGCTAGCCAAGAGCCCTAGTTGCTATTCTGAGTCTGCTCCCCAGACTTCTGAAAGCTGCATGCATTTAAATGTCCACATTTTCTGTAGAAGCCAGAAATCTCTACTTCTCTTGGCCAAACAACACATCAGTCTAATATGGTGTGAGAGAAATATGTTACATTCTTTTATGAACAGAATGTTAACATCAACCAGAATCAATATTTATATCCAAGAACACAATGAACTGGCTTGTTTTGTACTGCACGAGTTTAAGACTGGGACACTGGGAAAGAGTGGGGAGCCCTTCCCTTCCCTCCCCTGAAAGACAGACAGGCTGAGGCTCAGGAGTCCCAAAAGCCTTCTGCTTGGAAGTCTGGCCTTGGGTCCTTCCCCCCCGCCCTGCAGTGCTCCTGTCTCTTGGGATTGTAAGAAGAATCCAGAGCAGCAGGCGAAGCCGGATTTCGTGATGAGGTGCAGGATGTGAACCCGCATCCTGTAGGCAGGTCAAGGCCTCCTCCTGTCAAGCTAGGAGAGAAGGGCCAGGGCCAGGGCCAGGCCTGCATCCGGCCTTTCCAGCTGAACTCAGACTGGGTGCTGACACAGAACAGAGGGACACCCGGAAGCTGACAAGGACCAGAGGAGAGTGATGCCCCCATGTAGGTGGTTTTGGACCAGGCAGTTGCTTTCAGGTGAGGCAGGGACTGGGAAAGAGGCTGAAGCCTCCCTATCTCCATCAAATAAATGTCTTTATTCCTTCACATTGACTTTTTTTTTTTTTTTAACTTTTCCTCCTCTGGAGACAGCTTGGAGCCTGGAGTCAGCTACTTGCTCCCTGCATGTAAAATCTTTACCCAATTAAAACAAAAACAAAGGTCTTTCCCAGATGATTTTGTGTTTCCTGGCAACACCGAATCTCAAAAGGGAGCTTCATCTCCATGCTCTCCACCCATGGACTCACCGGGGGCTTCTTTTTCCGAGCAAACTGGCCCTCTTGCTTTTCTGATGAGGCACTGAGTACTAGACCCTTGCAGCAACCGCTCTTGTCCCTCATTAAATACCTGGAGCTCATTACTGCGTACCCTGCAGCAATCCCCGCTGCCTTAATAGACGTGATCTTCAGGAACCATCCTTTGGTTGAGAGTGAAGATTAGGGCATGATTAATCTTGGCCAGGTTTAACTGTGGGTCAAGTCTTCAGAGTGTGAAACCCCTCGGGGCATGACCACAGCTGATAATCTTTTTGTAGTCTCCAGCCTTTCCCTGAGTGTTTAGTTGCTGCCTCGCGTGCTTGGTTCATCCTGTAGCCTTCACCCAGATCTTTTCTATTTTGAGACAGGGTCTCACTGTAGCGCTAGCCGGCCTGGAATTCACTATGGAGATCAGGCTGGCTTTGAACTCACAGAGATCAGCCTGCTTCAGCCTCCTGAGTGTTGGGATTCTAAGCCTATCCTGCCATGCTCAGTTTTTTATACAGTTCCAAGAGACAAACAGGAAATGTCCCAAGCACATTTGCTGTAAAATCAGCCAAGATAAACAGATGCTGCCACGCCAGAGCAACGTCTGGAGTATTCTTTCCAGATGCATGCGTTCCCTTGCTGAATCTCTTGCAGGAAGGGTATGAAAGAAGAACATGCTCTAACAACCGCAGAGATGCTAACTGATTTAAGCCAGTTAGAAAAGCTCCTTTTGTCCAGGTGCTTCTCTGGAGTCAAGGGAAGGGGAACATAGTCATGGTCGGGGTAAGGCAAAGTCTGAACACGAAATCTTTACCAGGGGCAGGAGAGCTCATAGGTGACCTGGCCTAAATCCCCTGTAAGTCTACCCCATGTTACTCCATGTCCAAACTTAGCTCCCAAGAGTGGCCCATTAGCAGAGATGCTTCCGCACTTCTTTGCAGTAAACGAACAAGCCACAAAGACCTTGCTTTCAGCCACTTCCATCTGCCCCAGCCTGCCTTCCCCCAGCTCTCCAGTGGGCCTGTCTGTCAGAGCCTCTCTTTCCATCCCGCCCACCTCTAACCCCTGCTCCATTTTGTTCTTTCTTTATCTCTCTCTGGGATTACAGGCATTCTCCACTCTGCCCATCTTAGTCATGTTATTTATGGCTTTGTGAGGGGGCACAAGCATGTCTATATGACACACTTTAAATATTTTGATAGCTATCTTTTAATATAGTGGATTTCTTAACATTTTTCATGTTGTTTTGAGACACTGTGTAGCCCTGGCTGGCTGGGAACTTACTCTGTAGACCAGGCTGGTCTCAAACTTGGTGAGATCCACCTGCCTCTGGTTCCTGGATGCTGGGATTAAAGGCATGTGCCTGCACATCTGGCTAACTCCTTCTTTTTTGTAATGTAGTTGAAAACATTGCTTCTAGAAGGGCTGATCCATACATAGCCCCTACTGGGTTGATACAGGGATTCATGACAAAAAAAAAAAAAAAAAGACTATGATCCTCTGAGCTAGTTTATTATCTTCTCATGCTCTTGCTTTGCAAAACCAGCTGTGATTATTTTTCCCTCTGCTACAAATTAAGGCCCCTTAGCATGGCGTTTGACACTTATTACAACTCACTTCTCAAACACTTCACTGTCTGCAGTACCTGGGGGCCCTGCACATCACTCTGCCAAGCGCTCTACCACAGAGCGACCTGGACATTTCTAGTTTCTTTTAAAAAGCCCCCTTTGGACCTTCCTGTAGAACACCCGTCAAATCCTTCCTTTGTGTTTTCCAGGACTTTCTGCTCACAGCTGTTTGATCACTTATCAGACCCCACTGTAGCTGGCTTCCGTGTCTTTGTTTTTATTGTTGTACTATGAACTAGCTCCCAGAGGAGAGGGACTTCCTCAGCTTTCCACCCAAAGCACATGGAAATGTCCAAATGGAATGGATGACTACACCTAAAACATTCATTCTACCTAGCTTTGAGTGAAATCCAGTGACCACATTAGTCTGCCTTAAAAAGACTGAGAACTTCTTTTCATAAATAGAAGGCTACTTAAAACACCCACTGGCCAGGAATAAAATAGGTTAGCATCTCACGTTCCACTGCTCGGGCCCAGCTGATGTGAGGAGGGTAAAATCATCTCAGCAGCCATTTGCTCTGGGCAGCATCTCCCGTTCCTTCTCGTATTACCCTTCTTTGAATGATGCCAAATGTATTTCTGGCCAGTCTCCCCGGCACACGCTGCATTGCTTCCCAGTCAGTCTCTACTAGCCATCAGCTTATGGTATGATTTTATGATTTTTATATCCTACAACACTCAGCTGCTTTTGGCCAATCTTAAACAAAGGCAGATTCGAGGTTTTAAATTTTCTTTTCCTAAGGAGCTTGAAGAATTAAAAAGGAGACCGTTCCTTAATTTCATAGTTGAGTGAGCAGCTCGGGTAAATGAGCCTACGTGTGCCTATGCACTGAGCATGGAAGGAATGTCCTCAAACAGTGACCTGCCGCTAGCAGCTCAGGGAAACCACAGGCTTTTAGGAGCTGAAAGGAATTTTTTTTTTTTTTTTTTAACTGATAGCAAAGAGATTTAAGCCAGCTGCTCAGGGCTAATCTCATGTTTAGCTAGTCTAAAAAGAAAATTTTTTGCTTTGTTTTTAAAGCAGTATCTCACTGTATAATTTACCAGGCTGACCTCGAACTTTTATCAGCTGAGGATGAACTTCGGTCCTTTGGCTTCAGCCTCCAAGAGTGCTGGGATTACAGCTATGTACAATTACATGCAGTTTACATACTGCTGGGAAGGGCCCAGAACTCCATCTAATGGAGGCAAGCACTCAAGCAACTGAGCTACAACTCCAGGCTCGCAATGGAATTCTTGATTTTTTTCCTTTACAACATTTTGTCTCCAAATCTGCCCCAATTCAGGCAATAGCACTCTGTCCTTGGCCCAACTGCTAAAGCCCAAATGCTAGATATTAGTGTGTGTGTGTGTGTGTGTGTTTGTGTGTGTGCACATGGGTGCTCCTGGGGTTCAAACTCAGGGCTTGTGCTTGCTACCCAAAATGCTTTACTACTGAGTCACACCCATGGGATCATTTCTGATTTTTCTGCCTCCCCCCCCCCACCTTTACATAGACTCCCTTAAGCCTTTGGTCCATTACAATTCTAAACTAAATCTTGAGTGTACGGGCTCTTTCCCACACCCACTGCTATCTCTGAGTTGCTGAAGCTTCTCACTGGACTGTGTCAGCTTGCTTTCCTCATTATGCACCCCCACCCTTTGAGGCAGGGACTCACTAGGTAGCGCAGGCTGTCCTGGAACTCATATGTAGACCAGGCTGGCCGACTCGCAGAGATCCACTGCCTTTGGGTGGTTTTGAGGATGTGTGCATGAGACCACTCCTACAGGCTCCGTGCCAGCTTTGTAACCAGGCTCTTGATTCTTCTCATTTCCTTGGAATTTTCCTCACGGCAGTGAAGAATCCTTAAAAATATATCTGCTCCTCACTGCTATTGAAATCTCTCCACATGGTCCTTACATTGGAGTTTAAGATCTTCCCCAGTCCTTCCTTACAAGGCTCTGCAGGACTGCTGGCTCCACAGTCACTATACCTCATCCTGGATGCTCCAGCCTCAGGTTGGCTTTTCTCCTTCCTTTCCTGACTCAGGATTGTGACCTTTTGATTCTCCCAGCCTTACTGGCTCTTTCAAATCAATTTCCCCTCAAAAGATAGTTCTTTTTTTTTTTTTTTTAATTTCTTTTTTTCAAGATAGGATTTGACTGTGTAAGAGAGCCCTGGCTGTCCTGGACTTGCTTCATAGACATGGCTGACCTCAAGGTTACAGATCCAATTGCCTCTGCCTCCCAAGTATTGGGATTAAAGGCATGGGCTACCACACCTGGCCAAAAGATAGTTTCTAAGACTTTTCCTCTCCATAAGTACTTAGTACTTACTTAGTTCATATCTTCTCCTGCCTGACCCCTGGCTAGGGCAGGTGAGCTATTTTACATTACTCACTCCGACAGCACTTAAACCCTATAGGGCTTGGGACCTAGAACAGCTGGTGATAAAAAGACATTCAACATCATGTCCAGTTCTCAGCTTCTCAAGAGCTCAAGATCATTCTTGCTACCTGCTGAATTCTAGGCCAGCCTGGGCTAAACCAAACCAAACCAAACCAAACACCAAACCGTAAAATGAACAAACAAACCCAACCAAAGAAACCTCAGTGTGGTTATGGTAGAATGTGGAGTTCAGGGGCAGGTGAATCTTGGGAGAAAAGCTTGGTCTACAAATGGAGTTCCAGGATGTTCAGGAATATACAGAGAAACTCTATCATGAAAAACCAAACCAAACCAACAAACAAACATACAACCCCAAACCCACAAACCAAACGAAAACCAACAAAGAAACCCTTCCCTATTTGTTTCCAGTTCTATGCAAACTGCTTATCATCCAAACCCCAGTCTTCGTTTACTTACTTATAAAATGGATGAAATGTAAAGCTGTGTTAGGAATTAAATGATACAATTCATATAAAAAGCAGAAGAGACTACTTCACTTATGGTGCATCTAGCTGTTGTTTCCCCCCCACCCGAGTTTTCCAAAACATTTTGTAAGTTCCTGTGTCCCGTCCTCTGTGACGAGTACTAGTCTAAATGTAACTAGTTTAATGCCCACACGAACACTATTGCCTCATATATGAGCACCACATATTTTAAAATGGGGACAATCCAGTGAGAGCAGGGGCCCATGCGAGGGGTGACACACGGATCTGTAAATCATCCCATAAACAAGCAAACAAAAATAAACAGACCACAGGAGGCTGGGAGCATAGCCCAGTAGTAAAGCTCTGCCTAGTGTGCACTGGAGGGGAACATGTTGGGAAGGAGGGGTCCCAGAGGAATGGGAGGGGTTGAGAGAGGATGTCCGGGCTGAAAGTGACCAAATTATATTATAGATTTGTATAAAACTGTCAAAGAATTTTAAAAATTTTACTTCATGTGTACAGATGTTTACTCTGCATGTATGTCTGGCCACCAGTCGCATGGCTGTTCCTCACGACCAGAAGGTGTGAGATCCCAAGGGACTGGAGTTATAGGTGGTTGTGAGCCAGGCCACCGTGTGGGTGTTGAAAACTGATCTGGGGTCTCCAGAACAGCCAGTGTTCTTAACCACTGAGTCCCCAAAAGTGTCAAAGAATTTAAAGGAAAAAAGTTATCTCAGGGCTGGCTAGATGTTTCAGTTGGTAAAATAACATGCACAGAGACCCGAGCTTTTACATCCCTAGCACCATGGTACGTGTCCGTAGCTTGGGGAGAGGGGAAAGAGGTAGATTCTGAGCCTGCCTGCCAAATTGCTATGTCGGAACACTGCATGACCTTGAGAAGGCAGTACCTTATGATGCAGACAGGGTTTCCAGGCCTGTCTTCCGACTGGCTTTGGTTGGTATATTTCTCTCTCCTCCCCTCCTCTCCCCTCCCCTCCTCTCCTCTTCACTTTTTCTTTTTAATGAGACACTTTTGTCTCTTTCTTTCTTTTCTTTCTTTCTTTCTTTCTTTCTTTCTTTCTTTCTTTCTTTCTTTCTTTCTTTCTTTCTCTCTCTCTCTCTCTCTCTCTCT
>NC_034599.1:51373857-51378939 GCF_900095145.1 Mus pahari | reverse complement strand
CACACACACACACACACACACACACACACACACACACACACACTCACACTCACAAAGTTATTTCCTCATTTGAAACTTCATTCAAGCTGCTCCCTGTCTGAGCTAGTTAAGTACATTTCTCTTGATTTCCACTAGTCTTTATCAGATAACTGTCTTTATGTGAACAGCTGTTTTGCCTACCTGTATGCACAGCACCTGCACACCTGTGAGAGGGCAGAAGAAGGTGGCAGGTCACCTGGAGGTAGAGTTACAGACTGCGTGAGCTGCTCTGTGGGTTCTGGGAACCTAACCCCTTGTGGAAGAGCAGTCGGTGAGTGCTTTTAACCAGTGAGCCACCTTTCCAGCCCTAGAAATAGATCTATCTTATACATGCTTCTGTAGCTCCACACAATAACCTAAAGTGAGATGGGGAGATGCTCTGAGTGCTGGGGAGCACGGAGAACACCCCTCTCAGTTTTACCTCTTCCCACTGATCCATCGTTCGGATCATTCACAAAAGTCCTCCTGACAATGTGCACTGCCTGCTCTTAATTTCCCACTGCCATTCCTATGTCCCCAGGTTCTTCTTAGGAACTTACATTCCTGCCTCTGGCCAGAGTCTCCCTGAAGTACATATTTCCATCAAGTGAGTGGGCAGAAAGCAGGTTCACCTGAGACTTCGGACTCTCAACCCATTTCAGGAGCTGGCAGGAGTCCCAAAGTGTACATCCGTAGGTATTTAAAAGTATCAGAGTGCATGCTTTGTGACAAAGGTAAATAAACAACTCAAACAAAAAGCCCCTCAGTTGGAAGTCCTGGTTGTGAGGCAGGAAACTATTTCGCAAAGCAGGAAACAGTTACAGCTTTTCTACCAAACAATACTTCAACCCCCCCCCCCCCCAGGGCAGATCATTCTGGGGTTTAATCAGACAGAAGAGCAGTTTGAGTAAGAACACCCACCCAATCTGGACCAGCATTACCACCTGTCTCTGTTGACTTTTACCAAGCCTGGCCACCAGCTGCTGAGGCCTGGGGAGAAGCTAAGGTGTGAACAGGAAGTGCCAGCTCACACTGAAATCTGTTTCCCCCATGTTTGGAAAAATAGAGTTCTAAGAAATATGAGGTTATTTTCAAAATGTGAAGCAGCAAGGGAGAAACAATGTAGCCTTCATTAATATAGGAAAATTTCTGCTGCCCATTCTATGTTCAATTCTTTCTCTCTCCTACTAAAACTTCTATAATTGAGCAGTGAAGTTCACACAGAGACGTTTCTAGGATTCTTTAACAACCCACTACAGTGATGCGATTGCAAGTGCTGAGTGTGACTCCCAGGGAAGTCCCTGGGAAGTCAGGCTTGCCCCTTTGTCCCTGCCTCCTCCTCAAGCTGCCAGGAATCTCAAAGGGATGGCCGATGGCCAAGTAGCCATGTTGGAACACAAGGTGACCTTGAAAGATGTGCTACACTGTGGTACAGACAGGAGCCTCTGTATCAGTTTTGGACAGGCTTTTTTTTGGGGGTGGGGGTGGGGCATACTGTTTTATGAAAGAGACATACGCTTCTGATTCAAGCCACAGTTGATTTGGGTTTTTGCTAAATGTAACCAAACCCAGTCCTGCCTCTGATACCATGATGATTCATTCTTGGCACTTTTCAAAGTATGGTGGTTTCTTTAACCAAATTCTAGCCTTCTAACAATATGGTAAGAAAGTCAAGGCACGTGTGATGTCAGAAGAGGAGGCCCGAGGTGACACAATGCAAGACTTGCCCAGGGCCACACTCCTGTCCCCAGGAGGAAAGTGGGCTCTGAAAGCCAAGGCTGCCTCGTCCTAATGATTTCAAAGCCTTTTAAAATATCTTGATTGGTAAGTGTGGCTATTTTTAAAAAGCAGACATTTAAGCACAACATTTCTTCTGTCAAAAGATCAACTAACGAGAGACTTCAGAGTCAGTCACTTAAGAACGTTCGAGTTGCTTCCAGAATAAGCACTGCTGCATGAAGCGAAGTGTGACTCACAGCATTGTTCTAGGGAACAGTGACAGAGCTGCACTGTCAACAGGTGAGGACATCTTGCACCAGCAATTAGGAAAATGAAATGTGTCTGTCTGCTCTAAAAGCCTAGCAGACTTGATTAATGGAGAGCTGACCAAGTCTTTCAGAGGGAAAAAGCAGAAGCAGAACTTTCTTGTTCCAACGCAAGCAAAACTGGTCATATGGAGTCAACACAGAAAAGTTTTAATGAGACAAATGTCAGGCAAGCACATCAACTTCTTAAAGAAAATTCAAAAGTTTAATTACAAACGCTTGTACAGAAACCTGGCAATTCAACAGCTCCAAACACATGTACACAATACAAAATGTACGTTTTCTAAAACGTGTTAGAAATAAAGGCCCTCATCTCCCTTCCCCAGCTGCACCTGTGTTTTAAGAAAAAGCAAGAATGGAATGTGTAACACTGAGTTGGTAACTGCTTCCTTCTTGAGGAGAGCTCGTAGGCGCAGGGTCAGCGATGAACCTTCCGGGGAAATAAACCTTTGTGCCAGCCTGCACCCTGACCTCCTCCCCTGTGTTGAGCATGGAGTGAGAGAAGGTGGAACAGACCAGCTCTGCACAATCTGACTGAATCCCAGCCATGTAGGGCAGCTGCTGGGAGAGAGGGGCAGTATTTGAAAGGAAGCTACTGCTGTGACAAGGACTCCATCCTGGAGATTCTCTTGCTATCCTGAATTCTGGCTATGCAAATGTGTCTAGACGAGATGAGGTATCACATCTGTAAAGAGGACCAAGCCATAGCTTTATCTGGCAATGAAGATGAGTGCTATGGAAACGGTGCGGAACTGCATACAGAAACAGCAATATGAGGAGAAAGGAAGAAAGGGCAGGAAGCATCTGGCTGAAGACAGACAAACTCCCAGAACCGGCTTGGGTGTCCTTCTGCCACAGACAGTGAGTTCTAGCATGGGCTTAGCAGGCAAGCAATCTGAGAAGCAAAAAACAGCAGACGAGGGTGGGAGGGTGGGGAGCCGGGACAGCACACAGGCTGCAGAGCTGGCTGGCTGTGCAGCAGTGAGTGATGACTGGGTCTTTTTCTAAATGAGTGTGTATGTGGGTTTCAGAGCATGAAGTTCAATGTGCTCACATAGCTCGTTACTACTGCTGCTCCCTTTGGACTATCTAATAGAGCACGCAGGAGAGAATGCAGTGTGGAGAAGACAGGGTAGTGCAGCCACAGCATGGGGGCTCTGGCTTATGGGCAGATTGTGAGGGACCACACTCCATCCCCCTGCCTTTGGTGGCCTAGTGCCTAGATAATGGGCTCAGCATGCTCTGCTTTGGTTCCAAAGATCTCAGCTGCCACCTCTATCCTTGTGCTCGAGAGCATAAAAGAAAAAAAAAAAACAAACAAACAAATCAAACCCCAAACTTACAACCAAACCAAACCCCCAAACTAACCCCAAAACCCAAATCCAACCCCCAAACTGAGAACCAACCCTGAGGAGAGAAACAGAACCTGTTTGTTTTTGTGGTTAAACAACAACAACAACAACAACATTCCTTATTAAGGAGAGGGAGAGAAGGAAGCTGTCTTTTCCACAGATTTCATAGATTCGGCAGTTGGTGGCTACAGAGGAAAGGAAAACACAAGTGGAGTCCACCATGCCTTTTTGTGAGCTCAAGAGACTTCTTCCAAAGAAGTTCCCATCATCCTAATGCATGGACCTGCACACTGAGGGCAGTGCTGCTCAGCTTCCACTTAGTCAAATGTCGGCTGCTTTCCAACACCAAATGTGCATTAACTTTCCTCCTCCCTCTCTGCCAATGACCTTTTCCTCAGCAAAAGTGCTCCACAAGACACTGCCAACAGATGGGGACTGGCAAGCCTTGCTGTGGCTGGGGTTCCATGTCTGAGCAGGAGTAATGCTCAGAGATCAGCAGGCAGGACCAGGAAGGAAGGAGGGAGCATTGTCCTTCAGGGCAGCAACCACAGAGCCTGCTGAGGGGCTGGCACCCACTGAGCACCATGCAGGGCACGAAACACTGCCTGGCTCCACAGGGCACTGTCAACAAGAAGCTCTGTTCTTTGGAGTCACAGCAGGCTAGTGATGGAGAAGATTGGGTCCATCCAATGAGAATTCTCCTTCAAAGCCCCGCTGAGCAACAAACCCAGAGGTCAGAAAATGGAGATGTGTAACTTGGTGGGAGTGAAGAAAAGCAGTCCCCCAGAGGCATTTAAAAAAGTGACATCTGGGTAAGAAAACTGGAGTGGAATTGTAACAATGAGAAATCTTCCTTTTTGCTGGGGAGAGAAGGAAGATGTCAGTCTCAGGATCATTGTTGTCAGAAGAATGTATGCAGATCCACTTCAGCAGACATGGAAATGAGAGGACTCCAGGAAGACTTTGAAGAGAGTGAGGGGCTGTACACTTTCAGAGCTGCACACAGGGCATTTCTACAGAGTTCACGCATCCATCTTTGTTCTCCCTCACACAGCTTCCTGGAATGAAAGCACTTCACTTACTGACAATTCTTTCACAGGGAGGGATCTGTAGTCCTCTGCCCAGTGTCAGTCCAAATGTTCATGGGCAGCTTCTCATTCTGCACAAGTGCACACACTACATCGTGGAGCACTAAGATCTGTAGAATAGAGAGAGAAAAACAAACAAACAAACACCAAAAAGGTAACTGCCAGTCAGAAGGAGTTGGGGTTACGGATTTAAAAATGCTTTGTTTGATTTTTTGAGAGGGTTGTAACGGGAAAATGTGAAATAAAGACCCCATAAAGCTGTAGGCACTCACTAGTGAGATGCTTCAGACATTTCAATGAGAAATATGGTCCTGCTCTAGTCCCGGATCCAAGAGAGCCAAGAATTCAGCAGTCGCTCATCAAAAAGCAATGATCAGAGAAATTTGATGAGAGAAGTTAGTGGCTCACTTCAGTCCACAGGATGTATGGCCAATCAAAGCCACTTTTCCTTAAGGATAAAACTGAGGATATCTGCTTGTACAGGAATGTGTTTATGCACACTATTAACCATTTTCTTTTCTTTTCTTTCTTTTTATTATTATTATTATTATTATTATTATTATTATTATTATTATTATT
>NC_034599.1:51369372-51373787 GCF_900095145.1 Mus pahari | reverse complement strand
CCTCGAACTCAGAAATCTGCCTGCCTCTGCCTCCCAAGTGCTGGGATTAAAGGCATGCGCCACCAGCGCCCTGCAACCATTTTCTTACTGATTAAAAATAGTCACTAGACCAGCAAGATGGCTCAGTGGGTAAAGAAGCTGCCCACCACTCCTAATGACCTGAGTTCAGTCTCTGAGACCTACAGAGTGGGAGAAGAGAACCAACTCCTGGAAGTTGTTTTGTAATCTCCATACCCACATTGTGCCATGTCCATGTGCATAGACAAAGACAGACAGACAGACAGATACAATGAATAAAATGTAATAAAGATAACAAAAATAATAATCTCTAATCTTCAAATAGCCAAACTCTGTGATTTAATAGAAACTGGGCAATACACGGACTATGATAGTCACGGGTGATCACATCTCAACATAAATACCCTCCTAGTTCCATTTGTGTCTCTAGATGCTAGTTAGCCCCAAGAAAGGTGACAGTTGGGGTAATTCTTCCAATGTCTATCTATAAAAATAAATTAAAATGGCTGGGCAAAAGTCACCAAGATCATAATCGCTGTATTCACCTTAATGCTTTGTTGTAAGTTTGAGAACCTTAGCTCTGCTACCACCCTGTCATATCAAGGCTATGCTTCGGAGGCCCTTGAATGACAGTTGACACAATCACGTTTGGCCCCGGCATCTTCAAATGCTACATCTTACCTCTTTGGGACACACACACACACACACACACACACACACACACACACACACACACAGATTTCTAAAGGCCTTTTCCAGCTCTGATATGCTCCTTTAAAACTTGTAAACTTGTGGTCTACAAGGCTCACTTTAGTCACTGGCTCCTGACAGTAGAATGAAGCCTTTGCCAAGCTGGTGTCAGAGTAATTAATTGCACCACGAGTGCTGGGGACATCAGGCCTAGCTGTCTGTCTATACATATTTGTATAATGAGACCAAGCTAGTATTAATCACGGTCTTCTTAATTGTTCCATTTGACAGCTGGGAGTGGGGGCTTGGTTATGTTTGCGTTGGAAACTGTAAGATCTGTGGTAATAGAACGGTTTCAGACATTTTTTTTTTTTCAAGGACAAAATACTTTTGGTTAAAAACCAAGGAGACTGGTAATGGCTTAGGTTTTTCAAAGATTCTCCAGCAAACAGCCACTACAGTTTATGGCCTTCTGGTAGACAGCTTTAGGAAAGTCTTCCTGGCATATGCTCAAAGTACAAAGCCACTTTTGGCTCCATACGTGAATTCATTGCCCTCTCCTTAGGTGAGGGGACTCCATGTTATCAATTACCGATTTCTCTCACAGTCTTCCATGCTGAGTCTCCCAGCTCTCTCTTTTTAAGCCTACAAGAGTGCTAATTGAAAACACTGTGTGAGAAGGAAGATGAGCTCCTGAGAATCCCAGGCCTAGATTTACAAGCTGTTCCCTTCATAAGTGGCGGCACCGATGCTGCGTCTCCATTCTCTAGGGAGTCCAGTCGTCTCTTAGAAGTACAGTCCATCCCATCTGGCTGCTCGTTACAAGGATAATAATCTTGTCCTCATTTAAGCATGGCCAAAACTAAAGAATAATGAATAGCCTTGCATGGTCACCACCCAAAGGCTCAAGCAAGAAGGATAAATACTATATTGTCTTTGTGTCTGCTAGCAAATGCTGCCTCATTAGATCGAGAAGTATGGGCCTAATGTGTTCTCAAATGTGTTGCTCAAACTCTAAACCAAGTTAGAGTCCAGGTCATATGGATGAGGGTGCTCCTCTACTTGGAGGACAGAGGTTCAAACACACACTACTCCTTAGGAGCATTCTGCTACTCATTGGTGTGTGAGTAAGTGTTTTATTTGTCTTATTTCATGGACGTTGTTGTTTTACCTGCATGTCTTTCTGTGTGAGGGTGGAGGTTCCCCTGGAGTCATAGACAGTTGTGAGGTGCCATGTGGAGCTGGGAATTGAACTTGGGTCTTCTGAAAAAGAAGCCAGTGCTCTTAACCACTGAGCCATCTTTCCAGACATCACTTGTGTTTAATACATGGCTTTATCACTAATGTGGTCCAGCTCTAAGATTTCCACCCAGATTATATGTCTTAGGTAAGAAACAATTTAATCAACAGACTGTAGGGCTGCATTTTACCCTATCTCTAGGAATTACAGTGACCAAACCCTGCTTTCATTTAAGATTGTTGTCTGGCCAGATGTGGCAGTACAAGGCACCTTTAATCCCAGTGTCTGGGAAGGAGAGGCAGGAGGATCTCTATGAATTTGAGGCCAGCATAATTTACATTGTAAGTCCTGAGCCAGCCAGGGCTAAACAGTGAGAAGCTGTCTTAAAGAGAAATAATATCTGATGACTGTCTGTTACCAAAAAGTCTTTGTGGGCAGTTCTCTTTTGGAAATGTACTTTCTGCCCATCTCCTCTCAAAGAATGTAACACTTGTTGCTATTCATTTGCTGTCTTTCTTTTCATTCATTCATTCATTCATTCATTCATTCATTCATTCATGTGTGTGATGTACATGTGAGGGCAGGTGTCCACAGAGGCCAGAGGAGGGCATGAGATCTCTTGGAGCTGGAGTTACAGGCAGTTGTGAGCTGCTATGTGTGGGTGCTAGGACCCTCTGGAAGAACAGCAACTGTTCTTAACTGATGAGTCATCTCCTCAGTCTTCTTTAATTTTTTTGGTTTAAAGATTTATTTATTCTATTTAAATACACTGTAGCTGTCTTCAGACACACCAGAAGAGGGCTTCAAATCTCATTACAGATGGTTGTGAGCTACCATGTGGTTGCTGGGATTTGAACTCAGGATCTCTGGAAGAGTAGTCAGTACTACTCTAGGAGTAGTACTAGGAGCCACTGTCTAGGAGCCACTGTCGTCTCCTTCTCCTCCTCCTCCACCTCCTCCTCCTCCTCCTCCTCTTCCTCCTCCTCCTCCTCCGTGAGGTAAAGGTGCATCACCTCAGCTGGCTTTTATGTGGGTTTTGAGAGGAAACCTCAGAACACTTAACAGCTGAGCTACCATTCTATACCCTTTTATTTATCTTACTGGTGCTAGCCTCATGCTGGTCTTGGACTCACAATCCTCTTGCCTCAGCCTCACAAGGCTATGCGCTACTATGACTGGCTTTTTCTTTAAACCTTTAAAATGAAGACATCAATTGCTTCACTGAAGCTTAGTTTATGTCAGCATTTAACATACAATGACCACACTGCTACTGAATGGAATAAGAACACTTCTTATATATACAGGATTAACTATACAAGTTCCCATTAGCTATTTATAATGAGCACTACTCATGAGGGAAGAGACAGATTAACAGGTGAATGCTATTTATTTTGTTCTGAAAACAGTTTTGTGGGTGATTTCTCTTAAACTTTCCCACAGAGTCTTTAAGACCCGTTGGAAACCAGTAGGGGCACAACTAGAATTGAGTTCCAACAACAAAAATCAAGTTGCTTCCATTAAACAAGCCCAACACATGTCTAAGAAACCACCTCAAGTCTGTTTTTAATATCATTGAGAAAGAATTCTAGCAATTACAGAGCAGGAATCTGAGTCAAACCTCCCCTCAGTTACTGAGTGGAGCTCCAGGTTTTAGCAGTCTTGATGGTCTGAGGACACCCCACTTCTGAAGACTGAAGGGCCTGTACTAAGTGTCCTATGGGTGAGCACTCACCAGCGCTTAACGATCAAGCCTGTTCACAACCTCTCGGACTGTAGCTATGAAGTTTTCGTTGTCTTGGGGATTAGCTAAAATTATACTATGCAATCTGTTCATGTATGAGTCAATGGTGTCCACTGTTGGTATTTCTCCACTTCCTGAAGTGAGATAAGAAGACACAGTAAGAAAACTTTCCCATCCAGTTCAGCTTATGACATTTAACAAATCCATGCAGATAAAAAACCATGACACTAATGTAGTTTGCTCCACAGACAGTTTAATTGCCTAGGAGACAATTTTAGCCCTCGAAGACAGGAAGCTTATCTTTATATTCTGTGTTGGTTTGGGTGACAAATGTCCCCACAGGCTCCTGTTTTCAGCACCTGGGCCCTGGTGGACGGCACTGTAGTGGGAATGCTGGCGTTGTTTTCCTTCCCATCAGAGCATAGATAAATACAAGGCAGACAGGCTAGAAGGGCGGGCTCTCCTTAGGCTTTGTCACTTGACCACCCACGTGGTTCTGAGTATCAAATTAGGTTTAATGGTAAGCAATGGGTTATATTAAAATAGAAGTGGACAAAATTCTAAATCACCAGTGAATCTGAATGTCTGGATGAGTTTAGTAAGTATGGACAATCTATAATATGTCTCACTGAAAATCTTTCCTTTCCTTTCCTTTCCTTTCCTTTCCTTTCCTTTCCTTTCCTTTCCTTTCCTTTCCTTTCCTTTCCTTTCCTTTCCTTTCCTTTC